>NW_026690906.1:310104-620209 GCF_020826845.1 Diceros bicornis minor | reverse complement strand
CATTAAAGACATTTCAGTATTTAATAAAACTATTGTTGCCTGACTATCGTTAAGGGCTGTTGAGTAAATTTTGTCAGAACCTGTCTATGTGATATGACATCTTCTAGCCCCAAGGAAGGAGCAAGTATAGCTGCTAGGTGGTCATACTAGTGAAATACTGAACGAGCTCATCTTGCCTTAAGTAGAGGCAGATTGCAACAGATATTATCTCTGGACAAACTTTCCCTGTATCCAAAAGAAGCCCAGAGTGCAGCACCCTAGCCATCCTGGTGACAGCCATGGGCAGAGGTTTGTTCCACAGAACCACTGAGATCCATTAGGAGCCATCCAATACAGGCTTGGTCTTCGAGACCAGTCTATTCCAAACCTATCACTTTTTTTTAAGTAGAATAGTATTCTGACATGACTTCAGGAGGGTATACAGCCCATCTTTCAAGTGTAATTTGGTATATTTTTGTTTGGAATTATTTCTCTGTTCCCAACATAAAGGTGCTGGTATGTTTAAAGGTCCATGGCTAGGAGTAAGCCAAACATATCCATCCCAAATTTGTGTGAAACCTTCCATAGTTTTTATTGTAATGTCTGGTTTCTTTTGTTTATCTGCAATTTGTTGGGATAACCGGATGGTTTGAGTAACAGAAAAAGAATAACCATAACCTGTATTATTAATGGTATGCGCTATTGGCCATGTTTCAGGATCATAATTAGTAATATCAGATAAACTGCACACATTAGAACTAGATCTTTCTATCACAATAATTTCCTTTAGAGCTTTCCAAACCGTGCCTTCAAAAGGAGAGACCCACGAAGGCAACCCAGAGGTGTTAGAAAGTGGAAGTTGACCACATATCCAACAATTGGACTGATTTTTGTATATAGCAAAGGAATGTGCCCATTGCAGAAAAACATTGACATCAGAGGTCCATTCAGATGTAGATTGGAAAAACAAACATAGCTTTAGGAAAACCTTACATGGCATTTTCTTTTTGGAGATTAACAAAAGGTTGTGTAATTAGGTTGTAATCTATCTTATAAAGTTGAAGGATAAAGTATTGGTGTAGGAAAATGATAAGTCAATATAGATATTGATTATTTTAGCAATTACATAAAGCTTAATCATTACGAGGGTTTACATGAGGAGATATAGTTAGGAATACAGGCCTGCTCTGGAGTCTTGGGACAGCTGTCTACAACAGATGTTGTCGTCTTCTCATCCTGGTTTGGAAATATTCATCTTGGTCAGTCGAAGTCAGGTGTCAGAGACTACAGTTGAAGTCCATTCAGGTGGAGAAGCCTTTTATAAATGAGAAATGTGAGTCCATGAGTCTACGCCTTTAAATTTTGTAGCACATGGCTTGGTTAAAAGCACCTGATATGGTCCTTTCCAACGGGGCTGCAAAGAGTCATTTCTCAGATGTCTTTTCCAATAAACAAAATCTCCAGGTTGTACTCCATGATCCTTAAAGTCTTCTTCACCCGGGAGCTTAGTGTGAAATGAAGTAGCTACCAATGTCTCATTTCTTTTAGGACGCACAATGAGACCTTGACAATAATGTAAAATATCTCCTTTAAGTAAAGTTGGTTCATACATTTCTTTGTCTAATTGCATGGGTCGTCCAGTTATTATTTCCAAAGGAGACAGTCGATGTTTACCAAAGGGTGTAGATCTAAGATTGAGAAGCAGAAGAGCATTTGGCCATGAGAGATTAAATGCTTCTGAAAGCTTTGTCAATTGAATTTTGATGGTGCCATTAGTTCTTTCCATCAATCCTAAGGATTAGGGATGGTAAGCACAGTGGAAATGCTGCATTATTGGTCAACTATTACAAATAGATTTAATTATTTGTCCAGTGAAATGAGTTCCCCGGTCACTATGTAACTCGGTAGGAATTCCTCAAACAGGAATTATTCTAATAGTAATTTTCCTACTGTTAGAGCCATTGCTCTTCTGCAAAGAAAGGCCTCAACCCAATGTGAGAACATACAGATCATTACCAAGATGTATTTATATCATTGAGATGATGGCATTTGGACAAAGTCCAATTTCCATACCTCAAAGGGTCCCTTAGGAGGGGGAAAGTGGCCTTGTGACCCATGAAGTGGTTTCCCTGGATTATACTTTGGGCATATAGCACAAGGAGTATAAGCTTTATCGGTCACTGTGGGAAAACGTTTCTTAAAGTATTTTTTTCACCATAAAATCATCTTTTCAAGTGCCCAGTGGGTTAGTTGGTGTATATGCTGGAGCAGTGGAAATTGTGCTCCAACAGATACTGTGGGTTTCCTATTGGGCCCAAACCATATCTATGAGCTGGTGTGAAAAATTCCCACTTTTGACTGCCATATCAGTTTTTCTTCTTCCCTGGCCACTTCTTGGGCATGTAGAAGGAAGTCTTTTACTGGGTTAGCAGAGTTAATAGGAAGCAGCAGGCATTCTCGAGGCTGGGTAGGGCAAGCCTTCAAGGCTGCTTGTTTAGCAGCTGCATCAGCAAGCTAGTTTCTTGTAGCTTCCAAAGTATCAGATTTGGATGCCCTGGCATTTTAATAGTCGTTATTTGTCTCGGTAGCTGTATGAAATTTAATAATTCTGCAACCTGTTTCCCATTCTTTATAGGCTTACCTGAAGAGGTTAAAAGTCCTCATTGTTTCCACAGCATTCCAAAATCACGTGTTACTCTCAAAGCATAACGGCTGTCAGTGTAGATACTTGATACCTGGTCTTTGGCCAATTGACAAGCTCGAGTTAAAGCAATTAACTCAGCTTGCTGTGCTGACTTTAACTCTGGTAAATAAGAACTCTCGATTACGTCTACTGAGGACGTTACTATATATCCAGCCTGATAATGTCCTTGTTTATCCTTTGAGTGAGATCCATCTGTAAATCAAATTAGATCAGCATTATCCACGGGAGTTTCTTGCAAATCATTCCTAGGAGTAAGTAGATAATTAGTTAATAAAATGCAGTCGTGGGCAACTTCTTGTGATGCTTGAAGTAAAGTTGCAGGGTTAAGATTATTAATATAAGGAGCAGAGAGCAACAGAACTTCAAAGGAGGCTATTCGGCTGACAGAGTAATGCTGAGTGTGATGAGATTTTAGGAGAGATTTGACTGAATGAGAACATAGATAGTCAAAGGAAACCCCATAACTATTTCTTCAGTTGTCTTGCATAAGAGCACTGCTGATGAAATGGCTCTCATACAAGGTGGAAGCCCTTTTGCCACTGAATCCAACTGCTGACTATAATACCCTATAGGTCGATGTCTACCTCCAGGTTTTTGAGTTAAGATACCTAAGGCATTTCCTTTATCTTCATGTAGGAAGAAGAATAATGGCAAGCTGTAATTAGGATGTCCTAAGGCTGGTGCTTGGGCAAAAACAGACTTCAAGGTAGTTACTACTGTTGGGGGAAGAGGGAGAATCTCCCTCTGCCCTTTTCCTTAAGGTTCTTATGGCTGGCCAAATAATTAACAACACGGTTAGCCTAAGAATGTAATACCAATTTTAATAACATACATACATGGGAGAAACTCAGAAATTAGTAACTCGTCCCTCTGTCTAAGCTGCCCGTTTAAGTATTGTAGCTAAAGACGAGGAAAGTGTTGGGGATGGGTAGTGGTCTGGGACCTCAGAGGGCAAGAAGACAACTCACTTGGAGATAGAAATGCAAATGTTTGCCTGACAACTCTTCTCAGAGTCATCTATAGATAATGTGGTCAGGGAGAGATAGAGTTTTTGATAAAAAGGACTTGGTGCCTTTCCTATTGTAACCTCTATCCTACATTATATTTACAGCCATCATGATAATAACTCCTTCCTGAAACAGATCTTTTGTTTTAAATTCTTTAGGCAGTTTGGGCAGGGAAACTCAAATATTCTTCCTGAGTTCTCTGAATCCTTATTGTCTTCAGCTCGAAATAATCTGCATACCAGAGTGGTGCCTCCTGGGGTAGCTTGCCCTGAGCACCATCTGTTCCGTCCTCTGAAACTTCCCTAGAACTTTCACAGTCCTTTTCAAACTTAAAGGAGTTTCAGTAGTCCAGAAGCTGAGTTGGTAGATTGTTTCATCTCACTGAACACATTTATTAGCCTGCTAATAGATCAGTTCAGTTAAGTTCATTTTAGAATGTGGTGATTCAGCTGGGCTCTCAAGGTTACGCCTATATTGTGGAAGCAAGCAATCAAGTATTTAATAAACACATTTCTATTAAACAAAAGTAAAACAAGGTTGATGCTTGGAGCAAGTTGTAAAGCAGTTTCTAAGTTTAGAAGACAGCCTATTAAGAAGATTTTTAAATATCAGCATCAATACATCTTTTGTATTAAAATGTCTCTGATGATGTCATCGGGTAATCTCTTAAGTTTATATCAAGTCCATCAGCTTCAGTTTGTAAGGCTTCAGGAAAAAGGACAGGTTCAGTTTTCAGTGATTCCAAATGAAAATGATGGAAATAAATGAAAAATATTAGTTTGGAGATCTGTAGCGAGATATTTCAGGAGACTAGAAGAAATCAGGATCCAGTCCAGTCCACAGATATAAAACAAAAAACCTCGAAAGACAATTAACAAAGGTAGGATCTAATATCTGCAAATGTATACTATAGTTTTTACTGAAATATAATTTTTCTTTCTAAAATCATCCTCACTTTTATCTAAGATAACCAAATTAAAACTAACTCATTTGTAAAATAAGTCTAGTTCCAATAGAGTTGGCCCAATTATTTACATAAGTACAACAAGAATAGCAATTAATCACATAAGCTCTTTTAAATCTGCTTTGCTGGAACTTTTTATAAGTAATCTCAGATTGAACTTTACAGGCTTCTCAAGACCAGGAATGTTAAGCCAAAGATTTTGTCATCAGCTTTTGCCTGAAATACCTACAGATTTGGGTGAATTCCTCTCTTGTGAGGTTCTCCCCAAATATTTCCAGGTTCCTTGTACCTGTCAGATAAGTGACATTCTTTACTTATCCTGGTAAGTGCTGCTTGGAACATAAGGTACCAGGCCAATATGTCCACACGGCTTTATTCCATACAGTCCAATCTTCATTCCTCAAAAGCTGTATGGTTATATCACAAATATGATGTTCCAGTCACAACCTTGGTAATATAACCAGTGTTTCTAATTGTGTCCTGTTCTAAGGAGAACAGACTCTTATTGAACTTATGCAAATAATTATATTGCCATGAAAAGAACAATACTCACTTACTAAGAGTTTTTAAATTCTGGAGGGATCAGGTAGAGAGAAAAAGAAATCTTTCAATTTTACTTACAAAAGTATCATTTACCAAATTGCTATAAGTCATGGCTAGCTCAGGAGAAAAGAGAAAAAGTTTTCCTTAAATCTGAAAAAAACAAAACATTAACAATTCAGCAAAACTTCAAATGAAAAATCATAAAAATTATAATCATCCTTATCAGTTCATTTAGTCCTGTGTAATCCATTGTTGATCCCAATATTTTTGTTAGCAGCTTCATGAAGTCATCAGTTTCTCCATCAGATTTCTGTAATTTCTTACCAAGTTCAGTTTTATGATCAGAAAGTTTGTCAGAAACCTGTACTCCAGTGTAAATGTCAGAGTCCTTTGCATGAATTTTTTTGAAGTTGAAACCTATTTTGCACCAGCATTAGAGTAAAGAAATAAGTCTGTAAACAACAAGACCTCAAAATGACAATTGACAGAGAAATTTGGTTACTTTTATGACATACAACACATTAAAATAATAATAACCAGAATTATGACTGATAATCAGGTCAGATCAGAATTTTAGTAATGTTATAGAATTTTAAAACACCTATGTCAATATCATTTACCCCCATAATACAACCTAAGCAGGCTTATCATCACTTGTCTGACAATGCTTTCCATGTAATTTAACATACTGAATAGGCCTAATAAGTTTAGTATCTTTCTCCTTATAGGAAGAGAGCAAATTGCTTTGAGAAGTTCCAGGGCCCTTTGAAAATTCTAAAGAAAAAAAACTAAAAAAAAAAGACTTTATTTAAGATATGAATTTTGGGGAGCTTGTCTAAAATATAAAAAGTTAAAGCAAACAGAGCATCAACAGTCCAAAAAGCCTTAATAGAGAGAAATCAGTCTTTTGAACGTAGGAAATTATTTTAACAAAACAAAGACATCTCAAAGGTAAAGAAACTGTTTATAACCTCTCAGATGAAAAGTTCAAGAAAAATAATCCTTTAAGAGAAAGAAGACCAAATTTTAATTTTGTACCAGCTCATTTCTGATATTAAAACACATTTACTTAATTAAATTCATTTCAATGTTAGCCAACTTAACCATGCATAAAACTCCTTTTCCAGAATTCCTTCTACAAACATTCTATAACTTTCTTTTCACATTAAGAATTTGTCCCATGTCTTTCTTTTCCCTCCTAGTACTTGAGGACAAATTTATCTTTCTTAATAAATCAAAGAAAATATTTTCATTCTTTGTATCTTTTTTATATATCTTATTTTCCCTGTACACAGATATATTTTCTTAATTTTAGTAGCTTCAATCACATATATTAATTAGAAAATTTAACCTTTATAAACCTTAATTTGTAAGTTAAAACTGAGTAAACAATTATAAACTTTCTTTTACATTAGTATCTTGTGGCTTGGAAAATTTATAAACACATCATAACTTCTAGAAATATGTTACTTTATAGTACAATCTTTGAATAAAACATATGTTTACCAATAGACCCAAAACACCTTTTAGTTTTTGTGAAATTAAAAGCCAAAAGTAGACAAACGTACATTTAGCAATCAATTTGTAATATCTTATCTTATTTGGAAATCTTCTAAATACTCAATGAATTTTTATCATAAAATTTATCAAAACTCTGAAGTTTTGATAAGTCACCAAAAAAAGTTTGGAAGCTGTAACCACCATAATACATAATTATTGTTTAAAGTTCACCCAACACTCATCATTTTCACAACTATTTAGTTACTTATTCCCAGTAATTATTTAGATTGCCTACAAGACTTCATAAGACTTCAGATAAAATTAGCCATCATTTAAATTACTATTTTTGTTAACCAGTTCTGTAATAGAAATAACATCGGTTTTTTCCTACAAAATTTCATGTAAATTTCATCACCTCTTATACCTCTAAACATAGTTATCATTAAGATTTTTATCAATAGGTCTTGGTCTTCTAATTTTGGACAAGGGAAGCATTTCCAGTAAGACATTTTAAAACATACTCAGGCAAAGTTGATGTAACTTCTTTATATAAAATTAACTCAAACATTCCAACCTTTATAATTTTATCAACACTTACACTTTTACATGTTCTCAATTCAAATGTAACCTGAGTCAAAGTCTTAAGGCTAGTCAACTTTTTCCTTCCTTTTTCTGGCCCCTTTTTAGGTACCAATTAAACAATTGTCTGAGAGCTCTCAAAACATTTTTTCCCCAATTTAGAAGTTTTCCCAATTCAAAGGATCTGTGATCTGGCCATTGACGAGTAAGATCTTAATTTGTATATTTATTCCAATAGTGACTCAATCCAATAAGCCTTTTTAAGGAAAGACCTGGAAGTAACTTTCCACGCTTAGAATAAATCTTTACCATGGATGCAAGAGACGTCCCTGGTGAGGGTGCAGATGATGTAGCCCCCATGATCCACAGAATTCACTCCCAAAGATATTCAGAGAAAGTAAAATCCTTCGTTGCACAGGCAGTAAGGATGGTGGAGTGAAAACAGTGTCTCCGGTCTCCCACAATAGTGTGGGATGCCTCTAGTCACAGACCCACTAATCTGTGACACCAGGCAAGCGTTACTGGAATGGAATTTTTCCAGCAACAAACAAGCAACGAAGGTTAAGACGACAAAAGCCCTTATGGACTGGTCCCTTTATGACAAACTCCCCTGAGAGCTTGGCACAGCCGGACAAAGTGACAATTCGAAACCCCAGTTTACTCAACTGGCCACCAAGGTGCACTCCAGTAAATGCACCTTCTGTACGTTGGAGACCAAGGAGAATATTCTCAGTAGTTAAAAAGCCAAGTTCTCAGGACACAGAACAAGACAGACACTACTCTGGGATGAAAAGGGATCAAGATCAAAACCAAAAGTACTCTACCAAATTCACTAGAGTCACTAAAAGCACAAGAAACTAGTTTGCCAAATATTTTCTCCTGCCAATCTAAATTTAGAAAGAGAAAAATATTCACACCACTTCCTTCCACTGGACTCCACAGATAAAAATTCCCGGAGGCTGATATGGTAAGAAGTCTTATCATTTGCTGGCTCTCATCAGGCGTTCCCATATCTCATCATCTGTAGTAGCCCAAGGAGAATGCATTTCTTCCAGCCACAGAAGGCAACTTGCCAGCCAGTGGGGATCCTGCCGACTACGTCAAAACTTTTGGGGGGAAGAAGGAGAATCTCCTTCTGACCTTTTCCTTAAGGTTCTTATGGCTGACCAAATAATAAACAAGACAGGTTAGCAGGAGAAAATAATACCAAGTTTAATAACATGTATACAGGGGAGAAACTCAGAAATGAGCAACTCGTCCCTCTGTCTAATCTGCCTCTTTAAGTATTTTAGCTAAAAGTGAAGAAGGTGTTGGGGGTGGGTAGTGGTCTGGGACCTCAGAGGGCAAGAAGACAACTCACTTGGAGATAGAAATGTAAATTTTTGCCTGATAATTCTTCTCAGGGTCATCTATAGATAATGTGGTCAGGGAGAGATAGAGTTTTTGATAAAAGGGGCTTGGTGCCTTTCCTATTGTAACCTCTATCCTACGTTATCTTTACAGCCATCATGATAATAACTCCTTCCTGAAACAGATCTTTTGTTTTAAATTCTTTAGGCAGTTTGGGAGGGGAAACTCAAATATTCTTCCTGAGTTCTCTGAGTCCTTATTGTCTCCAGCTAGAAATAATCCGCATACCAGAGTGGTGCCTCCTGGGGTAGCTTGCCCTGAGCACCATCACTGCCTTCTCTCCTTCTGGTGTCCATTCAATTACATCAGGCTGGTCAGAGTTTAGTAACATATGTAAGGACTGGGCAATAAGTGAAAAGCTAGGTACCCAGGTCCTGCAATATCCAGTTAGTCCTATGAGTCATCTTAACTGTATCTTTGTCATAGGGAGACTAAAAGCCAGCATTCCTTTAATCCTTTCAGAATCAATCAACAGTCCATCTTTAGATATTAAGTTTCTTAGACAGTTTACAACAGGCAGACAAAAATATATTGTCCTTGGACAATTTATGCCCCTTAGATTCTAGCTGTTGCAACAGATAAATTGTGTCCTTCTGAGAACCCAACTTAGTGTTTGAACACGAGAGCAAATAATCCACATATTAAAGTGGAGTCATTAGGGAATTCTGTATTCACTAAGTCGGCCTTGAGTATCCGGGAAAAATAAGTGGGGCTTTCAGTCTACCCTGTGGCATCACTGTCCAGGTATACAGGCGATCTTCCCACATGAAGGCAAAAAGATATTGACTATCCTTTTCCACTGGAATGCTGAAGAAGGCACTGCATAAATCAATGACTGAGCAATAGCAGCTGTTACTTGGAATGGCTGAGAGCAAAGTATGTGGGTTAGGAACCACAGGATGTCAGGGCATCACGATGTTATTTATAGCTCTCAGATCTTGAACAAATCTCCAGACTTTCCCATTCGGCTTTTTACAGGCAAGATAGGTGTATTACAGGGACTAGTACAAGGAATTATAAGTCTCTTTTCAAGAAATTCCTGAATGATAGGCCTTGTCCCATTTAATGCTTCTGGCTTAAGTGGATATTGCTGAATATTATGTAGAGACTTAGAGTTGTCAACAGTCACCTTAATAGGAGTGGCTGATTTAATTTTCCCAATATCTGAAGAGGATGATGACCATAATTCTCTAGGCATTTGTAATAACAGGTCATCAGTTTTTTCTTCTTCTATTTGAGTTATTGATTTCACAGTCATCAACCTTTCAGCAATTACATTCTGGTCAGCATCCTGATTTTCTGAATCTAGAACCATTTTGCCATTTTGTGAAAAGGCAATATGGGCGTTGTATGCTTCTAGAAGATCTCGTCCAATCAAATGAATTGGAGCACATTTAACGAGGAGAAACTCATTTTTTTTCCTGTGATGGTTTTTAATTTAAAAATTATTGGTTCTGATTTAAAAACCTGCATTGGAAAATTCGAAACCCCTACCATTTGAACTGTCTGTTTACTCCGAGGGAGAGGGCAATGAATAAGGGTAGGGTTGAGGACAGATAAGGTAGCCCTGGTATCTACTAGGGCCTTTAAATTTTCCCCTCCAATAGTTATCTCCATTTCCCCTAAGGCGTTCCTGAGGAGGAGGGGAAATGTCTTCTCATAATCCTCAGAGTAGCCTTATTCCTGTTTATTGTTGTTCACGCCCTAAGTCCCATTTGAGTTTACGGCAGTATCATTTGAAATCACCAGGCTTTTTGCAATAGTAACATACAAGCTTATTTCGTTTCTGGTCAGATTTTAGAAAGATGGCTTTTGTTGGGCCACGAAGCTGTTGTAGCTGTATACTCATAACATTAGTGACCTTTTTATTTCTGGAAGGTTTTAGATAGTTTATCTGTAATAGTGACAAGAGCACTAGTGTGCATTAAAGTCCAATCCAGTTCATTTCTCTTAACTAACTTTGCTAATTCCTCATCTAATCCTTCTAAGAAAATTGAATTGAAAATTGAATCATTTTTATGATCCTCAAAACTTTCAGGAGCCATCCCAGAGTGCTGTTTGAAGGTTTCTCAAGCCTTTCCAGATAATCAAAGATAGATTCCCCGGGTCTATGCTTACATTGATGGACTTTAGCCCCATCCATCTTCCTGGAAAATACTACTGGAATGGCTTTGTTTAAGTTTTGAGCTATATCACTACACTCCTGAAGGTCATGAGGCTCATGCCTATGGAAATCCTCAAGGGGATCTCTCCAATTTGCCTCTTTTATGCATTCATTTGTTTTGTTCTCAGACACCAGCAAATGCACAAGCTGATATAAATCTGAATATCCTGGTGCATATGTTCTAACAATTAAGTCAAATTCTCCAGCAAACAATAAAGGATCTTGTAAAGGGTATGGGAAGTCCTTCATCAAATTCTTAAGTTCAGTTCTAGTCCAGGGAGTATACACAAGAGCAGGCTCATCTCTCCCAGTCACAGGTTTCTCCTTAAAATGGGCCAGTATAACTTGAGGTCTTTCAATATCTGCCCCCTGAGAATTACCTCTTGTTTTCTCTAGGGGTGGACAAGGAGGTGAAGGAGGAGGAGCTGAGGGAGGAGGAGGAGAAGAAGATGAGCTCTGAGGTGCTGAAAGCAGTGGCGGTGAAGGAGGTAGAGGAGGTGAGGGAGGTGGACAACTTCTGAATTCTCATCTCTCTTTAATTCGGAAACAGTCTTTGTCAATTTACTGTTAGCCTCCTGTAAAGAATTCATTTTATCATTATTACGCTTTGAAGCCTCTAAATGTCATCTTAATGAGCTTCCCCTTCTTTTATTTTGGTTTTATGGCCTGCTTTTTCAACCTGTGCACGCAAATACAGTAGTTTTGAGAAGTCAAATGTTCCCCATTTTGGCCATTTATGACCCAAGTCATCCTTGGTCAATTTTTCCCATTTAGTTAAATACTTGTAAACATTGTTTCCGTATGCGTTATACATGAAACCTGCTGCAGTCCCAGTAGGGGGTTATGCTTCTGGGAGCCGGCCGGCTTTTGAAGCACAGTTTCCCATTTTCTTTTAGTTCTGTTTGTTCATTTGTTTTTTATAAAGTCTGAACAACTTCTAGGAACTGTGTAGTGGGTCACAAGTGTGCTTCTTTGAGTGTTATTCCCTAAAAGAAGGTCAGAATCACTCCCTTATGTGTCTCAGTTTCTCCCGCCGGCAGTCTTAAGACCACCGTGGGGGTTGGGAGTGCGGGTGACCAAATCTCAGGTGCACGTCCCCGCACGAAGCTATAATTAACGTGACTGATAGTGGAACGCCCTATAGGACCACTACACATCATGAGGTTCACCTCTCACACTCCCACTGAGGTTTTTCAGTCACCCGAAAAACGCCTTTTCAGTCAGGAAGAACAATGTCCCTTTTCTTCAGAGCTGAACAAGTTCAGACTCTCATTTCTCTATCAAGCAGTTATGTTCCACCTTATAAACATTATTCTTTCCAATTTAATTCCAAATTAAAAAAAAACTACCAACCCACTTTACTCCAAGCTTCCCCCAAGCTCCCCTGGCCTAGGAAATTCCCCCTAGGAGTTTCTCTACCTAGGAAATGTACCAGTACCTTTGAAAGCCTCTAGTCTTAAGACCTTAAAACAGCTCAAATAAACTCTTGGACAGTCAATTTAAAATAAGTAGGTCGGGGTTTCAGGAGAACTCACCAGGGTCACCTGAAGAATTCAGTGATCTGGGTGGGGCTCAAAGGGCCCCTGTCGTATCAAGCGCTGGTTCAGTGTAGATTCCAGGTGGTCTCCAGTGGGTTTCTCTGAAATTAGGCCCACGACTATGCCAAGAAAGGTCGACACTAATAATCCATAACCAATCTATGAATCAAGACTGAGGTGAGTTTATTATGAGCCAAGCTTTGAGGACCATATAACCTGGGAGAGTCCTTTTATGAAGAAATGGAGTACTCCAAAGTAGTGGGGTGTACAGAATAGTTATATACCATCAAAGAGCTTGTACCACGTGTGATTGCAACGTCCCTTTTATAACAGCTGCAACATGGACCTGTCGGCACCTCCATTGATGGACATCGGGTTGGGTTCTGCTTCAGTTTAGGGCTAAGTGTCGGTTTAGGGTTAGGGTTCTGATTCGTGTTCATGTTAGGGTTAGGATTAGGGTTACTGTGTGGTTTAGGCTAGGTTTATTTTCAGGTTTGCCTTCGGATTAGGGTAAGGTACAGGTTTCGGGTAGGGATAAGATTAGGTTTAGGTTTAGCGTCAGATTAGGCTTTGAGTTAGGGTTAAGTTTGGAGCCCGGCTTAGGATTTGGGTTAAGTTTCGGCTTATGCTTAGGACCAGGTTTAAGGTTAGGGTTGGGTTGGGTTAACGTTACTGTTAGGGTTCATGTTAGGGTTAGGGTTATGTTTAGTCTTAGAGTTAGTTTTCAAATTAGGGTTAGGGTTAGGTTTCAGGTTCGGGTTAGGGTTAGGTTTAGCGATAGGGTTCCGGTTAGTGTTAGGACTAGGGTTCGTATTACGGTTGGGTTCGAGTTAGGGTTAGGGTTAGGGTTCGGGTGAAGATTAGGGTTAGTGTTAGTTTTAGGGTTAGGGTTAGGGTTGGGATTATGCTTTGGATTAGGGTTAGGGTACGGTTTCGGGCTCAAGATCAGATTAAAGTTAGGGTTAGGGTCTACTTAAGATTAGGGTTAGTGTTCGGGTTTGGGTTAGGTTTAGGGTTAGAATTAGTGTTGAGATTAGGGTTAGGATTAGGTTTCAGGTTCAGGTTAGGGTTAGGATTAGTGGTAGGGTTCATGTTAGGTTTATGGCTAGGTTTCAAGTTAGGGTTGATTTTGGGTTAGGATTAGGGTTAGGGATCGGTTGAGCATTAGGGTTATTGTTAGGGTTAGGTTTAGGATAAGAATTATGTTTAGGATTAGGTTTAGGATTCGGGTTAGGTTTAGGTTTAGGGTTAGGGTTCAGTTTAGGGTTAAGGTTAGGGTGCAGCTTAGTTTTAGGGTTAGTGTTCTGGTTAGGATTAGGGTTAGGGTTAATCTTAGGGTTCAGGTATGTGTTATGGTTAACGTTAGGTTTCATGTTAGGGTAAAGTTTAGGGTTAGAATTAGGGTTAGGTCTAGGGTTAGGGTTATGATTGTGTTGGGTTAGGGTTAGCATTAGGGTTAGGGTTAGGGTTCGGGTTCGGGTTCGGCTTAGGGTAATGGTTACCGCTAGGGTTTGGGTTATGGTTAGGCTTAGGGTTAGGTCTCAGTTTAGGGTTATGGTTCGGTTGGGTATGGTTAGGGTTAGACTTCTGGTTAGGGTTATTATTAGGATTAGTGTGAGGTTCAAGGCTAGTGTTAGGGTTAGGGATACTGTTAAGGTTATGGTTAGGATTAGTGTTAGTTTTCAGGTTAGTGTTAGGCTTCGGGTTGGTGTTAGGGCTAAGGTTATGGGTCTGGTTAATGTTAGGGTTAGAGTACGGGCACTGGTTTTATTTAGGTTTAAGGTTAGTGTTAGGGTTTATGGTTAGGATTAGAGTTAGGGTTCTGTTAGGTTTAGGGTTTGGTTTAGGATTCCTGATAGGGTTCGTGATTGGGTTTTTGTTAGGGTTTGTGTTCGGGTTGGGGTTAGCTTCGGGTTATGGTTTGTGTTAGGGTTTGCGTTAGTGTTACGTTTTGTGGGGTAGGTTAGTTTTAGGCTTAGGTTAGTGTTTGGGTCAGGGCTAGGTTTAGGGTTCGAATTTAAGTTAGGTTTTGCGTTAGGGTTAAGGTTAGTCTTATGGTTCAGGTTAGGATTAAGGGTAGTGTTAAGGTTAAGGTTTGGGTTAGTGTTAGGGTTAGAATTAACATTTGGTTTTGGGTTCGTGTTCTGCTTATGTTTAGGGTTAAGGTCAGGGTTAAATTTAAGGTTCAGGTTATGCTTAGTGCTAGTTTTCGGGAAAGGGTCGGGTTAGGGTAACTGTTAGAGTTAGGGTTCAGTTTAGGCTTAATGTCAGGGCTAGGGTTAGGGTTAGGTTTCAGATTAGAGTTAAGGTTCACATTAGACTTAGGGTTTGGGTTCGGGTTAGGGTTAGGGTTATTGTTAGAGTAGCGGTTATTGTTAGGGTTCTGATTAGGATTCAAATTAGGCTTTATATTAGGGCTCAGGTTAGGGTTCATTTTATGGTTAGTGTTAGGTTTTGGGTTAGGGTTAGAGTTAAGGTGACTGTTAGAGTTAGGGCAAGTGTGAGGGCTCGATTTCGGATTAGGGTTATGGTTAAGTGTAGGATTAGAGTTAGTGTTAAGATTGGGTTTATGGTTCCAGTTCGGTTTCGGGAGTTGGGTTAAGTTTAAGGTAGGGTTAGGCTTTGGGTTACTTTTAGGGTTAGGGTTCGTTTTAGGATTAGGGTTAGAGTTAGGCTTAGCTTTACGGTTTGGTTTCGGGTTCAGGTGAGGTTTAGCGATAGGGTGGGGTTATGCTTTAGGTTACGGTTACGATTTGACTCGGGTTAGGGTTTGGGTTAGGGTTAGGCTTAGAGTTAGAGTTCGTGTTAGGGTTAGGGCTAGTGTTCGGGTTAGTCGTTGGTTGTGTTAGGGTTACAGTTTGGTTTAGGTTTAGGGTTAATTTTAGGGTTAGGGTAAGAGTTCGAGTTAGGGTAAGTTTAAGGTTAGGGTTGGGGTTCGGGTTAGTATTTGGGTTCGGGTTCAGTTTAAGGTTGGAGTTCAGGTTAGGGTTAGGGTTAGTGTTAAGGTTATGGTGTGGGTTAGTGTTGTGGTTCAGGTTCGGGTTAGGGTAAGTGTTCAGGTTCAGTTTAGAGTTATGGTTCCTCTTCGGGTCAGAGATACAGTTCTGGTTAGAGTTTGGGTTAGGATTAGGGTGCAATTAGTGTCAGGGTTGGGGTTTGGTTTAGGGTTAGTGATAGGTTTAGTGTTATGTGTAGGTTTAGCGCCATTGCTAGTGTTAATGCTAAGGTTCGCATTAGGTCTAGGGCTTGGTGAACGTTTACAATTCATTCTAGAGCCAGGGTTAGGGTCAGATCTAGGACTGGTTTAGGGTTAGGTCCAGGTCAAGGAGAATGCTTGGTATTAGGATTAGGGTTATTGTTGGTTACGGTTGGGGTTAGTGTAAGGGTTAGGGCCATTGCTAGGGTTAATGCTAGGGTTAGCATTATGTCTAAAGCTTGGTTAAGTGTTAAGGTTTGGGCTAGGGCTAGTGTTAGCATCAGGTCTAGGACTAGGTGAGGGTTAGGGTCAGGCTTAAGGTTGGGGTTAGGGTGAAGGTTACCATTGGGGTTAAGGTTAGTGTTGCTTAGGGTTATGGTTAGAGTTAGTGTTAGGGCTAGGGCTGGGTTATGTTTGGGGTAGTGCTCGGATTAATGTTATGGTTATTCTTAGAGTTAGAGGAGGGGGTTTGAGTTTCGGTTAATGTTAGGTTTAGCGGTAGGGGTAGGATTAGGAATAGGGTTAGGGTTTGTGTTAGGACTGGTTTAAGGCTACAGCAAGAGCTAGTGTTAGGGTTAGGGTTACAGTATGTGTAGGGTTAGGGTGAGGGTTAGGGGTGGAGGTAGTGTTAGGCATAGTGTTATGGCAAGAGTTATGGTTAGGGCTGGGGTTAGGGCTAAGTTTAGTTGTTATATTTAGGGTTAGGTTTCCTTTTAGGTATATAACTAGATTTATTTTTATGGTTAGGGACAGTGCTGGTTTTGAGGTTAGGGCTAGGGGTGTGATTGGGGTTAGGTCTGACGTTAGTGTGGGGTGTGCCTTAGGGTTGGGACAGTGGAAAGTGTAGGAATAGGTGTAGGGTTTTGGTTTGGGTTAAGACTAGGGTTAGCGTTAGGGTTATGCTAGTGTTAGGGTTACTGTTAGGGCTAGGGCTAGGACTAGGTTTAAAGTTAGGGTTAGAGTTAGCATAGGGTTACAGTTACAGTGAGTGTTAGGGGTAGGCATATGATTAGGGTTAGTTCTAGGGTTCTTTTTAGGATTTGGGGTGGGTTTAGGGTTACAACTAAAGTTGTGTTAGGGTTCATGATAGAAACCCCAACCCTATTCCTAAAACTAACGCTAACATTAATCTGAACGTGAAGCCTAATTCTCACCTTAGCCCTAAAACTAACCATAACCATAACCATAGCCCTAGACATAACCTTATGCTTTACCCTAACCCTAAAGCTAACCCACACTTACCCAGACACTAAACTTATGCCTACCACTAACCCTATACCTGACCCTTACCACAACACAACTCCAACCTAAACACTAACATTAACCCTAACAACAATCCAAGAATTAGCACTAAGCCTAAGCCTATCCCTATCCCTAACACTAACCCTAGTACTTGATTTAACCCTAACCCGAACACTAACTCTAGCTCTAACCTTAACCCTACTGTAACCCTACCCCTACCACTTGCCCTAACCCAACCTACCCCTGAAACTAATCCTAGCCCTAGCCCTAAATCCCAGACCTTACAAGCCATAACCTTAACTCTATGTCTAAACCTAACCCTTGCCCACACCTTAACCGTAACACTAACACTATGCTAAATCTAATACACTAACTCTAAACACTAAGACTAACACACACCTGAACTCTAACCTTAACTATAACCCTAACACAAATACAACCCTAGCCCTAAACCTAACCCTAACGCTATCTCTATCCCTAATCTTAAATCCAAGTCTAACGCAACCTTAACTCCAACCCTACCCCTCCTTCTCTCCATAAAACTAACTCTAACCATAAGCAAAAACTAACTCTAACCCTATCCTTAACCCTGGGTACAGGTTTGTATAGCACAGGGAATCCAGAGTAGAGTTGAGCCAAATCACGTCTAGCACCCATGCCTGGAAACAACATCATACCCCATCTCCCTTCCTTCCAGCTAGTAAGGATCACATAATACTTAAACAATATTTGGCACAAATTGCTGTTTGGAATCTTAAACCAAACCAGTACACAAACCCTAATCCGAACCTCAAGCCTAACCTTAACCTAAACAATAACCCGAACCCGAACCCTAAATATAACCATAAACCGAAAGCAAACTTAATCCCAACCCTACCCACCTTCTCTCCATAAACTAACTCTAACCCAAACCAAAACCTAACTCTAAGCCTATCCTTAACCCTAACACTAATCCTAGCCCTACCTCTACACCTCTACACCTACCCAAACCCTAACCATAACCATAATCCAATCTGAAGCCTAAGCCTACCCCTACCCCTAACGCTAATCATATGCAGAACCCTAACGCTAGCACAAAAACTAATATTAAACATAACACTAAATCTAGACATCCCCCACCCCTAAATTTACCTCTAACTTTAACCCTAAACCTAACTTTAACTGTGCCCTTATCCCTACTACTACCCTTAACCCAAACACTTAGCCTACCCTTAACCCTAATCCTAACCCTAATCTTACCCATGGCCTTAAATTAATGCTTACCCTAGACCTAATGCTAGCCCTAACCCTAATCCTGGCTCTTGCCATAGACCTAACACTAACCCTAACCCTAACCCTAAACCTAACACTAACCCTAGCCCTACCCGAGCCCAAACCCTAAACCTAGCCCTAAGCCAACACTTACTACTACCCTAGACCCTAGTCATAGACCTAAACCTAACCCTAACACTAACCGTTACTCTAACCCAACCGTAACTCTAACCCTAAGCCTAACCCTAATCCTAGACAGAGTCCTAACACAAACACTTGCACTAACCCTAACCCTTTTCCTAAACCTAAGCCAAACCCAAACCCTAAACATAATGGTAACCTTAACACTAAACTTAATCTTAAACATAACCCTCATCTTAATATCAGACCTAACCCTAACCCAATTGCTAAGCCTAACACTAGCCTTAACCAAATGGTAGCCCTACACATAACATTAACTCTAAAGCTAGCACTAACCATAACCTAAACCCTAGCACTAGACCTAACCTTACAACTTACCATAACACGCCACACAAGCCCTAACGCTAACACAAATCCAAGCCCCAGACCTGACCCTAAACTTAGCCCCAGACATGACCATATCCCTAAGACTAACCCTAGCTCTAACCCTAACACTAGCCCTAAGCATAACTATAGACCTAAGCCTAGCCCTAATGATAACCCTTGCCCTTTCCATAGCCCTGGCAATAACGCTAACTCTAACACTAACACTATCACTAAACTTAGTACTAACACTAAGGCTAACATTAACCATAGCCCTAAACCCAACCCTAACCCTAGTCCTAACCCTAACCCTAAGCCTAGACATAAGCCTAGACCTAACCCTAACCCTAGCCCTATAACAAACACTAAGCTTAACTATAACTCTAACGTAGCAATAACCTTAACCGTAGATCCAAAACTACGCCTTAGCCAAATCCTTATACTAACCCACACTAACCAGAGTCCTAAACCTATTCATAAATCTAGGCCTATTATTAGCCCTAACCCTAACCCTTGCCCTAACCTGAACTCTAGCTCTAACGCTAACTCTAACACTAAACCTACACCTAACTCTCACCATAACCCAACACAAGACCTATTCCTAAACTTAGCCCTAGGCATAACTCTAACCCTAACCTTAACTCAAACTCTAACCCCAACCCTAACCGTACCCCTCCCGCTTCCCCACCCAAAGGCCAAACACTAACAGAACACCTACCCCTACTACTACCCCACCCAGACCTAACGAACACTAACCCTACCTCTACCCTTAACCCTAATCCAAACATAGCTCTAACTCTAACCCTAACCCTAACTTGAACCTTAATTCTCACACTAGCTCTAGGCTTAACCTTATCTTTAACTTTAACCCTAAGGCAACCCTAACCTTAACACTAGCCCTAGCCCTACCCCCTCCTCTAAACCTAAACCTAACCAAACGCCTACCCCTACACCTAACCCTAACTCTAACACCAAGCATAACCCAACCTTCATCCTAACCCTACCACTAATCTTAGCCCGAGTTTTAATCATAACCCTAACCCTAGTTCTAACACTAACCATAACACTACTCATAACCCTAAACCTAGTCCTGTCCCTAGCCCTAACCTTAAACATTACACGAACCCTAACCCTAACCCAAAACCTAACGCTCACCATAACACCATAACGCTAGTCCAACCCCACCCCTATCCTTACGCCTACCTCTAACCTTAAAACTTATGCTAAGTGTAACCATACACTTATACATAACCCTAAACCTAACCCTAACCTTATTGCTGTGACTAAACCTAAACAAATGTCTAGCCCTAAACCTAACCATAGCCATAAACCTATAACTAACACTAAACCTAGCCCTGACCCTCGCCATAGCCATAAACCTAACCCTACCCCTAACCGTAGCCCTTACCCTAAACCTAAATCTATTTCTAACCATAACCCTAACTCTAACCTTGGCCCAAGCCTTGAACTAACCCTAGCCCTTAACCCAGCCCCAACCCTAACCCTAATCCTTGTCCTCACCTGACCCCTAACACTATCCCTAACCTTAACACTAACCCTAATGTTAGCCATAATTCTAACACGAGCCTCAGCCCTAGACCTAACACTAACTGTAACCCTAACACTAAAACTGGGCCTAACACTCAGCCCAACGTAGAACACTAACACTAAACGCAGCCCTATGTCTAGTCTTAAATCTGACACTAACCCTAACAGTAAAACTGAACCTAACCTTGGTCCAAGCCCTAGACAAAGCCCTAGCCATAAACTTAACCCTAGCCCTAACTCTACCCCTCGCCCTAATGTTAACCCTAATGCAATTCCCACAGCTAACCGTATCACTACCCCATAGCCTTAACTGTAACCATACCCCTATCCCTAAAACACGCTTTACCCAGACCCTAAGATTTAAGGTAACACGAACCCTAACCCTAACCCAACCCTAAACCCAACCCTAACCGAAACCCTAAACCTAAACTTAAGCCTAACCATAACCCAATCCTTAGTGATAACACTAACACTAAACTTGAGCATAATCATAACACTAAACCTACTCCTACACCTCATCCTAACCCTATGTCTAACTGTAACCATAACCCTAAATCTTAGCCAACCCCTACCCCTAAGTCTAACCTTAATTCTAACACTAATGCTAACCCTAACCCTACGCCTACCATTAATACTACCCTGAACCCTAACATTAACTTTTTAACGCAACAACAAACCTAACCCCAACACTAATCCTAGCCTTAACCTTAACCCAAACCCTTGCCCTAACCCTAGCACTAACCCTAACCCTAGCCCTAATCCTAAAACCAGCACTAGATCCACCAGTAACCCTAACCCTAAACCTAAGACAAACCCAAACCCTAACCCTAATTGTACCCCAGACCTCCCCCAACCATAAACCTACCCTTAACCCTAACCGTGGCTCTAGAACCTAATGCCAACTCTGACACTAGCCATAAACCTAAATCTAACCCTAACTCTAAAACTAACCATAACCCAATCCCTACAACTACCACTTACCTTAATCCTAACACTAACCCTAAACCTATCCCTACACCTGCTCTTCCTCTAACCATAACCCTAACCGAAACCCTACCCCCTCCATAACCTTAGGGCAAACTTGAATGCAACCCTAACCCCAACCCTACCACTAACCATAAAACTAACCCTAAACCAAACCCCAAATTAACCCCAACTCCATCCCTAATATTAACAGTATTCCTAGCATTAGACATCATCATAACCTTAGCCCTACCCCTAACCTAACCCTAGCCCTAGCCCTAACCTTATCCCTAACACTAACCCTAACACTATCCCTACACGTAACGCTCTGCTAAACCTAAGCTTAAGCCAACCCTAACCCCAGTCCTAACACTAACACAAACCATAACCCTAAGCCAAACTCTAACCCTACACCTTCTCCTCCCCTAATCCTAATCCAAACCCTACCCCATCCCTAAGCTTAAACCTAACCCTAACACTATCGTTAACCATAAAACTAACATTAACCCTGTACCAAACCTATTCTTAACCCTAAACCTTACCCTAACACTAATCCAAGTCCTGCACATAACCTTCCATTAACTCTAAACCTAACCCTAATCCAAACTGACCTATAACCCCACCCCTACCCCTATCCCTACTTCTAAACCAAATGCTAACTCTAATCCAGCTCTACCCCTAACCCTACCCCTAATGCTAACCCTAACCCATTTGTACTCCAACCTTAATACTAGCATTAGCCCTAAACATAAAACCAACAACAGCCTTAGCCTTAACCCTGACCTAGCACTAACCCTAACCCTAAACCTAATGCTAAACCTAGCACTAACCATAGTCCTACCCTAACCATTGTACTAACAGTCCATCGCCACACTGAGCCCTAATTCTCACCCTAACCCAAACCCAACCCAACCTCAACCCTAACCCTAACATTAATTCTAGCCCTAGACCTAACCCTAACCCAAGCACTATCGCTCACAGTAACCATAACCCTAGCTGTAACACTGACCCTAGCACTAACCCCATCTGTAATCTTAACGTTAACCATCGCCCTAGACCTAACACTAACCCAGTCCTACACATAAAATTAATCATAGTCCTAGCCTTAACTGTAAACCCAAGCCTAGACCTAGCCCTAAATCTAGACCTAGCCCCAAACCTAGCCCTGACCATAACCTTAACCCTAACATTAACACTATCCATAGCCCTATCACAAACACTAATGCTAACCCTGAACTTAACCATAACACTAAAAAGCCATCCTCATTCCCCACTATAAACCCATCCCCATACCCTTAACACTAACACTACCCTTAACCCTAAGCCTAGCCCTAACCGTGACCCTACACTACACCTAACCCTAAACCAAAACCTTACCCTAACATAACTCCTAATTGTACCTTAATTCTAACCCTAGCCCTATCCTAACGCTAGTGCTAAACCTAACACTGGCCCTAATTCTATCCCTAGCCTTAGCCCTACCTTTAAGCCTAACACTAGTCTAAACCCTAGGACAAACCCTAACACTACCCTACGTCAAACTCTGCCATTACACCTGACTCTAACCCTAACCATTACCCTAACCCTAACCCTCAATGCTAGCCCTAACCCAACACAAATTCTAGCCCTAGATCTGACCCTAAACTTAGCCATAGCCCTAGCCATAACTCTAAACCTAACACTAACCCTAGCTCTAACACTAACCCTAACCCTAATCATAAATCTAGAACTAGTCCTAGCACTAATGCTAACCCTAACCCTGTCCATAACACTGGTTCTAAGCGTAACTCTAACACTAGCTCTATCATTAACCCTAAGCCTAAAACTACCCCCAAACCTAACCATAAGCCATCTCTAACCCCAACCCTACCCATTCCCCTAAGCCTAACATTAATCCTAACTCTAACTCAGCTCTACGCTAACCCTGACCCTAACACTTATCCCAGTCTGAGCCACAACCCTAACCCTAGTTTGACCCCTAACACTAACTGTAACTCTATCCCTAAAAAAACCGAGCCACAGCAATGTCCCTAGCCCTACCCCTAAACTAAACTTACCTCTAACAATAACTCTACCACTAAAAGTAAACCTAACCCTAGCTCTAGGACTAACCCTAAACATAAAAATTATCCTAACTCTAACTCTAGCTCTAGGCCTAACCCCAAACCTAGCCTAGAGGTAAACCTAACACTAACTCTAACAGTCACCAAACGCTAACTGTAACCCAACAGTCACCCTAAGCCTAATATTAACACTGCTCTAATCCTAGAACTAACCCCAATGCCAACACTAGCCCATGTCCAAACCCTAACCCTAACCCTAGTCCTAATCCTACTCCTAACCATGACACAAGCCCTAAACCTGACACTAACCCTAAGCCTATACCAAACCCAAACCCTAACCTTAAACATAACCCTAACCTCCTGCTAACCCTAGCTGTAGACCTAAAATTGCCCCTACCCATAATTCTAACCATAACACTAATCCTAAACCTACTCTTAACCCTACTCCTAATGTTAGGCTCAACCTTAGCCCGGAGCATAATCCTAGCCCTAACCCTAACCGTAGCCATAAGGCTAAATCTCATGCTAGCACCAGCCCTAACACTCACCGTAATGCTAACCCTAACCCAACTCTCACCCTACCTCTAAGTCTACCACTCCTCTAACCCTAACCCTAACCCACTCTTAGAACTATACTATCCCTAACCTTAACCTAACCCTTACCCTACCCCTAGCCTTACCCCTAACCTTAACTGAAAACCTAAACAATCCCTAACCATAACCATAACACTAATCCCAACCCTAACCTTTATCCTAAGCATAGCCCTAGCCCTAACACTATCCCTAACTTAACCGTAACCCTAAGGATAGCCCTAGCTCTAGCTCTAGTCTTAAACCTAGCCCAAAACTAACCTTAACCCTACCATAATCCGAACCCAGCCCTAACTCTAAACCGAAGACCAGCCCTAGCCTTAACCCTAGCTGTAGCACTAACTCTAGACCTAACCCTAACTGTAGCTATAAACCTACCCAAACCCAAAGCTTAAACCTAACACTAATCCTAGGCCTAAACCTAGCCCTAACCCTACACCTTGTCCTAACACTAACCTAACGCTAGACCTCCCCGTAAATCTAGCACTAAATCTAAACCTAACATAACCATAAACCTAACCATAACCATAGACCTAACCCTAACCATAGCCCTAACCCTAACCGTACCCTAAACCTAGCTGTAACTCTAACCCTACCCCTAAACGTAAACCTAAACCTAGTTCTAGCACTAACCCTAAACCTAACCCTGACCCTAAACCAAGCCATAGACCTAGGGCTAACCCAAACGTTAGACAGAGACCTGAACCTAACCCAAGACCTACCACTAACAATAACCATAACGGTAACCATGAAACTAACCTTAACCCTAGAAATAGGCCTAACTTTACCCTAGCCGTAGACCTGACCCTAACCACAACCCTAACCCTAACCCTAACCCTAACCCTAACCCTAACCCTAACCCTAACCCAACAGTAGCACTAACCCTAATGCTAACCATGACCTAATCCTAGCCCTAGCCCTAACCCCAAGACAAGCCCTCGTCCTAACCCTAACCCTAACCCTAACCACGGACATAAATCTAGTCCTAAACCTAAGCCTAACCCTAAACATAGCCTTAACCCTAACCCTTAACATAACCCTAAGCTTAGCCCTAACCCATACTCTAACCCTAACCGTAACCCTAGACCTAGCCCTAGAACTAACATTAACCCTAGCCGTATCCCTAGCCTTGGTGCTAACCCTAACCCTACCCCTAACCCTATGCCTAACACTAGCCTTAACACTAACGCTAATCCTAACTCTAAGCCTCACTCTAGCCCTAACCATAGCCCTAACCCTAGCCATAGCCCTAACCTTAATGCTAACACTAACAGTAGCCCTATCCCAAACCCTAACCCTGCCCCAACCATAACCCTAACTCAAACCCAACTCTAACCTTACCCCTAACTCTACCGCTACTCCTACCCATCACCTTAAGGCTTATGCTAATTTATTGTTCCCACAAAGCCAGAGTAGATAGATGTATGTCATATCTGCACATCCTTCTAGTTGCTATATGTGGGACGCAGCCTCAGCATGGCCGGACAAGCGGTGCATTCGTGTGCACCCAGGATTCAAACCCGGGCCGCCAGCAGCAGAGCCCGTGCACTTAACCCCTAAGACAAGAGGGCGGCCCCACACTTACCCTAAATATAAAGCTAACCTTACACACAACCGTAAAGTTAACCCTGACCCTACCCATAACCTAAACTCTAATGCACGCAACATTAACCCTAACACTAACCCTAATCCTAGACATAGCCATAAGCCAAAAGCCAGCCTCAGCCCTAACCCTAACCAGCATCCTAGCACTAACCCTAGCCCTAAGACTAACCATACCCATAAACCTAACTGAACTATAACCCTAAATCTAACCTTAGCTGTAACCCTAGACCTAAACCTAAGCCTTTCCCAAAACCTAATCCTAACGCTAACCATACCCTTGACGCTCACCCAAACACTAAACCTACCCCAAGCGTAACCCTAACACTAACCTTAATCCTAGCCCTAATTCTAGCCCTAAGACTAACCAGAACTCTGTTCCTAACCCAACCCCAAGCCCTAACAGTGACCCTAACCACAACCACAACCAAAATCACTACCCATACCCCAAACCTAAGCCTAACCCCACCTTAATTCTAAACATAGCTCTATGCCAAACCCTAACATTAAGCATAATGCTAACCTTAACACTTTCCCTAGACCTAATCCTAATCCAGCCCTAGACCGGACCCTTACACTAGCCCTAAGCCTATCCCTAGCCTTAAGTCTAACCCCAGTCCTAACACGACCCCTGGCCCTAACGCTAACTCTAACACTAATTTTATCCTTAACCATAGCCACAACACTAATGCTAATCCTAACCCTAACCATGACCCTAAACCGATCTCTCCCATTCCCAACCAATAGCTCAACCCTTAACACTAGACCTAACAGTACCCTTGCCACTAAGTCTAACACGAACCATGACCCTAAACCGAACTATAATCTTAGCCATAGCCCTAACCATAGTGCTAGACCTAGACCTAACTTTAACCCTAATCCTAGCCCTAATCGTAACCATGGCAGTAACCCTAATGCTCAATCTAGCCCTAGCCTTAACATTAACACTAAAACGAACTGTAGCTCAAAGCCAACACCTACCACTATGTGTAACCCTAACCTTAAACTGGGTATTAATCTTAACGCTAACCCAAATCCTATCCATAAACCTAACCCTAACCCTAGCCCTAGCACTATCACTAACATAACCTTAAAGCTAACACTAATTTTTACCCTAATCTGTAACCTAACCCTAACCATAGCACAGACTTAATCCTAATCCTAAACTTAACCTTCACTCTAACCCTAAAACTGACTTTAACCCCAAGCCTCACCCTAAACCTCACCAAACCAGAACCCAAACACCAACCCGAACACAAACCCGAACCTGAACACTAACCTTGACACCAACACTAGGACTAAGCCTAAACATAAACTTTAACCTTAACCATAGCCCTAACCCTAACTCTAACCCTAGCCCTAATGCTAGCCTTAGACCTAAACCTAGACCTAGCCCTAACTATAACTGTAACCCTAAGGCCACCCTAACCATAACACTAGGCCTAGCCTTAGCTTTAGACTTAACACTAACCCTAGACTAACCGTAACTCTAAGTCTAGAACTAACAGTAGTCCTAGCCCTAAACCTAGCGCTGAACCTAATCCTAATCCTATCCCCAGATATAACTCCAGCCATAACACTAACCCTAAGCGTAACACTAACCCTAACCATAACACTAAACGTAGCCATAAGCCTAGCCCTAGCAGTAATCATAACCCTAACCCTAGCCCTAACCCTAATACTAACCCTGGCCCTAAACCTAACCCTAATCATAGCCCTAACCCACACCCTAGCCCTATCCGTAACCCTGGCAATAAACCTAAACCTAGCCCTCACCCAAGCCTTAGCCCTAAACCTAAACATAGTCCTAGACCTAACACTACCCGCAAGCCTAACCCTAGCCCTAACCCTAATACTAACTCTGACCCTAATCCTAACCCTAAACCTAACCCTAATTATAGACCTAACTGACACGCTAGCTCTATCCGTAACCCTGGCAATAACCCTAAGCCTAGCCCTCACCCTAGCCTTAGCAGTAAACCTAAACATAGCCCTAGACCTAACCCTACCAGCAAGCCTAACCCTAAACCTAGTCCTAGCCATAAACCTAATGCTAAACCTAACCCTAGCCTTAACCCCAGCCTTATCCCTAACCCTAAACCCTAGCCCTATCCCTAACCGTATCCCTAACCAAAACTCTAAAGCTAATGTTAACACTAACCCTAACCCACACACAATTGGTTTGATTTCAACATATGTGAAACTTGTCACACACAATATGTGTGATGTCATACATAAAAATGTGAATTGTGTCACAGATATCAATGGGTGTGTTTTCACACACAAATGTGAGCCTTGTTACACATACACCATTTGTGTGATGTCACACACACAATGTGTGTGAAGGCACACAGCAAACTGGTGAAGTCACAGACAATGGGGGTGGTGTCTCTCAGGAAAATGAGTGTGAATTCACATAAAATGAGAGTTACACAATACACACATGTGGGATTTAAGTCAGAGTAAAATGTGAGAGATTTCACAGACACCTGGGTGTTTTTTCATACATAGGAGCGGAGGTCACATCACACTGAATAATATGACTGCCCTCACACACAATGGGAGTGACATCACACAATTTATGAGATGTGACTGGCTATCCTCATGTTATCATAATCAAGGTTTGTGATGTCCAAAAAAGGTTGTGATGTCATACATAACGATTGCAGTGATGTCACACACAAAATGTGAATGATGTCGCAAGCATGACATTGGAGTGATGTCAAACACACTATCAGAATGATGCCACACTCAATTGGTGTGATGTCATACGTAATAATGGGAGTGACACCGACATAACAACAGTTGGGATATCATATGCTAATTAAGTTAGATGTCACACACAATTGATGTGATGTGACACAAGGTGAGGATGTTGTCACACACAAGTGGTGTGATGTCACCCATAACCGTGTGTGTCATGTCACGCATAATGATGGGAGTGATATCACATGCACATAATGGGAGTGACGTCACACTAAAAATGTGATTTGTGTCAAAAGGGACACGACGATGTCACACAAAGCAGTGAGAGTGTTGTGACACAATTCATATGATGTCACACATAATGTGAGTGATGTCACACAGAAACAGGTGAGTAACACAGCAGAGGACTCGTGACTGATGTCACACATGTGTGTGAGTGATGTCACACTATTGGTGTGATGTCATAAACACAAGAGGCATGTTGTCTCAAATAACAGAGAGATGTCACACCAAATATCTGAGTGAAGTCACAGAAACACCATGAGAGTGATGTCACAACAGTAGTAGAGTGATGTCCTCAAGAATTAGTGTGACGTCACATAGAATATTGGGAGTAATAACACAGGTAACAATAGCGATTTCATATGCTAAATTGTATTCATTTCACACACAATTGGTGTGATGTCAACAACTGTGAATGTTGTCACGCTCATAATATGTGTGATGTCATACATGAAAAGGTGTCGTCTTATGTCACAAAAATGTGAATGGTGTCACACATATCACTGGGTATGTTTTCAATCACAAATATGAGCCCTGTCACAAGTACACCATTGGTGTGATGTTAGACACACAATGTGTGTGAAGGCTCACACTAACCTGGTGATGTCACAGACAATGGGATTGGTGTGTCTAAGGAAAATGAGTGAATATTCACACATAGCCGTGAGAGTTACACAAAACACACAAGTGTGATATGTCAGAGTAAAATGTGAGAGCTTTCACAGAAACCTGGAAGTGACTTCATACATAACAGTGGGTGTCACATCACAGTTAAGAATATGACTGCCACCACACACAATGGGAGTTATATTACACAGTTTGAGAGATGTGACCGTCTATCCTAGTGTTAGCACACTCAGGTTGTGTGATGTCACAAAATGGGTGTGATGTACCACATAGCGATTGGAGTGATGTCAGACACAAAATGTGAACCACATCACAGTCCGTTGGAGTGATGTCAAACACTACCAGAGTGATGTCACATTCAATTGGCGTGATGTCATACATAATACTGGGAATGACACCACACATAATAATGGTTGGTAAAGCATACAGGAATTAAGGTTGATGTCACACACAAGTGTTGTGGTGTGACACACAATGAGGATCTTGTCACACTCAAACAATTGATGTGATGTCACCAAGAAGCATGTGGTCACGCCACGCATAACAGTAGAAGTGATATCACATGCACACAATGGGAGTGATGTCACACTTTAAAATGTGAATTATGTCACTATGGACATGTCACTGATGTCACACATAGCGGGAGTAATGTCACACTATTGATGTGATGTCACACATAATGAGACTGAGGTCACACATAAACATGTGAGTAATATCACAAAGGATATGTGACTGATGTCACACATATGTGGGAGTGATGTCACACTATTGGTCTGATGTCATACAACACAACAGGCATGATATCGCACATAAAAGAATGATGTCACCCAAAATATATGAGTGAAGTCAGAGAAACACTATGGCAGTGATGTCACAACACTAGTAGAGTGATGTCCTCGAGAATTAATGTGACATCACACAGAATATTGGGAGTGACATGACACTTAAGAATAGCCATTTCATATGGTAAATTCGAGTGATGTCACACACAATCAGTGTGATGTCAACACATGTGAATGTTGTCACACACACAATAGGTGTGATGTCATACATAAAAATGTGAATTATGTCACGAAAAATGTGAATGGTGTCAGACATATCGGTGGGTGTGTTTTCACACACAAATATGAGCACTATCACACATACACCATTGGTGTGATGTCATACAGACATTGAGTGATGTCAGACAAACAAAGTGTGTGAAAGCACACACCAACCTGGTGATATCATGGAGATTTGGAGTGGTGTCTCTAAGGAAAATGAGTGTGAATTCACACATAACAATGAGAGTTACACAAAACACAATAGGGACATAAGTCAGAGTAAAATGTGAGAGACTTCACAGAAACCTGGGAGTGATTTCATACAAAACTGTGGATGTCATATCAAAGTTAACAATATGACTGCCCTCACACAACGGGAGTGATATTATACAATTTGAGAGATGTGACAGGCTAAACTAGTTTTATCCTGCTCAAAGTGTGTGATGTCCCAAAATGGGTATGATGTCACAAGTAACGATTGAAGTCACACACAAAATGTGAGTGATGTCACACACTGTTGGCGTGATGTCAAACACACTATCAGAGTGATGTCACAATCAATTCGTGTGATATCATACATAATACTAGGAGTGACACCACACATAATGGTTTGATATCATATGACAATTAAGGTTGATGTCACTCACAATTGATGAGATGTGACATGCAATGAGGATGTTGTCACACACAATGGGCTGTGATGTCACCCATAAACAAGTGTGTCACATCACGCATAACATAGGGTGTGATATCACATGAACACAATGGGAGTGATGTCACAAGTTACATGTTAATGATCTCACAGATAGCAGTTGGAGTGATGTCACACTATTGACGTGATGTCACTCATAACAATGGGTGCGATTTCACACATAAATATATGAGTAATCTCACTAAGGACACATGACTGATATCACACATAACCTGTTAATAGCCTACACTCAGGTTTCTATCTAATGTATTGAAAGAGCACTTCCGCTAAACTCAGCTTGTCAGTAGCTCTAGGGAACATACTCTAATGAGAACTTTTATACTTTTCACTACAACTGGTACAGATTATCTGTAACATCCATTCAATGAAAGTACAGTGTGAAGAAAAACTCCTTTTTTAAATCTGTTAATGATCATCTTGAAAAGTTCCTTTTCAAAAGTTGCAGTTTGCGTCTTTCATTCAGGCTTACTCTTACATGGAAAGAAAGAATGTGCTCATTGATCTCAGTTTGCCAGTAGCTGTTGGGAGCATCTTCCTATGAGAGGGTTTAAAGTTTTCACTACACAAGGAAGAGAATATATCTAATATTCATTTATGAAAAGCACAGTGTGGAGAAAAACTCTTGCTTGTGCCTGTTTAGCATCTGCACTGAAAAGTACTTTTTCAAACATTGCAGCTCACGACATTTACTCAGGCTCTCTCACACAGTATATGAGAGAATGTTCTTACTGAGCAAAGGTTGCCATTAGCTGTAAGTAAGATCTTCCGAAGAGAGCTTTGATCCTTTTCACTACTGCTGGGAGAAAGTATCTATAACATCCATTGAAATAACATACACGGTGGAATAAAACTCATTTTAGTTGTTGAGGATCACCTTGATGAGTGAATTTTTCAATCATTGATCTTCATGGCCTGCACTCAGGCTTTCCCTCAAATATAATGGAACAACACCCGTTCTGAACTCAACAGCCCTGTAGCTGTAAGTCAGCTTTTCCTTGGAGGGCTTTTAAACTTGTCACTACAGCTGGGAGGGAGGATCCTTAACATTCATAAAGTGAAAGTCAAGTGTGCAGAGAATCTCAGACTGGTATGTGTATAGGATCCTCCTGCAAATTGCCTTTTCCATCATTGTAGTTAACGACCGTCACTCAGGCTCTCTCTCCTACGTAATGTAAGAAACTAGTTGCTGAACTCAGCTGATAGGGCGCTTTAAGCAGGATCCTCCTTTGAGAGCTTGTAAACTTGTACTGCAGCTGCAAGAGAATATCTGTAACATCCATTCTATGTAAGATCTCTCTGGAAGAAAGCACTTCCTTTTAGCTTTTTAGTATCACCTCGTAAAGTGCCTTTTCATCTTTGCAGTTGATTGCATGCACTCAGGCTTCCTTCCTGATATAAAAGAAAACACCCCTGTTAAACCTATTTTGCAAGTGGCTGTTAGGAACACCTTACTAGGAGAGTTTCCACTTTTCACCACAGCTCGGAAAGAAGCTATATCACATGCATTCAATGAAAGTACACCGTGAAGAAAACCTCCCCTGTAAGTGTTTATGATCATGTTCTTAAGTGGTTTTAAATACATTGCAGTTTAATCTGTATTCAGGGTCTCACGAACATATCATGATGACCATTATTGCTTAACATAGCTTGCCAGTATCTGTTAGTAACAACTTCATATGAGAGGATTTAAAATTTCATTACCACTGGGAGAGTGTATCTATAACATCCATAAAACGAAAGTCCAGTATGTATAAAATTTCTTGCATCTATCTGTATACGACTATGCTGATAATTGCCTTTATCAACATTGCAGTTATCTACCTTCAATCAGGAATTCTTTCCCATGTAAAGAAGAAAGTTCTTGCTGACCTCTGCTTCCAAGTACTTTACAGGAGGCTCTGCCTCAGAGAGCTTTTAAACTTTCCACTGCAGTGGGGCGAGTATTTCGCTAACATCCATTCCATGAACCTACTCTGTGGTGAGAAACTCTTAAAGTTAGCATTTTAGGATATGTTAAAGTGTCTTTTCCTCTTTGTCACTCATTGCCTGCACTGAGCCTCCCTTGCCAACCGAAAGACCAATCACCACTGCTCAATCAAGTTTGAAAGTAGCTGTTAGGAACAACGTCCTATGACAGTTTTCCAACTATCACTACAGGTGGTGCAGATTATCATTACCATCCATTCAATAAAAGTCGACTGTTCAGTGCAACTCCTGCTTGGAGGTGTTTAGGATCATCTTGAGAAGAGTCTTTTAATTACTGCAGTTCAATCTGCATTCGGGGTCTGAGTAGCTTATTATGATGAACATTATTGATTAACACAGGTGGCCAATATCATCGGTTACATCTTCATATGAGAGGTTTAACAGTTTCATTGCAGCTAAGGGGGAGTATCTATAACATCCATAAAATGAAAGTCAAGTGTGGAGAGAATCTCTTCCTTGTATCTGTATAGGATCTTCTGGCAAATTGCCTTTTCCCTCTTTGCAGTTAACGACCTTCACTCAGGCTCTCCCTCCCAAGACATGCAAGAAAATATTTGCTAAACTCAGCATGCAAGTATCTCTGAGGAGGATTTTCCTCTGAGATCTATTAAACATTTCACTGCAGCTGGGAGAGTATATCTCCGACATTCATTACTTGAACATACTCTGTGCAGAAAATCTCCTCCTTTTAGGTATTAGGATCATATGGTAAATTGCCTTTTCCTCTTTGCTGTTCATTGCCTGCAATGATGTTTCCTTCACTATATAGAGACAAAACACCACTGCTCAACCAATTTTGCCAGTAGCTGTAAGGAACATCTTCGTATGAGAACTTTCAAAGTATTACTACAGGTTTGGTGATTATATTTAACATCCATTCCATTCAACTTGAATCTTCAGAGAAAATCCTGCTAGTAGCTCTTTAGGATCATCTTGAGAAGAGACATTTAATACACTAGAGTTCAATACACTTTCAGGCTCTCATGAACATATCATGACAAACATTATAGCTTAACACATGTGGCCTATATGTGTAAGTAATATTTTCATTTGAGATGTTTTAAAATTTCAGTACAGCTGGGAGTTGGTATCTATAACATCCATAAAATGAAAGTGACATATGCAGAAAATCTGTGGCTTGTCTTTTTATGGGATCAGTCTGCATATTGCCTTTAGATCACTGTAGTTAACGACCTCTCTCAGGCTATCTAGCCCATGTAATGCAAGAAAGTGTTTCTTACCTCGTCTTGCAGGAATCTTTAAGGACGATCATCCTCTGAGAGCTTGTATACTATTCATTGCAGCTAGGAGAACCTATTCATTACATCCATTCCATGTAAGTACTCTGTGGAGGAAAACACTTGTTTTTAGCTTCTTTGGATCATATTGTCAATTGCATTCTCACCTTTGAATTTCATTGCCTGCCCTCAGGCTTGCTCCCCGATGTAAAGAAAAAATCCCACTGCTAAACCTACTCTGCCAGTAGCGATTAGGAACACCTTCCCATGAGAGTTTACACTTTTGACCACAGCTCAGAATTAAGCTCTATCACATCCATTTAATGAAAGTACACCGTGAGGATAACTTCTGCTTATAACTGTTTAGGGTCATCTTCATAAGTGACTTCAAATACACTGCAGTTCAATCTGCGTTCAGGGTCTCACTAGCATATCATGACAAACACTATTGCTTAACACAGGTGCACGTATATCTGTTAGTAACATCCTCATTGGAGAGGTTTTAAAATTTCAGTACGGCTGGGAGACAGTATATGTAACATCCATAAAATGAAATTCCAGTTTGGAGATAATCTCTTGTTTATATCTGTGTAGGATTATCCTGAAAATTGCCTTTTACGTCATTGCTGTTAACAACCTACACATAGGAATTCTCTCCTTGTAATGCCAGAAAGTTCTTGCTCAACTTGCTTGCAAGTATCTTTAAGGAGCACCTTCCTCTGAGAGCTTTGAAACTTTCCATTGCAGCGGGGAGAGAATATCTATAACATCCATTCCATGAACATACTGTGCAGTGGAAAAGTCTTCCTTTTAGTTTTTTGGATCACATAGTAAAGTGCCTTTTCTTCTTTGTAGTTCATGTCCTGCACTGAGGCTTCCTTCACACAGGCAAGACGAAATACCACTGCTCAACGATGTTTACCAGTAACACTTTGAAACACTACTAGGAGAGCTTTCAAACTATCACTACATGTGGTGCAGATTATCATTACCCTACATTCAAGGAAAGTGGACTCTTCAGAGAAATTCTGCTTGTAGCTGTTTGGGATCATCTTGAGAAGAGACTTTGGCTACACTGCAGTTCAATCTGCCTTCAGGTTCTCAGTAACGTATCATGATGAACACTATTGCTTATCACAGTTGGCCAATATCTGTAAGTAACATCTTCGTATGAGTGGTTTTCAAATGTCAGTACAGCTGGCAAAGGGTATCTGTAACATCCATCAATTGAAATTCAGGTGTGGAGAAAATCTTTTGCGTGTATCTGTATAGGACTATTCTGAAAATTGCCTTTTCCAACATTGCAGTAACTAACTTTCATCCGTGCGCTTTCTCCCAAGTCAGGTAAAAAATATTTGCTGAACTCAGCTTGGAAGTATCTTTAAGGAGGCTCTCCGTCTGAGAGCTTTTAACTTTTCACTGCAGCGGGGAACGAATATCAATAACATCCATTTCAGGAATGTACCCTGTGGAGAAAAATTCTTCCTTTTAGCTTTTTAGGATCATATTGTAAAGTGCCTTTTCCTCTTTGTCGTTCATTGCCTACACTGAGCCTCTCTTCCCATTGGAAATACAAATATTCCTGCTCAATGACCTTTGCCAGTATCCATCAGAGCATCTTCTTAGGAGAGTTTTTGAACGATCACTACAGGTGGTGCAGATTATTGTTATGATCAACTCAATGAAAGTTGACGCTTCAGAGAAACTCCAGCTTCTGGCTGTTAAGGGTCATCTTGAGAAGAGACTTTTAATAGACTGCAGTTCAAACTCTATTCAGGGTCCCACTAACATATCATAATGAACAATATTGCTCAAGACAGGTGGCCAATATCTGAAAGGAACATCTTCATCTTAGAGGTTTTAAAATTTCAGTACTGCTGGGAGAGAGTATCTATAACATCCATAACATGAAAGACAAGTTTGGTGAAAATCTCGTTCGTGTATCTGTGTAGGATCATCATGCAAATTGCCTTTTCCCTCATTGCATTCACTGGCCTTCACTCAGCTCTCTCTCCAAAGTAAAGCAAGAAAGCGTTTGTTGAACTCAGCTTACAGGGTCCTTTAAGAATGGTCTTCCTCTGAGAGCCTTTAAAATTTTCGCTGCAGCTGGGAGAACTTATCTATAATATATATACCATGTAATTACCATGTGGAGGAGAACACTTGCTTTTAGCTTCTTCAGATCATATTGTCAGTTGCATTTTCATCTTTGCATTTCATTGCCTGCACTCACGTTTCCTCCCTGATTTAAAGAGAAAACACTACTACTAAACCTACTCTTCCAGTAGCTGTTAGGAACACCTTCCTATGAGAGTTTCAACTTTTCAACACACCTCGGAAAGAAGCTCTATCAAATCCATTCAATGAAACTATACCGTGAATAAAACCTCTTCTTGTGCCTGCTTAGGATTATCTTCATGAATGACTTTAAACGCACTGCAGTTCAGCCTGCATTTAGGGTATCATTAGCATATCATGATGAACACTATTGCTTAACACAGGTTACCAATATCTGTTAGTAACGTCTTCATATGAGAGGTTTTAAATTTTCAGTACAGCTGGAGAGAGTATCTATAACATCCATAAAATGAGAGTTCAGTGGGGAGAAAATCTCTTGGTTGTATCTGTATGGGAGCATCCTGAAAATTGCCTTGTCCACCATTGCAGTTAACGATCTTCCCTTAGGAATTCACTCCCAGGTAAGGCAAGAAAGATCTTGATGAACTCAGATGGCAAGTAGCTTTCAACAAATCTGCCTCTGCAAGCTTTTAAACTTTCCACTGCAGCTGGGACAGAATATCTATACCATACATTCCACCTAAGTACTCTGTGGAGGAACATACATCATTTTAGCTTTTTAAGATCATCTTGCAAAGTGTCTTTTCATCTCTGCAGTTCACTGCCTGCACTCAGGCCTCCTCCCCAACATAAAGACAAAACACCACTGTAAACCTATTTTGCCAGTTGCTGCTAGGAGCACATTCCTATGAGATGTTATAGTTGTCACCACAACCGGGGAAGACACTCTATCACATCCATTCAAGGAAAGTACCGTGTGAAGAATATCTCGTTGCTGTTTAAAATCATATTCATGAGTGACACTAAAAACATTGTAGTTCAATCTACCTTCAGGGTCTCACTAGCATATCATTATCAACACTATTGCTTAACACAGGTTGCAAATATCTGTTAGGAATAGCTTCATATGAGAGGTTTTAAAATTTCAGTACAGATGGGAGTATCTATAACATTCATAAAATGAAAGTTCATAGTAGAGAATATTTCTTGCTAATATCTGTATAGGACTATCCTGAAAATTTCTTTTCCATCTTTGCAGTTAACAACATTCACTTAGTAATTCTCTCCCTATTTAATGAAAGAAAGACCTTGCTGAATTCAGATTGCAAGTAGCTTTCCACGGGATCTGCCTCTGAGACTTTTTAAATTTTCCACTGCAACTGGGACAGAATATCTATAACATCCAGTACATGAACGTACCCTGTGCAGAAAAACTCTTCCTTGTAGGTTTTTGGATGATGAGGTTCAGTGACTTTTCCTCTTTGTCGTTCATTGCCTGCACTGAGGCTGTCTTCCCAATGGAATGACAAAACACCACTAATCAACCAAATTTGCCAGTAGTTTTCAGGATCATCTTACTAGGAGAGATATCAATACAGGTGGTGCAGATTATCCTTACCATCTATTCAGTGACAGTTGACTCTTCAGAGAAAATACTCCTTGTAGCTGTTTAGGATCATCTTGAGAATTTGAATACACTGCAGTTCAAACTACATTCAGGGTCTCACTAGCATATCATGACGAACACTTTTGCTTAACACAGATACCCAATAAGTGTAAGTAACATCTTCATATGAGAGGTTTTAAAATTTCAGTACACCTGGGAGATAGTATCTATAGCATCTGTAAAAGGAAAGGCCAGTCTGGAGCAAAATTCTTGCTTGCATCTGTAGAGGTCTATCCTGAAAATTGCCTCTCCCAACATTGCTGTTAATGACATTTACTTAAGAATTTTCTCCCTGGGGCCTACCCGGTTGCACAAACAGTTTTGTGTGCACGCTCCACTTTGGTGGCCTGGGGTTTTCAGTTTCCCAACCCTGGGCACGCACCAACACACTGTTTGCCAGGACACGCTGTGGTGGCGTCCCATATAAAGTAGAGGAAGATGAGCACAGATGTAAGCTCAGGGTCAATCTTCCTCAGCAAAAAAGAGGAGGATCAGCATCAGATGCTACCTCAGGGTTGATCTTCCTCACACACACAAAAAATAATAATTCTCTCCTATGTAATGCCAGAAAGTTCTTGCTTCACTCTGCTTGCAATTAGGTTTAAGGAGAATCTACCCCTGAGAGCTTTTAGATTTTCCACTGCAGCTGGGAGCGAATATCTATAGTATCCATCTAATGAACGTACTCTGTGGAGAAAAACATTTCCATTTAGTTTTTGAGGATCATATTGGAAAGTGCCTTTTCTTCCTTTTGGTTTGTTGCCTGCACTGAGTCTGCCTTCTCAATGGAAAGGCAAAATACCACTGCTCAGGCACTTTTGCCAGTAACAAGTAAGGAAATAACTTCGTGCCTAGTCTGTCTTCCTTCTAGCAAATGAAGTCAACCTTCCTTACCCAGGTTGGGGACATATTGCCATTTCAGGCCTTGAGAAGGAATATCACATTCCTTTGAGAAGGCAATTTCTGATCCCGGGTTCTAAGTAGAGCTCTAGGAACAAGTTAGTAAATGAGTTTCAAAGATTACTGGAACTTAGCTGAACTATGTATAACACCCATTGTTGGAAATAACTTCATGCCCACTATCTCATCCTTCCATCTCGTAAGGATCAGAAACATAATACAGGTATATAACAGAATGCAGTTTCAGGCCTTGAGATTGAATCTCATATTCCTTTCAGAGGGCACTTTCTGACCCAGGCTTACAAGTAAATGTCTAGAAATGACTTTGTATGTGAGTGGCAATCATTATTACAGCTGAGCTAATCTATGGCTAACACCCATATCTAGAAATATATTCATGCTCAATCTCTCTTCCTTCCAGCTCTGAAAGTTCACATTACTAAAACAGGTTTTGAATGTATTGCTGTTTCGAGCCTTAGGAGGGAATATCACATTCCTTTGAGAAGGCACTTTCTCGTCCCAGCTTGTAAGTAGATGTCCAGGAACTAGTTAGTATATGAGTGGCAATCACTACAGCTGAGCTTAACTGTATAAAACACCCATCCCTGGAAGTATCTTTGTGCTCATTCACTCTTCCTTTCAGCTCGTGAATATCTCCTTCCTAAACCAGGTTTAGGACATAATGCTATTTCGGTCGTTGAGAGCAAATCTCACATTCCTCTGTGAAGACACTTACTGATAACTTCTTGTAAGTAGATGTCTAGGAACAAGTTGATATTGGAGCATCAATCAGTACTACAGCTGAGAAAAATGATTTATAATGCCCATTCCTCAAAATAATATCATGTAAAACCTCTCTCCATTCTAGCACTAAGCATCTCTAAACTAAACCAGTTATGGACCATATTGCCCTGTTGGGCCTTGAGAAGGAATCTCACATTCCATTGAGAAGGCACTTTCTGATCCCAGAGTGGAAGTGGATGTCTAGGAACAAGTTTGTATATGAGTGGCAAACGTTACTACAGCTGAGCTAAGCTGTGTATGATACCCATTCCTGAAAATAACTTTGTGCCTCATCTTTCTTCCTTCCAACTCATAAGGATCAGAAAGCTAAACCAGGTTTGGAACATATTGCCATGTCACTCCTTGAGATGGAATCTCATATTCCTTTGAGAAGATACATTCTGATCCTGTCCAGAATGTTGAAGTTTAGGAATAAGTATATATATGAGTGTTAGTCATTACTAGATCTGAGATCAACTGTCCATAACAACCATTCCTGGTAAGACTTTTTGCCTCATCTCTCCTCCTTCAAGCTCATAAGGATAACAAATATAAACCAAGTTTCATGTATCAAGCCATTTCAGGCCTTGAGAATGAATCTCACACTATTTTGAAGGCACTTTCTGATCCCTGCTTCTAAGTAGATGTCCAGGACAAGATTCTATATAAGTGGCAATCGTTACTACAACTGAACTATTCTTTGAATAACACCCAATCCTGAAAATAACTTCATGCCAAATCTATCTTCCTTCCAGCTCGTAATGAAGACCTTCCTCAACCAAGTTGGGAACATATTGCCATTTCAGACCGTGAGAAGAAATCCCACATTCTTTAGAGACAGCAGTTTCTGATCACAGCCTGTACATAGACGTCTAGGATCAAGTTTGTATGTGAGTGGCAATCACAAATACAGCTGTGCTTCTCTCTTCCTTCCATCTCGTGAGGATTACAAACCTAAATCAGCTTTGGAACATAATGCCATTTCAGGCCCTTGAGAACAAATCTCACACTCCTTTGAGAAAGCACTTTCTGATCCCAGCTTGTAAGTAAATGTCTAGTAACGAGTTTCTAAATGATTGGCAATCATTACTACAGCTGAGCTAAACTGTGTATAAGAACCATTCCTCAAAATAACTTCCTACCCCATCTCTCTTCCTTCCAGCTCTAAAGGATTACATTCCTAAGCAAGGTTTTGAATGTAATACCATGTCGGACCTTGAGAAGGAATCTCACATTACCTTGAGATGGAACTTTCTGATCCCAGCTTCTAAGTAGATCCCTAGAAACAAGTTTGTATATGAGTGGGAATCATTATTACAACTGAGCTGAACTATGAATAACACTTATTCCTGAAAATAAATTCGTGCCGGTCTCTCTTCCTTCCAGATCATAAGGCCCACCTTCCTGAACCTCGTTTGGAACATATTGCCATTTCCAGCCTTGAGAAGGGACCTCATATTCCTTTAAGAAGGCACTTTCTGATCACTGCTTCTAAGTATATGTCCAGGAACAAGATTCTCTATACGTGGCAATGGTTAGTACAACTGAGCTATTCTATGAATAGCATCAATTCCTGGAAAAAAACTTCATGCTCAATCTCTCTTACTTCCAGCTGATAAGTACCACCTTCCTCAACCAAGTTTGGAACATATTGCTGTTTCAGGCCTTCAGAAGGAATATCACATTCCTTTCAGAAGTCACTTTCTGATCCTGGGGTGATGTAGATGTCTAGGAACAAGTTTGTATATGAGTGGCAATCATTACTACACCTGAGTTAATCTATGTGTAAAACTCCTTCATGAAACTGTCATTGTGACCAATCTCACTTCCTTCCATCCAGTAAGGATCACAAACCTAAGCCAGGTATGGAACATATTGCCATTTTGGGCCCTGAGAAGGAATGTCACATTCCTTTGCGAGGCCCTTTGTGTGCCTGACCTGTATGTAGATTACTATGAACAAGTTTGCATATGAGTGGCAATCATGACTACAGGAGCTAAAGTATGTATAACAGCCATTCCTGGAAATCACTTTGTGCCTAATCTCTCTTCCTTTCATCTCGTAAGGATCACAAACCTAAACCAGATTTGGACCATAATGTCATTTCGGTCCTTAAGAAGGAGTCTCACATTGTTTTCAGAAGGAATGTTCTGATCCTGGCTTTTATGTAGATGTCTAGAAATAAGTTTGTATATGATTGGCAATCATTACTACAGTTGAGGTAAACTTCATATAGCACCTATTCCGGGAAGTAACTTTGTGCCTAATCTCTCTTCCTTCCCTCTCATAAAGATCACAAACCTAAAGCAGATTTCGAACATACTGTCATTTCGCACCTGGACAACAAATCTCACATTCCCTTGAGAAAGCTCTTTTAAAAAGTGTTAAGACCTAATCCGTGAAATAACTTTGTGCATAATCTCTCTTCCTCCCATGTTGTAAAGATGAATTTCCTCACTCAGGTTTGGAACATAATGCCATTTCTGGACCTGAGACTTAATCTCACTTTCCCTTGAGAAGGAAACTTCTGATGCAGGCTTCTAAGTAGAAGTCCATGGACAAGTTTCTATATGAGTGACAATCATTCCTAGAGCTTAACAGAAGTATGAGTAACGTCCATTCCTGGAAATAAATTTGTACCTAACCTCTCTTCTTTCCATCTTGTAATGGTGAAAAACCTGAACCCGGTTTGGAGCATAAAGCCATTTTGTGCCCTGAGAATGAATCTCATACTCCTTTGTTAAGGCACTTTCTCAACCCCCTTGTGAGTAACAGTCTAGGAACAAGTAGCTATATGAGTGGTAATCATTACTACAACTGAGCTAACCTATGTATATCACCTGTCTCTGGACATGATTTCATACCCAATCTCCCTTCCTTCCAGCTGCTACAGATCTCCTTCCAAAAGCAGGCTTATAAACAGTGCCATGTAGGGCCTTGAGGCAGGATCACTCTCAAATGCCTTGGAGAACACAATTTCTTTTCCCGGTTTGAATGTAGATGGTATGAAACACCTTGGTATCTGAGAGGCATTCATTACTACAGCTGAGTTGAACTATGTATTGCAACAATTCCTGATAGTAACATCATGCCCAATGTGTCTTCCTTCCAGCTCCTAAGGATCGCCTTCCCAAAGCAGGTTTTGCACAGGGCCATGTAGGGCCTTGAAAGAGAATCTCACGCACATGTCTTAGAGAAGGAACTTTCTTATCCCGGTTTGTAAGTAGATGGTAAGAAACATCTTTCTGAGTGTCATCACTACTACAGCTGAGCTAAACCATACATAGCACCAGTTCCTGGAACAAACTTCAGACCCAATATCCCTTCCTTCTGGTACATGAGGATTGCCTTACGAAGGAGGGTATGGAATGAGGACCATGTAGTGCCTTGAGACACTCTGACTCACAAGCCACAGAGAACACACTTACTGATAGCTGATTCTAAGTAGATGGTTAGGATCATGTTTGTATCTGAGTGGCAAGAATTGTTACAGCTGAGCTAAACTAAGTATAACACTCATTCCTGGAAATGACTAAGTGCCCAATCTCCCTTCCTCCACCTCCTAAGGATCGCCTTCTCAAAACAGGTTTGGAAACAGGACTGTGTAGTGTCTTGTGACAGCATCTCACTCATAAGCCATTGAGAGCACGTTTTCTCATACTACATTCTAAGTAGATGGCTAGAAGCATGTTTGTATCTGAGTGGCAGGCGCTATTACAGCTGAGCTAAACTAAGTATAACTCCCATTCCTGGAAATTACTCTCTGCCCAATCTCCCTTCCTTCCAGCTCCAAAGGGTCACCTTCCCAAAGCAGGTATGGATACAGGGCTGTGTGGGGCCTTGACACATGATCACTCTCAAGTGCCTTAGAGAAGGGAATTTCTTATGCTGGGTTGGAAGTAGATGGTTAGAAACATCTTTGTTTGTGAGTGGCAATCATTACTACAGCTGAGTTAAACTATGTATAAGACCCATTGCTGGAAACAACTTGGTGCCCAATCTCCCTTTCTCCCAGCTCCTAAAGATCGCCACCCAAAACCAGGTTGTGCACAGGGCCATGGAGGGCCTTGAGAGAGGAGTTCACACACATGTCTTAGGCAAGGCACTTTCTTATTTCGGCTTGTAAGTAGATGGAAAGAAACATCTTTCTATCTGAGTGGCAATCACTACCAAAGCTGAGTTAAACTATGTATAACACACATTCCTGGAAAAAACTTCTTGCCAGATCTCCCTTCCTTCCAGCGCATAAGGATCGCCTTGCCAACGCAGGTTTACACAGGCTCATGAAGGGCCTTGGGAGACAATCTCACTCACATGATTTAGAGAAGGCAATTTTTTATCCCGGCTTGTATTTAGATGGTAAGAGACATCCTTGTATCTGAGTGGCAATCACTACTACAACTAAGATAAACTATGTATAGAACCCATTCCTGGAAGTAACTTCATGCCCCATCTCTCTTCCTTCCTGCTCCTAAAGATCGCCTTCCCAAAAAGGTTTTCCACAGGCCCACATAAGACCTTCAGAGAGAATCTCACTCACATGCCTTAGAGAGGGTACTTTCTTATCCTGGAAAGTAAGTAGCTATTATCAAACATCTTTCTATCTTTGTGGCAATCACTACTAGAGCTGAGTGAAATGATGGATACCAGCCATTCCTGGAAGTAACTTCATGCCCAATCTCCTTTCCTTGCAGCTCCTAAAGATTGCCTTCCCAAGGAAAGTTGTGCACAGCACCACGTAGGGCCTTGAGACAGAATCTCAGTCTAATTCCTTAGAGAAGGGACTTTCTTATCCCGGCTTGTGAGAAGATGGTAAGAAGCATCTTGTTATCTGAGGGGCAATCACTACTACAGCTGAGTTAAACTATGGATAACATCCGTTCCTGGAAGTACCTTCATGACCCATCGTCCTTCCTTCCACCTGCTAATGATCACTTTCTGAAAAGAGGTTTGGAAACAGGGTTGTGGAGTTCCTAGAGACAGGAACATTCTCAAATTCCTTAGAGAACACACTATTTTCTCTCAGTTTGTAAGTTGACAGAAAGAAACATCTTTGTATCCAAGTGTGAATGATTACTAGCTTTCAGGTTAAGGTTCGTGTTAGAGTTTGTGTTAGGGATCGGGTTAGGTTTAGGATTAGGATTAGGGTTCGGGTTGGGTTGCGGTTAGGGTTAAGGTTAGGCTTAGCGTTCAGGTTAGCTTTTGTGTACTGGTTTGGTTTAGGTTTAGGGCTAGCGTTAGGGTCAGGCTTAGGTTTAGGTTTAGCTTTCGGGTTCGGGTTAGGGCTAGGGTTATTGTTAGGGTTAGTGTCAGGGTTACGGTTGGGTTTCGCTTAGGGTTAGGGTCAGGGTGCAGGTTAGAGTTCAGGCTGGTTTATGGTTAGGGTTACATTTAGGATTTGGGTTAATGTTAGACTTAGGATTCTGGTTAGTGTTAGGGTCAGGTTAGAGTTAGGGTTCAGGTTTGAGTTAGGGTTAGGCTTAGGGTAAGTGTTACTGCTTGCTTAGAATTAGGGTTATCGTTGCCTTCCCATTAGGGTTAAGATTTGGGTTATTGTTAGGTTTCAGGTTATGGTTAGGGTTATGGTTCTGGTTAGGGTTTACTTTAGTGTTAGTGTTAGGGTTAGGGTTGGGGTTAGGGTTAGGGTTAGGGTTCTGGTTAGGGTTAGAGTTAGGGTTCTTGTACTGCTTTGGTTAGGTTTAGGGTTAGAGTTAGCCTTCAGGTCAGTGGTCGGGTTAGCTTTAGTTTAAGGTTAGTGCTAGGGTTTAGGTTAGGGTTAGGGTTAGGTCTAGTGGTCTGGTTAGTGTTGGAGTTAGAGTTAGGATTATGGTTAGGGTTAGGGTTAGGGTTAGGGTTAGGTTCTGGTCAGTCTTCAGGTTAAGGTTAGGGTTAGGGATCCATTTATGGTACGAGTTATGGTTAGGCTTCCAGTTAGGGTTAGGGTTAGGTTTAGTTGTATGTTTGGTTTTGTGGTCGGGTTAGGGATAGTGTTTGGGTTATGGTTAGGGGTCTGGTTCGCGTTTGGATTAAATTTAGCCTTAGTGTTCAGGTTACGGTTAGGGTTCGGGTTCGGGTTACTGTTAGCATTAGGGTTGGGTTTCAGGTTAGGGTTAGGATTAGTGTTAGGTTTCTGGACAGGGTTAGGGTTAGGGTTACTATTATGGTTATGCTTAGGATCTGTTTCAGTTACAGTTAGGTCTAAGGTTAGGGTTCAGGTTAGGTGTCTGGTTAGTGTTAGGGTCAGGGTTCCAGCACTTGTTTTCTTTAGGCTTAAATTTAGTGTTAGGGTTTAGAGTTAGGGCTAGTGTTCGTGTTAAGTTTAGGTTTAGGGTTTGCGTTAGGGTTACGGTTAGGTTTAGGATTAATGTTAGGTTTAGTGTTTGCATTAGGGTTGGGGTTAGGCTTTGTTTTGGGGACCTGGGAAGTTTTAGGGTTAGGGTTGGGTTTTGGATTAGTGATAGGGTTACTGCTATGGTTTGGGTTATGCTTAGGAAAAGGTTTAGGGCTAGGTTTAAGGTTGGGTTAAGTTAGTGTTAGGGTTATAGTTCGGGTTATGGTTAGTGTTAGTTTTCAGGCTAGGGTTAGGTTAGAGTTAGGTTTAGGGTTAGGGTGAGGGTTACTGTTAACGTTAGGGTTAGGGTTAGGTTTAGTGCAAGAGTTAGGGTTCAGATTTGGCTTAGGGTTATGGTTAGGTGTAGGATTAGAGTTAGTGGTCTTATTGGGGTTCTGGTTCCAGTTCGGTTTTGGGAATCAGGTTAGGGTTAGAGTTAGGGTAAGCTTAGCCTTCGGGTTAGGGTTAGGGTTAGGGTTCACGTTAGGATTATGGTTAGTGTTAGGATTAGAGTTCGGGTTTGTGTTTGAGTTACATTTAACACAATGGGGTTATGCTTTGGGTTATGGTTATCATTTGGTTAAAGTTAGGATTTGGGTTAGGTTTATGCTTAGGGTTATGGTCTGGTTAGGTTCAGGTTTAGTGTTTGGATTAGGGTTAGGGTTGGGGTTAGGGTTAGTGTTTGGGTTAGGGTTTAGTTGGGTTAGAGCTAGTGTTTGCTTTAGGTTTAGGATTAGTTTTAGGGTTAGGCTAAGGGTACAGGTTAGATTTATGTTAGGGTTAGGGTCCAGGTTCGGGTTAGTAATTGGGTACAAATGCGGTTTAGTGTTAGGTTTTAGGATAAAATGTGGGTTAGATTTAGGATACCGGTTAGGGTTAGGGTTATAGTGCGAGTTAGTGTTAGGGTTGGAGTTCGTTTTAGGGTTCGATTTAGGGTTAGCTTTAGTGTTAGGGTTTGAGGAGGGTTAGGCTCTCCTCGAACGGGGGCCCAGCACACACCTCAGGAGACTTGGCAGCCGTCCCCAGGGCTATGTCCTCCGGAACTCGTCCCCTTGGAAGGGACCTGGCCCAGGTGCCAGGTTCGGCTGGTTGGTCAGCCTCCTTTGGAGAAAGCAGGCAAGCCAAGCCAGGCTTGCCCTGGCCCTGGGCCTGACATCTGCCACCTCAGGTTGAGGGCCTCATGCATGCCCTCCATGTCGGATTTCTTCCTGAAGCCGTGGCCTGGGCACTAGGAAAGCCAGGCCTTCCCAACTCCAGGGAGGAGGTTGGGACCTGTCGCTGGAAGGGCTCGCCAAGTTTTGCCCTGTCTCCCTAGTCCTGAAGTGCCATCTGCCTTTCTCTGCCCTTCTGACTCCACAGAGCCTTTCTTACACCTGGCCTGGATGCAGACGCAAAGTGCAGGCGTGGGGTGAGGACATGGCTTTGTCTTTCCAGGAAGAAATGAGCCCATGGACTAAGCAGCTTGCCTAGGCAGAGCCTTGAGCTTGAAGCCCAGTATGCTTCTGGCAATCAGGGCCAGAGCAAAGCTTCCAAGGAAGGGAAGGGGCCTTCAAGCTGAGTGGGAGTAGGGGAGGAGAGGGAGACAACAGCTGAAGACAAGTCCAGAAGGGTGACAATGGAACAGCTGCCGCTTGGTGGCGCCAGCCTGTCAGAGCCTGGCGGGAGGGTGGGGCCTCCACTGAGGACCCCCAAGGCCAGCCCTAGGCCTCGGCGTTTGTGCATGTGCCCTAGGCCTGTGTGGTGGTGTCGGGGGTTGAACCCAAGTCGACAGGGCTCCCGGAGAGGAGAGAGAAAGAAGGGCACATGGGAGATGTAGGCGAGGTGTGCAGGGTGGGCCATCTTACTCTCCTCAGGTCCCTGAGGTAGAGAGAGAGTGAGAGAGAAAGAAGAGAGAGAGAGAGGGAGAGAGAGAGAGAACCCTGACCTCTGAGTCGCTGCCTCCACCTCTGGCTGGTGCCAACTCACACGCCATCCCACTTCCAACAACCACCCCCACGGATGCCCCAGGGCCGGCCCCACCACAGAAAGGCCGGTTCCTGGTCACCTCCGTGCGTTCCCTTCTGGACCTGACCCCAGTGCAGGGGAAACGGTTCAGGCAAGCCTTTCCATGTCCCTCTGCATGACAATGGCCTTCTTCCCCTCTCCCATCCCCCAGGCCCACCCAAGACATCCACCTTTGTCATTAGCTCAGGGGAGGATGCAAGATGAAAATCTCTGCCCTGTGTGGAGAGACTCAGTTTCCTGGGTTTCTCCCATGGACCCATGTTCTTCAGCTGGGTCTGATTTTCTCCAGCCAGGCTGTCTTGTTAAGGATTTGGCCAGCCAACAGAACCAGAAGGGAAAGGGCGGAGAGGGAGTCTCTCTTTGCCCCTGACAGCCCCGAGCCAGGTCTGTCCCTCAGACCTGGCCAGGGGCAACCCATCGCCCGGCACCCTCTCCTGGGGCATCCCAGGTCAGGCTCGGCGCCAGCCCCACACCACTCTCCACTGCCACGACCACCGTCCTGCCTCGGGAGGCCTGGGCAGGACAGGTTCCCGGAGGTGGGAGGCCGCCAGATCTCAGGTCTGGCACACTGCTTGAAAGGCTGTTTCCTCCTGTGACGGGGGCCCAGCACACGCCCCAGGATACTTGGCACCTGTTGCCAGGGCTATATTCTCCAGAACTCGTCCCCTTGGAAGGGGCCTGGCCCAGGTGCCAAGTTCAGCTGGTTGGCCAGACTCCTTTGGAGGAAGCAGGCCAGCCGAGCCAGTTGTGCAGTGGCCCTGGGCCTGACACCTGCGACCTCAGGCTGAGGGCCTCCTGCGTGTGCTCCATGGTGGATTTCTCCCTGGAGCCATGGCCTGGGCACTAGGAAGACCAGGCCTTACTGACTCCAAGGAGGAGGCTGGGACCTGTGGCCGTAAGGGCTTGGCCAGTTATGCCCTGACCCCAAAGCCCTGCAGTGTCATCTTCCTGTCTCGGCACTTCTGACTCCACAGAGCCTTTCCTACACCTTGCCTGGCTGCAGTCGCAAAGTGCAGGCGTGGGGTGAGGCCATGGCTTTGTCTTTCCAGGAAGAAAGGAGCCCCTGGACCCAGCAGCTGGCCCAGGCAGAGCCTTGAGCTTGAAGCCCAGTACGCCTGTTGCCATCAGGGCCAGAGCAATGTTTCCAAGGCAGAGAAGCGGCCTTCAAGCTGAGTGGGAGTGGGGGAGGGGAGGGAGACAACAGCTGAAGCCAAGTCCAGAAGGGTGGTGATAGAACAGCTGCAGCTGGGTGGCACCAGCCGGTCAGAGCCTGGCTGGAGTGCGGGGCTTTCACTGAGGACCCCCGAGGCCAACCCTAGGCCCCGCCGGTCGCGCATGTGCCCTTGGCTTGTGCGGGGGTGTGGGGGGGTTGAACCCAAGCCCACAGGGATCCCCGAGCGGCCAGAGAAAGAAGGGCCCAGGGCAGAGGTAGGCGAGGTGGGCAGGTGGCGCCACCTTACTTTCCTCAGGTCCCCGAGGGAGAGAGACAGAGACAGAGACAGAGAGAGAGAGAAAGGCAGAGAGAGAGAGAGATCCCTGACCTCTGAGTCTCTAACTCCACCACTGGCTGGTGCCAACTCACACGCAATCCCACTTCCAGCCATCACCCCCATGCCTGCCCAGGGGCCAGCCCCACCACTGAGAGGCCATTTCCTGGTCACCTCTGTGCCTTCCCTTCCGGACCTGACCCCAATGCAGGGGAAAGGTTCAGACAAGTCTTTACGTGTCCCTCTGCATGACAATACACTTCCTCCCCCTCCCATTCCACAGGCCAACCCACGACATCCGCCTTTGTCATTTGTTCGGGAGAGGATGCAAGACGAGAATCTCTGCTATTGTGTGGGGAGACTCAGTTTCCCAGGTTTCCCCCATGGACACATGTTCTTCAGCTGTGTCTGATTTTCTCCAGCCAACCTGTTTTGTTAAGGATTTGGTCAACCCTAAGAACCTGCAGGGAAAGGGCGGAGTGGGATTCTCTCTCCCCCTTTCCTCCTCCTCTCTCTCCCTCTTCCTTGATCAGATATTTTCTCACAGAGCAGACAGTTTTCTTATCTTCTTCCTTTCTCTCTCCTCACTCTCCAGGGCTCCTCTCTAATCCTTCATTTATTTATTTATTTTTTATAAATTTTTGTTTATTGCAGTAAAATTGGTTTACAACATTGTAGAAATTTTAGGTGTATATCATTATGTTTCTATTTCTGCATAGATTACATCGTGTTCACTACTCAAATACCAATTACAAACCATCACCACTCCTTTGTAATCACTGGTTTGATTTCCTCTTTGACCAAACAGTTATTCATGAGAGTCTTTATTGGCTTATAAATTGTGTGATTTGTTTAAGATATGTTGGCAGTTAATGAACATTTTTGCCTGCAAGTTGGTTAATGAACTGGATTTCAAATCTGCCCGTTCCTCTGATGAGCTATTGAGTCAGAATTTCTGTGTTTGGCCATCTATCTCTCTTCTGGCGGATTCAGGAATTGATTGCTATGTCAAAATTGCTTGCTGGACAAGGATAGGACCTAATTTTATAATAATATGCTTTCTTTGCTTTGGAGTAGGAAGTTTGATATTTATATGCGGGCACGTGTGTGTGTATGCTCCAAACATATTTAGTGATAAATCAAGATTAACAATATATATGATTCCTATATTGACATTTTTTGGACAAATACTGAGAAGTTAATTGAATACTCTTACTTTGGTTGTAGTTAGGTTCACTTTACTTCATATTTTTAAAATGCTTTTTTAAATATATGATACTATAATTGAACACATATATTTTGACTGCTAACCACCTTTTAGTCCTTAAATATTTTGCCTTCAGATATGTGTACCATTATACACATTCATATATAAAAGTTTCATATTAGTTGTGGCTTTATTTTTGTGAGCACGTGTATGGAATATCACTGACAATCCCGTTTCTTTCAGCATCTATGTTCAGTGTTAGTTTCCTATGTCTTTGTGGAATGTAGAGTAACAAACAATATTGAAAAAGTGATTTAAGTAACTTCAGTATAGTATAACTGCTATATGTAGCATTATCTCTGTGGTTCTATTTTTAAATTTTGTACTTTGCTTTTTTTCTTCTTTCCTTGTTTTGCTCCATTTAAAGTAATTTTCCTTAGTAAACTTTTCTCCACGATGTTGGATATATACATCTTTTTCACATTCTATTTTAGAATTTTTTTTTCTGTTGAGGAAAATTGACCCTAGGTTAACATCCATGACCATCTTCCTCTACTTTATATGGGACACCACCACAGCATAGTTTGATGAGCGGTGCAGACGTCTGCACCAGGGATCCAAAGCCACGAACCCTAGACCACCAAAGCAGAGCGTGCAAACTTAACCACTATGCCACCAGGCTGGCCCTAATTTTACAATATTTTTAATTTGAGAAATAAGAAGAACCAAGAATCTGAAGTCTTGACTCACTGCCTCCTCAATGTTAGATGAAAAATTAATTAGTATTTTACTTCTTTTCTTTTCCTCCAAATCCAGTGTCTTTTTTCTGCTAATCCAGTATAGATTAAGCTCTTGGTTCAAGATGGTTTTAAATTCTATGCACATTCTTTAAAATAGTTTGTGTTTTGCATTTTTTAAAAATCACATTAACACAAAGTACTGAGACAATTGTTCTAATTTTTCAGTGTTCACTTCTTTGGTACGGTGCTTTTTTTTGAAACCCGTCAACCTCAAACTTGATTATGGATCTGAATTATCTGCAAGGCTTGTTAAAACACAGAAGGTTTGCTGTACCCCACCCCAAACATTCTGATTCAGTAGCTCTCAGGTGGAGGCTAGCATATCTACATTGTGATTCAAAGCTCCTCTGCCTAACATTCCTTATTTTTTTCATTTCAGAGGCAGTAAAATCCGTATCTGAGTGTGCAGTCTGTCCCTACCCAATCCTTTGATTTTTCACAGGTGTTCTGCCACAATAATCTTCTTGAACTCCTAACTCTACCTCAGCATTTGGAGGCCCCAACTGACACAAAAACGTTCTTCATTTTTCTTCTGAAAAGAGTGCTTTATTTTCAAAATGTGACACAATCTGCAATAAGTTTAATGTGGCTGCTATTCTCTGCACTTTAGACATTGCAATTTACTTATACAACACCTGTGATTTACTTATACAACACCTGTACCATTCTTCCTTGTTCTCAGTATTTAAGGCTCTTACTTTGGAAACACATGGGGCTTCTGGACATTCTGGACACTCTCCCTTCTTCAAGTTTAATTGATCATATCAAACCTGAACTAAGTTGGACTAAAGTTGGCCATATCATGGCTTGTCACATGACAATCAGGTATATGTGTAGTATGTGTGCACCTCACAGAAACATAATGTTCCTGGAGTGTCCATCTCAATGATTCTTCTCCTAAAATTTGATTAAATATGTTCTAAATAGAGGTTCTTAGTTTCAGTTAAATGTACCTAATCCATACATATATTATTGTAAAATTTTCTATATCTTAAACTTATTTTGTTGAATAGCGTGTAAATTATTTCTATACCCCCAAGCTCACACGTTTGATTTTAAAATTTATTTTCTTTTCAAGTTAAAGAAAGAATTTTCATTAAAAGAAAGAAATGCAAAGAAGTATCCAAAAGAATGAAATACTAGGAGTATGGAGGACTAGATACCTCAAAGGGGTTTCCCTCCACATAACACTATCTTCCATAAAATATAATGTTATTGCATTCTTGAGTTCACATGATGTAAGCCAAGTCTCAAAGAACAGAAGAAGGACCTTGTAAACACTAGACAAATTTGGATTCACCCAGTGGTCAAAGGCCCGTATGATCCTCTAATGAAAGGATTTGTCTTTGAGTCACCAGTGAATTGAGGGAATGAATCTGGGAGTCACAGATTAGTTGTGAGTCACACAAAAAAGGCATTTAGCTTGGTGTCATCTCACATGACTGTGAGCAGAAACCAGTGACATTCTTCTCTGGAGGAAAGAATCTAAACTAAAGCCTTACATTCTGTACACATTAAAATCAGACAAATATGAGCTCATAATCAAAGTTCTCCAAACAAATTAGGAACACATGCCATTGTCGATAAGAGTCATAAGACATAAGAAAATTAAAAATAAAACAATAGATTTAAACACTAAAAGCTTCACTATTAGACTTACCAACATCAAGATATAAAATAACTGTATATAAAAAATGGAACAACAAAAAATGGAATAAGAAAATCAAACAGGAGACTCTAGAAATGATATGACATATTTGGCAGAGGGCCTTATAGAACTTTAAGAGATTAAAAATACATAACTGTTGAGCTTTAAAACTCCATAGATGGGTTCTACAACAGAAGAGAGAATCGAAAACCAAATTTGAATTCTGAAGGAAATAGAATGCAGCATAGAAAGACAAGGAACTAAAAAACATGAAAGATAATTTCGATATGGAGATGATGAGAGAGACTAAAGTAAAAGGAGAAATAAAGTACTGTACAACAAAAACAAGTGAGTCATGAGGGTAAAACTGACAGTTAAAGGGTCTATAAATTTCTCAGGAGATGAGAAACTATATCCACTTCAGACAATGTGGGCTGGTGGTAAAATAGAAATAGAGAAGATAACTCTCACCCAAATAGAGGAGATACAATAGAATATGGAAAACAAGTATAAATCAATAAATTTTAAAGGGAAATAACATAATAAAACTTGTGGAAAACATAGAAGGAAAACATATAGATAGTGGGAGCAAAAGAAGCATATAAATAATCACAACAAATGTAAATGGAATAAATTCTCGAGTTAAGTACAGATTGTTAAATTTGATAAGATAATGATAAATTTAGCTGTATCTTGTTTACAAGACTTGTGAAAACTAAAAAACAGGGAAAACTAGAATTTCAAAACAGAATAAAAGATATAAAGATATGCTAGGAAAATATCAATCAAAAATCAACCCTGGGAAGCTATAATAATATGAGATAAAACAGATGAGGAAAGAAGCATCATTAGGAATTAAGTGGTTAATCCCCAATGGTATATAAGTTCAACTTATCATGAAGATATAGTCGTTATACTACACACGATGTCATGTGAAGATAATATAGCCTCAACTAGGAAGGGAAGGAGGAGAAGGAAGAGGAGAAGAAGGAGAAGACAAGAAAAAGTCAGAGGAGGAGGAGGAAGTACAGGAGAAGGAGGCAGAGGAAGAGGAGAGGTAGACATAATGTATCATCATAGTGAAGAATTTCAACTTTCCTCTGAGACAAAGAATAGCATATATCTAATAATAGAGTGTTTGAAAAACAAATTAGCAAGTTTGATTTAATGGATACACATAGAACCCTATACCCAACAAGTGAAGAACACCTATTCTTCACAGGGACACGGGGAGCATTAACAAGCAGTGAGCATGAACTAGGGTACTAATCAATCCTCAAATAATAGAACACTTGAAATAAGTACAAGTGACTGCTCTATTTTATTCCTGATGCTATTACAAATCCCAGGCAATAGAAATGCAGAGAATTTTCTTTGGCTTAGGTGTTATTTGTGTTTAGAAAGTCTGTAGAAAAGATGAAGACAATATGGGCTATCAGGAATAGGTACCGTTAAAGATGTTAATGATAAATTTTAATTTTATATTTTTAAAATAAGAAATGGATGAGAAGCTTTTTAAACTTTACAGTGCTCTCTCTCTTCTAGGAAAGATTTAATGGTGTGCTCATATAAACAAGCATTTTGGATCCTGAACCAAAGATCCATTTACAAGTCTATTCTGAATGTGATCTTTTTTTCCATTCATTGTACTTTCTTCTGTGTATTTAACCAGTTTCTTTCATGAGTGTGGAATTCAGTAAGGAAGTTCCACAGCTGGAGTCATGTTATTTTATTTAGTTATAAATTCTAAGGCTTCAGGAGTGCCATCTGTTGCAACAGACATTCGAGTCAATAGCAAATTAATTTTAATAAAGTCATTGTATTGCATTTGAAGGAAATCGTTTTGAGTAATTTCCCTAAGGATCCTTATCCCTCTATGCAGGTTTCAGTACAAGAACTACCAGTATGTTCTGGCCTTGGTTTTTGCCATTGAGGAAATCAACAGGAACCCTCATATCTTGCCCAACTTCTCTCTGGGATTTGATCTCTATAATGCCTTGCCCAGTGAAAAGAGGACATTGGAGAGTTCCCTGATTTGGCTCTCAGGGTTGGGCAAGGACATCCCTAATTACGACTGCAGGAGAGAGAGTAAGTCTCTAGTGGTCCTTACAGGAACCACCTGGGCAATTTCTGCCCAGATTGGAACACTGTTGGAATTGTACAAATTTCCACAGGTAAGACTGGGTGGGATGGGGAGAGATGAAACCACGCCTCCTTTGGTGCCATTCTCAGGGGCCTAAAAGGGAAGAAAGGAGAAGACTGGGTTTGTGCATCTCTCAAAGGATATGATCTCAAAGCGTCCGTGTACAGGACCTTGATGGAGTATGACATTTCCTTTATTTGGTGTAGAGAGAAGGTTGAAGGGGAAGGAGATAAAGCAGTTTCCTGTAACTCTGATTGATCTTATTTTATAGATATCTTTCAGGGAGTGGAAAATGATTAGAAAATGAAATGAGCAATTGTCCCCTTCTACCACTCCAGGAGTTGCTGAACAGCCTTCAGGACTGAGAGTGTGATTTTTGCCAATCCCCTTCCTCATATTGCTTCCAATTTTCTTTTCCTTTTAGCTTACCTATGGTCCTTTTGATCTTACCCTGAACGATGATGAGCAGTTCCAACTCTCTATTAGATGGGCCCCAGGGACACATCTCTAGCTGTTGGCATGGACTCTTTGCTGCTTCATTTCAGTTGGAGCTGGGTGGGGCTGGTCATCTCGGAAGACAAGAAAGGTGTTGTGTTTCTCTCAGACTTGTGAGGAGAGATGGACAGGAATGTAATCTGTGCAGCCTTTGTGGAAATGATTCCTGTGACTGAAAGGTCATATTACTCAAAGACATGGCCATACGATTTGCAAGTAGAGGAAACAGAAGGGAATGTGGTTATCATTTATGGTGATGCCAACTCTCTCATAAGCTTGAGCTTTTCTACTTGGGAGTATTTAGTGATATGGAAAGTCTGGGACACGACATCAGAGTGGGATTTTATCCACAGTGAGAGAGATTTCATCCTTGACTCATTGCATGGGACTCTCATTTTTTTCACACCACCGTAGTGAGGTCCCTGGCTTTGAAAATTTTATCCAGACAGTTAACCCTTCCAAAAATCCAGAAGACATTTACCTCACTATGTTGTGTTTTCCCTTTATTCCTTGCACGATTTCTGAGTTTTGTTGTAAAACACTGGAGAATTGTCCACCTAATGCCTCCTTAGGATGGCTGCCTTGGCAGATTTTTGACACAAGCATGACTAAATGGTGTTACAGTATGTAAAATGCTGTGTATGCTGTGGCTTGGAACCTTCACAACATGCTTCTTCAACATGCAGAAATGCAGCCAATGTGAAGTGGGGAAGGTCTGGTGTTTTGTCCCTGGCAGGTAAAGTCTCTTTGACTTAACAGAATGTACACTCGTAAAAGTGACTTTCTTATGGTTCCACAGGTGCTCAAACCAAGCAGTTAGGATTCTTTCTCCAAGAAAAGCACAAGAGTTTCTATACTTGTTTCACTCTCTAGGAGGTATATCTAGTCCTGGGTAGTAAGTCATCTACAAGAAGGTTCTAGTGGCAACGAGGAATTGAGCTATGAGTCAACATGAATGCTTTGTGTTACAAAGGATCCCAACATCCTGCCTGCCTAACGTTTCAATAGGGAATATCCTGTCTTCTCCCATGAAGCTCCTCAATGACAAGAAGAGAACTTGTCCTTTATGTGCCTATCTGGTGCTGAACATCATAGTGAATACTTAACATAAATGATCTCATTTAATTCTGCAACAACTTTAGGTATTGCTAACATCATTTTGCAGATTGATGGTCTGGGAAAATTTAGAGAGTGCATGAGGGTGGCTAGATTGGACTTTGTACTCGAGATTTGTCTGAATCCTATCACCACTGATCATCTTGATATTCTTGTCTTTAGGCATTTTCTCTTGAATCTAACTGATGTTTCAGAAACATTATGATATTGTAGTTCTCCATATGATTTCATTTGCTTTACTTCATTGGATACTTGTAATAAAGGTACATTATGAAGCAAGGATTACAGACAATGAAAGGCTGTCCTCAATTCAGGGTTTTTCTCTTTATCACCTGGGCCCACTTCACCACAGGATGATGTGTCTCTTTTTGCTGTACCCCTTTCTGAGGAACATAGAATTTAACAATCCTGCTGGTGACTCAGTTGATTTGGCTGATGAAGGAAAATCAGATCCAGAGTAAACTATTCTCAGCTTTTGGAATTTTCCCGAAGGTCTTGGACTTAAGGTGAAAGTAGGAGAATATTCTCCACATGCTCCACGTGGTCAAGAATTGTCTTTATCTGACGAGATGATTGAGTGGGACACGGGAATTACTGAGGTGGGTTGAACCTAATCACAATTACTTACACCACACATGAATAACCAAAATCTTGTTGGAGTTTTGTGTCCCCTCAGAGCTTCATAAAGGGCCACATACGGGAATTTAACAATTCACTTCCAACTGAAGTAATTTTTTCATTTACCAACAATCCAAGATGGAGGCAAGACCTTCAAAAGCAAAAGATTGCAATTTGCTGAAGGTTCAGAAAGTGGTTAGTAATTTTCAGGAATTTTTTTTTAAACATTAAGTTGTGTATATGTTTTCTAGAGATAATGTTATTGCACACTTAGTACATTACAGTATACTGTAAACGTAATTCTTTATGCACTAGGAAATCAAAAAATTGGTGTGACTCACTTTATTGCAATATTTGATTTATTGCGGTGCTCTGGAAACAAACGCACAGTATTTCTGAGGTGTACCAGTGTTTTATATCATACAATAAGCATGGCGTCCAACCAATGAATTGGATTTAGGTATTTCAAGATTAAGTTTGTTAAGGCCCAATACTCTAAAACACTCTAGTTACTTGAAAATTAGGTAAAAGTCACAGCTGTTACCAAGTGTTATCTGATTTTCTCCAAACTCCACACTCTGCATGCAGTGAGAGTTGCAGTCCGGGATTCAGGAAGAGCCCTCAAGAGAGCAAGGATGCCTGTTGTTTTGCTTGCATTCCCAGCCCAGAGAATGTGATTTCCAATGAGATAGGTGAGTTTATGTCTTGCAGCGACATTCTCCACTTCTATTTTTTTTTCGAAGGGAAACATTTGTCCTGAGCTAACTAACATCTGTTGCCAATCTTGCTCTTTTATTATTGTCCTCAAAACTGTAGTACATAGCTGTATATCCTAGTTGTAAATCATTCTAGTTCTTCTATGTGTGCCACCACCACAGCATGGCAATTCATAGAGAGATGGTGTGGTTCCATGACCAGGAAACCAACATTGGCCACTGAAGTGGTGAGCACTGAACTTTCACCACTAGGTTATCAGGGCTGGTTCTCCACCTCTCTTTTGCATGCACGGTTCTCCGAAAGAAACGGAAAAGCTCTGATGAGGACAGCAGCGTCAAAATGTTGCCTTCCTCCATTTAGTAATTTAACTTTTATAGCCAATAATATTTCCTCCCAAAATGATACTCTCTCTCTCTACCTTGAACTACCTTGCTTGTCTCATTTTAGCATCATTGCAGGCATTATGATCTCAAGGAAACCCTTTACGACCACTCCACAGTAACTAACTTAAATCTCTCTCATGGAATCTAACACATGGTATTGTAAGTCCTTACTTTTCATCTTCTTTAAAGAGGCATTTAGATCACATTCAACAAATCCTTAATTTTCCAGTGTCTGGTGCTGTTCTTGGCACAGAGTAGGAGCTCAGAAAGGTTGTGTTTGATTTAAGAAGTAAGTATTTCCATGGTGTACAATGAGCTTATGGTATAGCTTGGTTTCTGATCTCCTCGAGTTCACAGCTGAGTAGGGGAGACAACATGCAGTGATGTGAATTCAAGGTGGTGACATACGGCTGCAATATAGGTATGCACTCATGGGATGAAATAAGTGATAGTATATATGTTTGTGGGGAGGGAAGTGTCATGGACTTCTTCATAAAGGCAGTAGCATTAGTATTATATCAGACTAATGAAGACGGATTAAATTCTTGGTGGAATTCTTAGAAATGGCAGAAACTGGCAAATTAGCCCTGCATTTAATATTCTATGGAGCTGAGAAAAGGTTCAACATGAGTAGAACACAGACAATGTGGGTTTGGGAGTTGGGTCATGAAGTACAAGAGGGACAGAAAACCAACACTGAAGATTTTTCATACAATAATTAACATCTTGGAATTACTCAGATTTATGATATTAAATGGTGCAATGCTGGAATCCCCTCAATGGTGGCATTATCTAATTTTATTTTTGTGATTGATATGAAGCTTAATTTCACAACATCTTTTGTATAATTTCGATTTTTTTGAAATGTACTGAGATTGATGATATAGTCTGGCATATCGTCAATTTGGATAAAGCTTCCAGGTGCACATTTGGCATGTGGTAAGTTTGGGTATATGTTCCATATGCACTTCTAAAGAACACTAAGTCCACTAACTTCTATTCCTACATGCTTGGAGATTAATAAATACTCTTGTAAACAACCGATGATTAATGAGTAAACTATGATGGAAATTAGAATGTATTTCCAATTAAAAATACTATTCATTAAATCTTATGGGGTGGAATTAAATCTATCCTTAAAGAGATATGTATAATCCTAGATTATATATTTATATATTACTGTGTATATTTAAATAAAGAAAGGTTGAATTTCTAAATTCTAAGCATTCATCACAAACTATAAAAAGAGCAGAAAAGTAAACACAAGGAAAAGAGAAAACACAAAATGATAAATATTAGAGGAAGTTTTAACACAATAAAAGACAAACATCAAAAGGATAAATAAAACTGAATTAGATTCTAATATATGACAAATGTGCTCAATAAAATCCTAGTATTAGTGTTCAAAAAAAGAGAAAAATTGCAACAAAATAATACCAAGGCTGAAAAGGGAGTAATCTGTGCAGATCATATGGAAAATTTTTAACATGAAGAAAACATAAATAACATCCTGTTGATACGATGAAAATTTAGAGGAAATTCACAAATTTCTAGGCAAATAAAAGTTACCAAACTGCCTCAAGAAAAAATGAAGAATCTGAATATTGCCATACCTATTACAGAAATTGAGATCATCCTTTAAAACATTTCTTCAAAATTTTATTGTAAGCTATTTATTTGGTACAAAGTTGATGAATCTGCCCAAATATTCAAGAAAAAAATAATATACATCTACTCAAACTCTTCCAGAGAATAGGAAAAACTGAAAACTTTTTGACTCACTTTGAGAGACGAGATTAACATTGGTCCCAAAATCTAACAAAATCATTGCAGGAAAAGAAATTACAGGCCACTCTCTTTCTTGGATTAAATTCATTTATACTAAAAAAGAAAAAATCAAATCAAATCAAGGTTCCAAATCTAGCCATATTTTATGAGGACATATCATGACCAAATTAGGTTCATGCAATGTAATTCAGTACACTAATCTCTGAAAAAAGAGAAATAATAATCTCAATAACTGTAAGAAAAACTAGTAAAATTAAACACCTATTCATATTTTAAAACAAACAACAAGAGAAACAACACTTACCAAATCAGGAACAGAAGGAAACTCTCTTACTCCCATACACAATATTCACAGAATGGAAGTTTATGGTGCACTGTTGAAAGCAAGGATAAGAGAAAAATGTTCAACATCATTGCCTCTATAAGCCGTTAGGCTGGAGGTCTTGCCTGATACAATATTGGCAGGAAAAGAAATAAAAGGAGTAATTTACTTCAAAGGAAGAAGTAAAATTGATGTTATCTTCAGATGATATTATGGTATAAATGTAAAAAACATATAAATTAAGGTATTAACTGAGTTTATTGGTGGCTGAATACAAGGTTAATATAGAAAGTTTTGCTTCCATCTACCTGTCATAAGCATTCAAATTTAAATTTTAAAAAATGACATTTACAACATCTTAAAGTATGAAGTACCTAGAAATAACTTTAATGAGACTTTCAAAAGATTTCTGTCCATAAATTTATAGAACAGCATTTAAACAAATAGAGGAAAACTGAAAGAAGTGGAGGGATAAATCACATTCGTGACTGAACAGACTCCAAATTCTACAGATAGCAAAACTGTCCAAATTAATCTACAGCTTCCACAAAATTGCAACTAAAATGATGACCCTTTCTGTGGAAATTACAATTGATACAATTCTTATGGAAATGATAAAGGAAAAACTTAGCTAAGAAAATCTTGAAGACAATAGACAATGAATAGAGTGGGAGGACTTACTCTACCTGACATCAAGTATTATAGCATCACAATAAAGGAGGTTCATCAAGAGGATAAACAAGAAAATCAACGGAACCAAATGGTAAGTTCAGATACAAGCTGCTCATATAGGGACTCACGTATAGACGTCTGATTTACAAGGAAACACTGAGGAGGAGTGGGAAAATGAAAGACTTTTCAATAAACCATATTGGGTAAAATGGCTGTCTTCATGAAGAAGACAATGTCTCGCCAAACCTAACTCACACCATCCACAGAAAACGTTATCAGGCAGATTGTAGTTCTAAACGTGAAAAGTGAGAGATTTTAAAGGGACCTAAAGAGGAAGGAGCAATGCCCCTGTAGAAGGAAAAAGCATGTACTGATACCTGCAGGGATGAGTGGGCACAGAACAGTTTCAGAACCACATGAAGATTTGGGAATCTTAAAAATCAGAGCAGAGGTAGTAGAGGTAGGCAAGACCAAGGGTATACAGTCTTTTTGGTCTTCCCAAGAGTTTGTCGGATTTTTTAATGAAGGCTAAACATGATCCCACTTACATGTAGAAGTATCACTTGTGATGCAGGAAAAGGGCAGGGAACCAGAGTAAAATGATCTTATGATAACATAGGAGAGAAGTGACTAAAATCTTAACAGAAGTGGTGGAAGTGAAATCAAGATGAAATGTACTGGAGATCATTTTAGATGGTATAAATGGTCTCATTTTGAAACTGTCAAGGAGTGAGGTCTATGACTTGGTCATCTCTGTTTCCCTAGCATGTAGCATATTATCTGGCTCATGGAGGTTTTCCAATAACTGCTTGCTCATTGAATGAGTAAATCTAGGCCATAGCTTTCAGGGGTATAACTCAGAGAGACAGGGAGGACATTTGGTTTTCTGCTGAGAAAAAGTGCTTTCATGAGTATGCAAGATAAATACTGAGAAGGATAATAGCTTTGTTTACTTAACCAGAAAGAAGACGGGCAGTATTAACTAAGAATGGTTCTCTGCAGAGCATTCTGTTATTTGGTGCCTGGAGCAACAAAGGAAGACAATTGGCTAAACTTACCCAATGCCTTCTTTGGGGGAATGCGAATGAGAGAGAATGACTGAACCTGGGCTGAGGACACTTTGCATGTCTCCCCAGACATGGATCAGTGTGTGAAGTGTCCAGATCATCAGTATGCCAACAGAGGGTGTGATTGCTGCCTCAAAAAATTGTGATCTTTCTGGCTTATGAGGACCCCTTAGGGATGGCCCTGGCCTGCACAGCTCTGTGCTTCTCTGTCCTCACTGTTGTGGTGCTGGGGGTCTTTGTGAAGCACCAAGACACTCCCATAGTAAAGGCCAATAATCGGACTCTCAGCTACATCTTGCTTATCTCCCTCACCCTCTGCTTCCTCTGCTCCTTACTCTTCATTGGTCGTCCCAAGACAGCCACCTGCAGTCTTCATTAAATCATATTTGGAGTTGTATTTACTGTGGCTGTTTCCACTCTCTTGGCCAAAACTATGACTGTGGCTGTAGCCTTCAAGGTCACTGCACAAGGGAGAAGGATGTGGCAGTGGTTGGTGGCAGAGGAACCTAACTTCATCATTCCCAGCTGCTCCATTATCCAGCTGAGTCTCTGTGGAATCTGACTGGGAACCTCTCCTCCCTTCATTGACACAGATGCACACTCTGAACACCGCCACATTTTCATCGTGTGCAACAAGGGTTCATTTACTGCTTTCTACTGTGTCCTGGGATACCTGGCCTCTTTGGCCCTGGGCAGCTTCATTGTGGCTTTCCTGGCCCGGAACCTGCCTAACACCTTTAATGAAGCCAAGATCCTGACGTTTAGCATGCTGGTGTTCTGCAGTGTCTGGGTCACCATCATCCCCATCTACCACAGCACCAAGGGCAAGGTCATGGTGGCCGTGGATTTCTGCTCCATCTTGGCCTCCAGTGTGGGGCTATTAGGCTGCATCTTTGCTCTCAAGTGCTACGTTATTTTCCTATGGCCAGAGAGAAACACATCAAATGTGTTAACGAATAAAACACATTCAGCGAGAAAATAATCGAAATGTAAGTTATTTTCATAGGTCACAAAAACTTGCCTACACTTGAAAAATAAACTACCACATTTTTGCAGATCCACTTTAAGTACCAACTAAACTTACCTTACATCTCCACTTAATTTTTTGCTTTACGTTTGTTTTGGCTTTGTACAATTTTCCTCGGACATTCAAATGAACAAATACAAAAACATTCATACTAATTCTCCTCTCAAATTATGTGTGAAAGATTGTGAAAATGGCCACACATTACTCTTCTCCCACTGTCTGTTTGGTCGTAGCATCCCACGTTGACTCTGGGTAGACTTGGCCTTGTAACTTCCTTTGGCCAATGGGACATTAACAAATGACATGTGCAAAGGCATGAAAACCACTTGCTCATTGTTGGTACTTGTCCTTCTCTGTCTGCGCTTGGGAAGCCTGAGGCCATCAATATGTGAATGAGTCTAGATAGACTGCACATCTCTATTACTCCAGGTGACTTCAAATCCACAATCAGATATGTGAGTAAGGCCGTCCTAGACCAGCCAATCTCAGTTGAGCCACCAATAGGTCCAGATCAAAATAACTGCCCAGTTAGCCCACAGAATCTTGAGAAAAAATAAACTATTCTTATTTGTAGCCAACAAATTTTAGGTTGGTTTGTTATACAGCAGAAGCAACTGATACATTATGCTACCATTTATATATGTCCTCTCATTATTTGTGTAATTATCACAGATTTCTATTTCTTTATCCAATATCGTAGACTGGAATATTTTTCTCTAGATTAAGTCTCTGAAAGAAAATCAGAGACTATATCACGTTTCATTTTACTTTTTCTCCTTCCTCTTTTCAACCAGACGTCTTTAAGCATATATATTAAGAATATCTTCACTAATTTTAAGATTATGGACATTCTTCTATATTGTCATCCACCACTGTTATATGCGGGGGATTTTTACTTTTAATTTTAGCCCTTATAATCCATTTGGAATGATTTACTTGTGAATAATGTTAGTTGATGGTCCAGTGTTTTATTTTACAAATGGATATCTTTTAGTCTATAAAACAAACACTACATCATTTTAAAAGTTGATTTGCAGCACATGGAATCTGAATATTGTGTGGAAAATTGATATCTTTGAAACACTGTTTTCAATCACAAGTATAGTATATCTCTCCATTTAATCAGAGCTTTTATACGCTTTGTATCTCTTTATAATCTTCTTCATATAACGAATGTGTAGTTCCAATTGTTTTAACTACTCTTCTTAAATAATTCATTGCTCTTAGGAATGGAATAGTTGTTTACATGTTTAAACTAATTCTTGCTCATGTAACAGTATTTTCGATGTTTCATATAGGAATCTAACTTCCTTATACATTACTGCACTTATTTACCAGTTCTAAATTTTATAAGTTATGTCCCACTAAAATGATAGATTTTCTCTTATTCTCTAATATTGTATACCTCTTACTCTTTTAATTCTCATTTTTTCATGACTGTGCTCTCCATTGCCACACTGAATCACAAGTGTTTGCCAGGAGCATTTTCCTCTTCTTAAGTTTAGCGTAAACATCAGATAAATTCCTTGTCAGGGCAGAGAAGGCATCTAAGGGAGGAAAAGTAAAAACGTGAAGGGGAATCATTTCTGCCTGGAAATCAACAGACTTTCTTCTCTTGGCTCTTTGGAGCTGTAGATCTTATGACAACGTGGCCAGCTGAGAATCAGAGGATCTTTCTCTAGTCCCAGGAATTAGTCTTGGTCAAATCTCTCAACCTCTTTAGACCTCAGTTTCTTCACCTGTAACATGAAGCGTTGGACGAGTCTTTTTGAGTTCTGAAATCCAGTGACAACAAGATACCCTTCACCCAGATGCACTTGACAAAGACCAGAGAGAATTTTTAGTTGTCTTCTTCTGCATCAACATTATTATCCATATCACCCCTTAAAGACATATCAAATGTCTAGTTTCCCATGACACTGATAAAACAGGTTCCATACCAAATCGCTGTTCATTGGGATAACAAATCTATAGTTAATTGTTTAGAGATGGGCCCTGCTGGAAACAGCAATCAATGGGCCAAAAAGTCTTGCTTTATGTTACAGCAAGGCTGTGGAAACACTCCCTAATACACCAGAATGCTTAAGTACTTAGAAAGTATGAAATAAATGGGAGCCTTGTATCTATGGTTATGAGCTAATAAGGATATGATTTTTAAAATTTTGTTAATGATGCCATTTGCCTGCTATGGGGCTGTTCTCTGGTGAGTAAAGAGCAGATGTATTCAAGGCCACTTTCATTCCTTTAATAAATATTTACTTAGTGCCTACCACTTGATGCACCATAGCAGTGATCTACCCTAAGAGCATTTATATTCTAGTAGTGTGACACAGATCATAAACAAAAAGAGAATCTTGAGGTGATCAATAAAGTTACATACACGTCAACCTTTTTTCATTCTGGACTATTATTCACCCTTTCCCTTCTTTGACTGTTTACCAGAAGTCTAAACATGGACTTCAAAACCCAGAAAGCATGGGTCCCAAGTTTCTTCTCGCAACACCCCTGTTTCAAAGACATGGTATTTATCATCTGAGAGTATGTCTCTTTAAGAATAAGTTCCTATGAATCAGCATTATTTCATCACTTTCTTGAGAGGACCAATGATATTATGAAGGGGAAAAAACATATCATATGGGATTTATACTTGAAATGATGTTTCCACTCTAATTGTGTTATTTAATGTGGTGTGATTTGGGGAAAGTCAGTTATTCCTTCAGAGACAGTGGTAATAATACCCTGAAAAGCATTCTATAGAGATTAAATGAAACAAAGTATGAGAGACTGCTTTGTAAATTGCAAAGCAATCTATTTCAGCTCATTTTTTCTAATATTTTCATTTATCCAATCCTTTTTGACTCTAACAAACCTGCCTAGACTTTTATCATTTATTCAACAATAATAATGGGTCAAAATGGTTGAATATTAGAAATTTCATATGGTTCCAATTAATTAATAGGCCATCACAATCTTTAATTTGGTTATAATTACAGTTAAATTTTTCATGATGCCTTATCATGTGCCAGGCACTTTCTAGGCATCTGACATGTATTCTCTCATTTAATCTTCACAACAATGCCATGGAGACAATAATATTACCCTCTCTTGTATGGAAGAGGAACATTAGAGGTTATATAATTGACCAAGGTCACACAGCTGGTACCCAGGCAGTCCACCTCCAAAATCTCTTTTAGGGATCCATTAGAGGTTGTGACGCTTACATTGTTAAAGGCTCACCCTGGTTCCTGGTTGGTGAATGGATCAGAGGGGACTAAGGAAGAAAGCACATGGCTACTGAAATGATCCAGGCAAGCAATTCTGAATACAGAATTTCCTTCCTTTTTAAGGCTGAATAATATTCCATTGTATAGATGCCCCAGATTTTCTTCATCCTTTCACCCACGCGTGCACAATTAGGTAGTTTCCATCTCTTGGTTATTGTGAATAATATTGCAGTGCATTTTGTCAAATGATTTCCTGGCACTAAGTGAGTTTGAAAAAATTCTTATACACATTAGTTAATGTAATGAATTACCTTTCTAAATGTCTAAAGTTTAAATATATGTCATTCTACAGAAATACCTTGCCTAATCATGATTTGTGTCGTTATCAGTTCATGAATGATCTAAGATTTTTGTACAAAAAATTGTTATAATGGTTTTTATTGCATGTATTCAGGAACCTTGCATAATATGGGTATTCCCTGATTCTTGATTTTTAGTAGAGTTTTCTAGTAAGCCTTTGGGATAGGAAGCATCTTCGTAGATGTGAGGCAGACAGCAGAAAAATAATAACGTGATTGTTATATTTAATTATATCAAAAGAAAACTGTCGTTTTGCTAAATTGTTTTTACACAGCCTTTGCTTATTTGTAAGAGTGACACATATCATTTTATTAATGAAAAGAAAATTCAATAAACAATTTTAACATAAAACAATATCTATTGAGAACTTATATGAAAATTTTAGCAATATGCTGTCACCAATTTCCTCATCTGCAAAATGGAGATAGATAATACCATCTTCCTTATGGGTTGCTGTGAGAATACTCAAGAGTAATGTATGTAAAATGCTTATCAACATGTGGGTTGGAAAGTGATGCCTCATTCATTTTTCCACAGGGATGATGACACTTTTTTAATGCTTGAAGTCTGTAGTTTTTAAAATACGTTCTACTCTTGTAAAGTGAATCCTTTTTACAAATTCTTTGTAGAGTTAGATGATCCGTTTGGAATACAAATTCAGGCTTCTGTGTGTGTTCCTGTGTGTGTATGTATACGCACATCTCTCAAATAATACTCTAAGCCTTACAATGAAAAGCTACCTTCCCCACTCTTGACTCTGGTTCCGAAAACAACTTCTTTAATTTTCTGGTTTAAAATCTATATTTCTAAATTAGCTACTCATACAGCTTTTTCATTTTTCAGATTTTGACTATTTATAGTTTATTTCTTCTCTGAAAAAATCAGCACGAAGCATTCTTACATATGTTAAAAACATAATTCCCCTTACCCAATATAACTATTTAATGAATTAGGATAAATCAAAATTCAATGTCTACTGTTTTATGACATCAGTGTTTACCATTTTATAGCATATGAATCTTATCCAGAGATGTGCTACGTCAGATAGTATGAATACATTTTCTTTCTCACTTTTTCCTTTGACTTTTTAAATGGTAAAATTCTCTTGTTTCTTTGTTGTCTTCCTATGGATTCATCACTGGTTCATCTCCTTCCACCAGAAAATTAAATCTCTTCTCATTACCTTCTGATGCATGAGACAATTCATGGGTTTCAGGTTTTGCTTGGGGACATCCCTCTTGGGATTGAACATATACACAGTCCCTCATATACACAGTATGTCTGGAAGGATAGAGGAGGAAAGAATGTTTATCTCTGTGCAAAAGTACCGGGAGACAGTGGTAGAGTGAGACTATTTGAAGTGTTCCTATACGTGCACCTACGACGTAGGCCTCACTCCCCCCAGATTTTTAAAATTAAAATAGCGTTATATCCTTATCTACTGGCTTGGAACAGCAAGTTGTAGAGAAATGTGAATATATGATTCAATTTTTTAAAGAAATTAAGAACAGGAAATGCACAAAAAATTTAGAATTCTAAATATGGGAACATCATTATATGAGGCTGTGTAAAGGTGGGGAAAGGAATGAAGAACAGTTGTTCAACATCCAGCTACCTGTACAGTCTTGGGGTCCACGGAAAGCCTCGCTTCCAGCCATGCCCCTGGAGCTGATTTCCTCCCCCTGTGAAGTCTGCTTGAATTATTCCAGCCACACCCCAGCCTCTTCCCGCCCCTGGAACTGGTCTCCGCCCACAACGTTCGGGCCTGCCTCCGCCCACAGCGTGGTCCCGGCTCATTGCCCTGCCTGCACCCTTGTTCCCGTCCATAGAACTGCCTCCCCGGCCTGCTGTCACTCACAGCCTTGTCCCCGCCCACAGCACGCCCCTAGAACTGGTTCCCGCACACTGCCCCGCCTCTAGATTTTGTCCCTGTCCCTGATGCTGACCCAGCCAACTTTCCAGCTTCTCACTCACTCTAGAAACTAGACACCTCCCCCGAGGCTGGGGTGCTTGGCCTCGCCCCGCCCGCCGCCTCAACCCGCAGCCCCCAAACGTTCGTCCTCCCCGAACGCCCGCCCGAGACCGGAACCGGAAACGCGTGGATGGAGCGGGCGTTCTGCGCGGTGTCTTCCGTCTTCTCGGTGCGGACCGCATTCCCGTGGACCTTCGCCCTCAGAGGCGGGGCTCGGTCAGCGGCGGGCGGTCCTGGATCCAGTCCCGGTCCAGGGAGGGGCCTGGGCCATGGGCAGCCCCGTCAAGGCCCAGCGTTTCTCCGTACTGCCGCAACCCCGTTTCCCCCTGGGCTGTTCGCTCAGGGCCCCAGAGGCTGCTGTTCCTCCTGGCTCCGGGCGCAGCCTTCCCCTCTTCAGAGTCCCCGTCACAGTCCTCCGTGTGATTTTGTCTCCAGGGGGCTTTAGCCGCTTCTGGAGGCAATGTTTGGGTCGTTACAAATGGGGCGCTCCTGGCATCTATGGGGGGAGGCAGGGATGCTGCTCAGCATCCTCCAGGGCCCAGGACGGCCCGACACAGAATTGCCCGGCCCCAAATGTCAGTTGTACCAATGTTGGGAAACCTGCTCCAGGGCCTGAAAATCTCCCGAGCCCTGAATGAAGTGTGGAAATTGTTGACAAGTCAGTGAGTCACTTACAGGGTCCCTAAATGACAAGCTTGTTTAAAAGGTCCAGAGTCACCAAAAAGTCTCTGTCCAGGGGCCGGCCTGGTGGCGCAAGCGGTTAAGTGCGCGCGCTCCGCTGCGGCGGCCCGGGGTTCGCTGGTTCGGATCCCGGGCGCGCACCGACGCACTGCTTGGTAAGCCATGCTGTGGCGGCGTCCCATATAAAGTGGAGGAAGATGGGCACGGATGTTAGCCCAGGGCCGTCTTCCTCAGCAAAAAAAGAGGAGGATTGGCGGATGTTAGCTCAGGGCTGATCTCCTCACAAAAAAAAAAAAAAAAAAAAAAAAAAGTCTCTGTCCAGTCAAGTGAGTTGAGCGACTCAAGTGCACACAGCATGAAGCTGCTTTCTCCCATCTCGGGGAGCAGCAGGTGGCTGGATAGGAATCGGGAAAATCCAGCCACAGCCAACAGTTACAGTTAAATCAGTAAATACAAAAAAAAAAAAGTCAATGGGGTGGCCTTTCCATCCAACACCCTATAAAAGGCCTCAAAAGCTTGTTTGCGCTTTTTTCCCCCCTCAGACACGAAAAGCATCCGTGGAGCTCAAATTTCAGGTCAAACCAGGCTCAGGGTCCACCTGTCCTTGCTGATCCATGGATTTCTGTGTGACCAGGTGAGTACCCTGTGGACCTGGTACCAACAGGTTCCGGCAGCCTCCGCTGTACAGAAGACCTGCCAGTGAGCTTTCCTGGGCTCGGGTTGTCACCACCTGGAGTCACTGAGAGTGAAGGTATCTTGAGAAAAATTATTGATATTTGATGGATGGAAAGATGGTAAGCTGTCTGTAGTTCTGTGTGGTAAATATTTCAGTAAGTACAGTTATATGCAAATAAAAACACATGAAACAAACATAAATAACTGCAAATGTGCATTATAGTAGAAAATATAGATTTACTTGCATTGCATAATACTCAAAAGTCAGGATTTATATATAATATAAATACAGAAATGTTTTGCGTGTGTATGTAGTATTAGAAGACATCCGATGAAATATTAGCAGGGATACTCAGCAACATTCCTTAGATCCATTCAATTTAATTTCTAAAGTCCTATAAATCCTCCACATAAATTTGAAATAAAGGAGCATTCAGGGAAAAAGATGATAGGAACTTCTTTGTATTAATAACAAATTTAAAATTGAATTTGGCAGTAGCCAGATTTATTTTGAGCATTTTTTTCTTTATGACATTTCAAATCATTTGGAGGAGTACTAAGCAACACTGTAGATTGAAGGGAAGGGCGCTAGTCTCTAAAAATACTGTCCTCTCCACCTTGCCTTCTAAAGGGAATTAACTTTGTTTCTTGAAACTTTTCTGAAATAACGGTCTGGTGATTCACGTTGCAGAGAATCTTGTTAAGTAATTTTGTATTTAGTTGTTGGCCTTTACTAATTGTGTGTGTATGTGTGTGTGTCTTTTTCATTCTGGCTTTCCTGTGATGTTCTTGAGGGGAATGTGTGCTTGTCATACAATAGATAGTCTCTGAGTGTATAATTTATGGTGACCAACCATCCTCGTTTATTCAGGACAGTGGGGTTTTCCAGGACACAGGACTTTTAGTGTTCAAACCAGGGCAGTCCTAGACAAACCGGGATGGTTCCTCATCTCATGAGCCAGGCCCTGGGCCACATGCATGGGGACCTGGAGAACCAGAGAGACCTTGTCCCACATCCATGGAATTTACATTGTATTTGGGAATTTGGATTTTGAAAAGTTAATGATGAGAGTGATGTGGGAGTTTGGCACAAGAGGAATCAACATGAGGGGGCAGAGAAGCCCTCTTGAGAAGGACTGATATTTAGCTTGAGAGCTGGAGTTGGGACTGGATTTAGCTGGTAGGAGGGTTAGACTGGAGTGAGGGTGTGGGACTGTGTTCAAGAGAGCGTTTCAGGCAGAGGGACCGCATGAGGACACCCCTGAAGCAGAGAGCCTGGTGTGTCCATGAACTGAGAAGAAGGATGGCTGAGCCGAGTCAACACAGGGGGAGGGGTGTGAGCCACACTGGCGAGGGGGGGACAGGCAGGACCAGATCAAGGGCGACTTGGGACTCTGTTCTAAGATCAGTGGGAAGACTCTGGAGAGATGAGAGTAGAAGGATGATGTGATTAGCGTTTGGTCTAAACATGTGGGTTAAAATGGACTTCATGGTTATGAATGAAGACTTAATATGCAAGATGGGAGGTGCTGAGAATAAGATTAGGAAGAAGATGATTTTTCCCTACGCCTGAGTGATGGCTGTGGAGTAGGAAAGAAGTAGAAAGAAAAGACCATAGAGTGTAGAACCGAGATAACATAACGGTACTTTCTTGTCTGCATGTGTCAGATGGCACAGGGCACTGACTGTTCTCACTGCTGTCTGTGCAGACCTGCAGGTGCCCCCTCACCCAGGTCTGTGTGTTCACCCCTCTTTTCCACTGACAGGCCCCCCCTCCACATCCTAAAAGAAGTAAGGTCTTACTTGTGAGGGGGTTGTCTCACACGGGAGACACCTAGGAGACCCCCTGCAGACATCAGAGCAGCCCCTTCAGCATCTCGATCACGTTCCTCCCTTACCCTCTCTCACTTTCCACACCCAGAATGAACCCTGCTCAGTATTCCACATCCCCATGATCTTCCTCCCCCAGGCTTGAGAAGGGTGGGGTAGCCACTGGGGTGCACATCATCTGCACCTTCCACTCTGACGCCCGCAGGTCCCGGGCTGGACAGAGAGTGACTCTACTGGGAGATGAGCCATGAGACTCAGCGTGTCACCCACCTGGGCTCCTTAACCCTGGACTGGGACAGCCTCTACATCAGTGGTGAGGGGCTGTGCTACAGCCACGCTGTCTCTCCCAGTCTGAGTTCTGTGTTCCCTCCGTTGTTCTAAAGTGAGCTATGATCCATCTCTCTATCCTCCTGGTCTGGGTTCAGTCTTCTCATCACTGTGTGATCACTGGGTCCAGCCACCTTCCATCTCATTGCCTTCCCCCTGAACACCCCTCCACTCGTCCCCTCTGCTTTCGCCTCTGCTTTTCCCACAAAGGTCCCTACATCCTTCCTCTCCCTTAATGTTTTATGCTCACCCCAACTCTTGCTCAGCTCCTCTCGCCTTCTCTCCACAGGTTACACCTATGGAGCTGTGGCCCCGACTACCACTAGTGAGTATTCCTGGCCCTGATCTCCTGTCTCCCATCTACATTTTGGGTTTGGGAGCATTTGTTCTCCTTCACCTGCTGTCCTTGGTGAGGGAAGGACCTGGAAGTGCCCTAATTCATCACTTCTCTCCCTCCCAGGTTCTGGTGGAGAGTCCCAGCTCAGTGTGAGAAAGCCTTAGACACAGACATGTTCTCCACCACATTCTGACCCCACGTGGTTTTCACTTTACTTCTCCTAAAGCCCTGCCATTGGTCCTCCTTTTCCAGGTATCCCATCCATCTGCCCATTTTTCTGCGTATCTGTCTCTCCTCCGACTTCAGTCACTCTTGTTCACCTATCTCTCTCTCTTGGGCTCCTCTCATCCACAGGCTTGATTATCCCTCTACTCACACAGTCACCCGTCCCATCACTCTCATTTATGCTTCACCTGTGAATGGTGGTCCTGAGACAGCCAGTGCTTTAGCCCCTGTGAGCCTGGGGGCTCCTCCCACTCTGTCCTTCCCTGATGACAGATTTATCCACAGCTCCCAAGCCGGCCAACATGTCCCTGCATACTTGGTCATCACCTGTGCCACCAGAAGCCACCACAGGTATCTGGGGGTCCCTTTTCCTTCCAAGAGAAGCTCTTTGGCCCCACTCCCCATGAGCCAGGTGTGATCCAGGAGCTGGGAAGCCAGGGTGTGAAATTCTTGTTTTAGGGCAATCATGCTGATCACAAAGATTATACCAACCATTCAGTCTAAGGCCAGCCCTCCGAGAGCCCTGAGTCTTGTGAAATTAACACACCATTATAATACAATGTGGGATATTTCGGGGAGAGGCACCTGGCATAATTTGGAGGGGAGGAGCTTGCTAGAGAAAGTTTCACCAGAAAGAAGTCTTTAAGAATGAGTAGGGGGGACCCCGGCAAATAGAGGATGAAGGGTTTTCCTGGCAGAGAGGATTCCATGAGCAAAGGCTCCGGCCAGAAACAACATGCCCTATGGGGAGAATTGAAACGAATTTGGGTTGCATGAAGCATAATGTTTAACCCGCAGTAGATGGATAAAATGAGACTGAAAGGTCAGCAGGAGCCAGATTGAGTAGAGCCTTGAGTGCCAGGTCAAGAATGTTGAACTAAACACTGAAGGCCAAAGGGAGCCATGGGTGGTACTAGAGCAGTGATGGCCCTAGTGAGGTATTCATTTCAGAAAGATTCTTCTAATAGTCCATGTAGAACATCCGTTAGACACAGCATCCAGTGAGCCTGCTGGGGTGTTGGTCCGGGTGAAGGAAGTTAAGACCTGAGCTAGGACAGGGATGGAAAGAGGGAGTGTATGTGAGGACCAGTGTGCAAGGTGAATGGGTGTTACTGGGAGGGAGGAGGAGCTGAGCAGATATGCTGGTTCTGACTTGGGTGACCACACGAGTGGGTGGTGGTGCCACTGGGACAGAAGATGAGAGATTATAATGAGTGCAGGATTCTGGTCTGGTCTCAGGCCAGCTTTCAGAGATGGACATCGCTCTCCCTCTCGTCTTGCAGCTTTGGGGCACAACCTCAAGACCCTCACAGTCAACGTCACCATCTCCACCCACCGGTATTCATCAGACATGAGCAACGGCTAGGCCACGTTCAACTTCACTGAGAGGGTCTTGTAGAGCCTGGTGAGACCCTGGTCCCAGCAGCTCCTGGTGGGTTAAATCCCACACAGCCCCTCCCCCAACCCCTGTCCCTCCTGCTCCTCCTCCTCCTTCCTCCCTATCTGGATCATTGTTCAAGAAGAGCAGCCTGGGCCCCTTCTACTCAAGTTGCAGACTGGTCTCCCTCAGGTGAGACCCTCCCCTCAGCATTTGCCCCTAATGACCACTTTTGTGACCACCCCTCTCTGTCTTCCCACTGTCCTCCCATTTCCTCCTTCCAGTTCTGGCCCCCATCCCCAGAGGTTTCAGGACCTCTCTCAAGAATCCCCACATCCATCTCTCCCCAGGCCTGAGAAGGATGGGGCAGCCACCAGTGTGGACGCTGTCTGCACCCACCACACTGACCCCGTGGGCCACCCTGCCTCTGTGCTGGGAGCTGAGTGTCTCCACTTGTCTTCTCTTCCTCTCAGTGGCTCCAGGCTCTGCAGCCCAGAGTTTATCTATCAAGAGAGTGCACCAGCTACATTTCCGCATCGTCAGCTGGAAACTCAGCAACTCGGAGCCCACATCCTCGGAGTACACTGCCCTGCTGAGAGACACCCATGACCATATGGGGTCTCCCTCTCCCGTCTCTCCTTGCCCTGAGGGCACCGTCATTCTTCCATCTGACTTACGTCTGTTATGTGACGGTTTCAACCCTTCACTTTCCCTGCATGTCTGGGTTCTCTCAGTGTCCTGAGATGATGTCCTAGCTGCCTTCCCCATTTCTCACATGGGTAAACTGAAGCTCAGAAAGGGGAATATTGTGTCTAAGGTCACACAGTGAGTTAGGGGCAGAGCCAGGATTTGAAGTCAGGTCTCCCTTGCCCCAAGGTCTGTGATCTTTCACTGGCTCCAGTGGCCCCCTGCATCCCCAGGAGAACTCCATCTCACCCACTCTCCCTTGCATTTGTTCTAGATCACCAAGCTCTACAGAGGCAGCCAGCTTTGAGACATATTCAACTCCTGCCTGGTCACCGACTTGATGTAGGTTGAGGAGATTGGAAACATTGGCAGAGCTGGTGGCTGATGACTCTGAGCTCCCGTGACACATCACTGATCTGGAAGTCACTTACATCGTGCCCGTTCTGCCCCAAATCCCTGTCAGCTAATCCTAACATCCCCCTCCATAGGTTTTCGGGGGATGAGAAAAGCATTAACATTTGGTGCCACCAACCTCCAGCATCCTGCTCCTCCTCCTCTTCTGGAGACTTTCAGCAAATATCAGCAGTCTAACTGTGCTCTCCAATAGTGGAGCCGCTAACCACATGGGGCAATTTAAATTTTTTATACACCTATTAGGATACGATTCACATATTGTGTGTGGAGAGGAGTGTATTTTTTAGGTTTTTCTATATACAATATATTCTCATCTGCAAAACAAATAGTTTTACCTCTTCCTTTCCAATCTGGGTTTCTTTTATTCCTTTTTCTTGCCTAATTGCCCTCATTAGAACCTCTAGTACCTGTGATTAACACACGCAATATGCGAAGACATCATTGTCTTGTCCCTGGTCTTAGGGGGAAATTTTCAGTCTTTCACCATTGAATATGGTGTTAGCCATGGGTTTATCATCGATGCTGTTTATAGGTTGAGAAAGTTTTTTTTTATTCCTAATTGGTTGAGTGTTTTCTTTTTTAGACATGAAGGGCATTGTATTTTGTGAAATTCTTTTCTGTATATGTGGTTGAGATTGTGTGGTATTGGCCCTTATTCTATTAATCTTGTGTAATAGATAGTCAAGTTTTCAGATATTAAGCCAACCCTTCAACTAGAGGTGAGAGATTAAGATGGTCTCAAGTCTTTCCTGGGCGTGCCACAGCCCTGAGCACTTGTGGCCTTCTAGATGCGCGTAAATACACTGGAGCTTTTCAAAGCCCCCTGTGGACATCTCATTCTCCCAATTTTTCATCTAAGTTTTTGGCTCACCTCTTGCCTGCCTCACCTGGTATCACTCTCTCAGGCAACTATAATAGAAAACAATTAGCCCTGAATATTTTTAGCAAGTGCCCTGGGGACAGACTTTCCTCCCTGGGCAAGCTCTGAGTCAAGTAACGTCAAGCCCTGAACATGGGGCTTTTTTGGGAAGCTGCCAGGAAGATCAGCTAGTGACAGTTCGATGGGGATGGGTCTTTTCAGAGCTCCAAACCCATTATGGCTGCTTGGCTGCTGGTTGTCTCAGCTACCATGGTTCTGAGACTGATGATTTTCAAAGTTATGGAGGATATTGTGAGCGCAGGATGGGAATAGTGCAAGTTATAATGCCACAAAATTTGCTCCCGTTATCAAGATTCCACCGTGTTTCTTCACTAAACCCTTCTCAGATTCTTACAAGCCGTTGATTAATTTCTAGACTCTGAAAAGTTGATTTTGACCATTTTTACCAGTGTTCTCATTGTTTTTATGCATTTGCAGAATTCCTTTCTCAAATGTTTCAAAAATGTTCTCCCTGTGGTTATTTATTTATAAATTATTTACTTTAAATGAAATTATGTGAGAAATTCAGTTCCTCACTCACACACACTAGCCACATTTTAAGTGCTTGATAACAACATGGGGCCAATAATGAGTGTATTTAGTAGTGCAGACAAATGTTTACATTATTGCAGAAAGTTATCTTGGACAGGACACAGAAGCAGGGAATCTAGAATCAGGGTAGAATTCTAGACACATTTGTTCATCCCTTGTGCCCTTCCAGGTCTGTCCCCCACAATAACCACACTGGAGTGGACACCCTGTGTACCTTGCCGCCTTGGCACAAAGACTGGACAGAGTTGCCATCTAGGAGGAATTCCTGCGGCTGACCCAGAATGGACCCAGCTGCAGAACTTGACTCTGGACAGGAAGAGTGTCCTTGGGGATGGTAAGGGTCCCTAGTCATTGGGAAAGGAAGTGAGGACTTTCTGGGGACTCTGGATGCCTGGGGCTGAGAGAGCATTGAACTTTCTCAGGCTGGCAGGAGGTGGCATAGTCCCCCAGTCTTTACTCACCATAGAGAGAGAAAAAAGGACACCAGTGTAATATAGGAGGCCATCACATTCTCCTAGACAGCTCTGTGACCTCAAGCTAGTCACCTCCCCTCTCTGGACTTTTGTTTCCTTATCACTGCGCTGAAAGCCACTGGGCCAGATGGTCAGTGAGGGCCTCCAGCTGTGTGTGAAGCAGACTTACAGCTGTGGGGGTTATGTGGTTTCTGATCCACAGGCTATAGTTTGCCAAGTCCCGCTCTAGATGAGCACCAATGCACTAAAACTTTCTGCAGTGGTGGAAGTGTTCTATATCTGTGCTCTCCAGTGCATAGTCACATGTGACTGTTGAGTACTCGAAGGATGGTATTATGACTGGTCTTTATTGTTACTGATTTTTAATGTTACTGAAGTACTAGATTTTTTATTTTATTTAACTAAAATTAATTTTAATTCAAAAAGAGACTTGTTGCTGCTCCATATCAGACAGCACACCTCTAAAAATTTGTCTGGATAGAGGTACAAGTAGGGGGACCTGCACCCCTCCCCCCATGCCCATGTGTGCTGTGTGTCCTCCCCTCCTGGAGTTTATGTTGTAGCTGGCAATAACAAGAATAGAGAATTGAAACTTATCAATTATTTGATGTGAACAAACTCATTCTTGGAGGCGGTATTCAGAGAAGACTTCCTGCAGGATATTACATTGTAGGTTAATCCTAGAAAATGAATATTAAGCAAATAGATAAATTAGAAGAGGATGATGTTTCCAGGCATGGAATAACACTTTTGAGTGGGATTTCACAAATTTAGAGAGATCCCATAGGCTTGCCAACTGTGATGACCCATTCTCCCCCTGACAGTCATAAGAAAGTCCAGCCCAAATTTACTCCTCTGTGCTCAGAGGTATGAATTTGGTTTAATTTATTACACTTTTGTTCTGTGATAATGGTCTTGGATTTTGTAGCAAAGTGTGCTCACTTTTTAGAGATGGAAACTAAAATGAGGTGAAACATTATGATGTCTACTTGACTTTAATATTTCATTGAAAACATGGGATGAATCAAGGGTGGCAAGTGTTAATAATTTATACATTGATGAAATATTGTTTTAATTGGATGGAATATACATTGTTAAATCTAGATGATGGATGTTTATGAGACTGTTCCCTTTGTTTTTCTGTGTCTAAAAAGTTATATTAAAAAGAGTGAAACACACTCACATGCATTCTCCATTTCATTCACTTCCACAATATTCTCCCAATAGAGTTGACACCCTGACTGAGAAGCCTGGTAAACCTGCAGGAAGCCCCAGCCCATGGTAGGGGACGAGTATGTTGATGCTGTGTCTCATTGAAGAGAACCGTGCACACAGTGTCTTGGATGATGATGAATTTTGGCCAACCCTTTTCAAGGAGGGTTGAGGCACAGTGGGGTCACCAGGAGCCCTTGGGCTATGACAGAATGTGGCTCACCCCACCACTTGTCTCCCCAGACCTCCCCTTCTGGGCCCTTATCCTCATCTGCTTGTCGGGACTCCTGGTGCTCATCACAGGCCTGATCAGTTGTCTCCTGGTAAGCCATGACGTGTTGATTGTCTTCTTCTTATTGCGTTGTAAGAGCTCTTTATATACTATAAATACACATCCTTTTCTAGGGATATGTTTTGCAGATGTTTTCTCCCAGTCTGTGCGTGGCTTGCCTTCTCCTTCACAACATGAGTCATTGGGGAAATGTAAGTGACAGTCATCATGAGATTCCACCACACTTGAGAATCGACAAATTAAAAAAACTGACTATAGCAAGTGTTGTTGAAGATGTCAAGTCACTGAAACTCTCATCGAGTGCTGGTGAAAAATAGCTTGGATGCGTCTTTAATAATTACATACGTCTACCCAGCCATTCCTCTCCTAGGAATCCATCTAAGGGAAATAAACACATATGTCTATACACAGACTTGTGCACACATGTTGATAACAACCTATTTATAGTAGACGCAAATGGAAAACAACCCAAATGTCCATCTACTGGTGAACGGATACACAAAGTGTGGTAAATCCCCACAGTGGAATACTATTCAATCATAAAAAGAAATGAATTATTTTTTTAAATTATTTTCTTGAAATTATAAAGGGTTTTACATTGTGTAATTTTGGGTGTTCATTATTATATGTGATTTTCTGTATAGACTACATCGTGCTTACCACCAGTAGTCTGACTTTTATCCATACCATGCACATGTACCCCTTTAACTCTTTCACTCAACCCCCAGCCCGCTTCCCCTCTGGTAAGCACTAATCTGTTCTCTTTATCCCTGTGTATGTTTATCTTCTACATATGAGTGAAATCATGCATATTTCTTTGTCTGGCTTATTTCATTTAACATCATAGCCTCAAGGTCCATCCAATTTGTTGCAAACAGGATGATCTTGTCTTTTTCTTCTTTCTGAGCAGTATTCCATTGTTTATAATACATACCACATCTTCTTTATCCATTCATCTGTAGCAGGGCACTTGGGGTGCTTCCATGTCTTGGCTATTGTGAATAATGTCGCAGTGAACACAGGGGTGAGTAAATCTCTTTGAATTGTTGATTTCAATTTCTTTGAATAAATACCTAGTAGTGGGATAGTTGTAATGTATGGTATTTCTATTTTTAACTTTTTGAGAAATCTCCATACTGTTTTCCTTGGTGGCTGCACCAGTTTGCATTCCCACCTGCAGTGTGTGAGGGTTCTCTTTTCTCCTTATCCTCTCCAACATTTGTTATTTCTTGTCTTGGGAATTATAGCCATTCTGACAGGTGTAAGGTGATCTCTCATTGTAGTTTTGATTTGAATATCCCTAATAATTAGTGATATTATACATCTTTTCATGTGCCAGTTGGGCTTCTGTATATCTTCTTTGGAAAAATGTCTGTTCATATCCTCTGCCCATTTTTAGATAGGATTATCTTTTTTATTGTTGTTGGTTGTATGAGTTGTTTATATATTTTGGAGATTAACCCCTTGTCTGATATATGATTTGCAAATATTTTCTCTTAGTTCGTGGGTAGTCTTTTCGTTTTTTTTTTTTTTTTTGAGGAAGATCAGCCCTGAGCTAACATCCGTGCTAATCCTCCTCTTTTTTTCTGAGGAACACCAGCTCTGAGCTAACATCTATTGCTAATCCTCCTCCTTTTTTTTTCCCCAAAGTCCCAGTTGATAGTTGTAAGTCATACTTGCACATCCTTCTAGTTGCTGTATGTGGGACATGGCCTCATCTTGGCCGGACAAGCGGTGCATCTGTGCACGTCTGGGATCTGAACCTGGGCCACCAGTAGCGGTGCTTGCACACTTAACCACTAAGCCACGGAGCTGGCCGTGTCTTTTCGTTTTGTTCATCGTTTCCTTTGCCTTGCAGAAGCCTTTTAGTCTCATGTACTCCCATTTGTATACTTTTTCTTTTCTTTCCCTTGCCTGAGTAGACATGGTATTGGGAAGGGTGCAGCTAAAACCGATGTCAAAGATTGTACTGCGTATATTTTCTTCTAGGAGTTTTATGGTTTCAAGTGTTAGATTCAAGTCTTTTATCCATTTTGAGTTAATTTTTGTGTGTGGTGGAAGATAATGATCTACTTTCATTCATTTGCATGTGGGTGTCCAGTTTTCCCAACAGCATTTATTGAAGAGACATTCTTTTCTCCATTGTATGATATTGGCTCCTTTTTCAGATATTAACTGACCACAGATGTGTGGTTTTTTTTCTGGGATTTCAGTTCTGCTCCATTGATCTATGGGTCTGTTTTTGTGCCAGTACCAGGCCATTTTGATTACTATAGCTATGTAATATATTTTCAAGTTAGGATTGTGATGCCTCCAGCTTTGTTCTTTCTTCTCAGGATTTCTTTGGCAATTTGAGGTCTTTTGTTATTCCATATATATTTTAGGATTCTGTGTTCTGTTTCTATGGAGAATGTCATTGGGATTCTGATTGGGATTGCTTTGAATCTGTAGATTACTTTAGGTAATATGGACATTTTAACTGTGTTTATTCTTCCAATCCATGTGCATGGAATAACTTCCCATTACTTCAGGTCATCATTGATTTCTTTCAATAAATTCTTATAGTTTTCATTGTATAGTTCTTTAACCTCTTTGGTTAAATTTATCCCTAGACACTTTTTTCTCTTTGTGGCAATTGTAAATGGGATTGTATTCTTGAGTTCTCTTTCTGTTAGTTCATTATTAGAGTATAGAAATGCAACTGATTTTTGTAAGTTGATTTTGTACACTGTAACTTTGCTGTAGTTGTTGATTATTTCTAATAGTTGTCTGTTGGATTGTTTAGGGTTTTCTATATTTACAATCATGTCATCTGCAAACAGCAAAAGTTTCATTTCTCCCTTTCCAATTTGGATTCATTTTCTTTCTCCAGCCTAATTGCTCTGGCCAAAACCTCCAGTACTATGTTGAATGGGAGTGGGGAGAGTGGGCACCTTTGTCTTCTTCCTGTTCTCAGAGGAATGGCTTTAAGTTTTTCGCCATTAAGCATGATGTTGGCTGTGGGTTTGTGATATATGGGTTTTATTGTGTTGGGGTACTTTCTTTCTATACCCATTTCATTGAGAGTTTTTATCATAAATCAATGTTGGATCTTGTCAAATCCTTTCTCTGCATCTGTGGAGAGGATCATGTGATTTTTATTCCTCATTTTATTAATGTGGTGTATCACATTGATTGATTTGCGGATATTGAACCATCCCTGCATCCCTGGTATAAATTCCACTTGATCATGGTATATGATACTTTTAATATATTGCTGTGTTCTATTTGGCGATATTTAGTTGAGGATTTTTGCATCTGTGTTCATCAGCGATATTGGCCTGTAATATTCCTTCTTTGTGCTATCCTTGTCTGCTTTTGCTGTCATGGTGATGTTGGCCTCATAGAATGAATTAGGAAGTGTTCCATCTTCTTCAACTGTTTGGAATAGTTTGAGAAGCATAGGCATTAATCTTGTTTGAATATTTGGTAGAATTCTCCAGAGAAGACATCTGGTCCTAGACTTTTGTTTTTTGGGAAGGTTTTTGATGACCATTTCGATCTCTTTACTTGTGATTGGTCTGTTCATTTTCTCTATTTCTTCTTGAATCAGTTTTGGGAGGTTGTGTGAATCTAATAATTTATCTATTTCTTTTAGGTTATCCAATTTGTTGGCATGTAAGTTGTTCAGTGTATTCTCTTATTGTCCTTTGGATTTCTGTGGTGTCTGTTGTAGTTTCTCCTCTTTCATTTCTAATTTTATGTCTTTGAACCTTCTCTCTTTTTTTCTTAGTGAATCTGGCTAAGGGTCTGTCAGTTTTGTTTCAGTCTTCACAAAGAACCAGCTCTTTGTTTCATTGATCCTTTCTACTGTTTTTTTAGTCTCTATTTCATTTATTTCTGCTTTAATTTTTATTATTTGCCTCATTCTGCTGACTTTGGGCTTCATTTGTTCTTCATTTTCTGGTTCCGTTAGGTGTAGTTTAAGGTTACTTATTTGGCACATTTCTTGTTTGTTGAGATGTGCTTGTATTGCTATGAATTTCCTTCTTAGAACTGCTTTTGCTGCATCCAATAAGATTTGTTTTGTTGTCTTTTCATTTTCATTTGTCTGCAGGTATTTTTTCATTTCTCCTTTGATTTGTTCATTGATCCAATGGTTCTTCATTCTTGTGTTCTTGAGTCTCCACATATTTGTAACTTCCCTATCTTTTGTCTTGTAGTTGATTTCTAGTGTCATAGCATTGTTGTCAGAAAAGAAGCTTGATATGATTTCAATCTTAAATTTATTCAGGCTTGCCTTGTTTCACAACATATGGTGTATCTTTGAGAAGGTTCCATGTGCCATTAAGAAGAATTTGTATTCCATTTTTTTGGGAGGGTATGCTCTCTATATATCGATTAAGTTCATCTGATCATATGTTCCATTTAATTCCACTATTTACTTGTTGCCTTTCTCTGCATGATGTATCCATGGATGTAAGTGGGTTGTTCAGCTCCCCTGTTATTATTGTGTTGCTGTTAATTTCTCCCTTTAGGTCTATTGATAGTTGCTTTATATTCTATTGTGCTGCTGTTTTAGGTGCATATATCTTTGTAAGTGTTATGTCCTCTTGGTGAAAAGTCCGCTTTATCATTATATACTGCCCCTCTTTGTCTCTCATAGTCTTTTTTATCTTGAAGTCTGCTTTGTCTGATATAAGTATGGAAACACCTACGTTCTTTTATTTGCCATTTGCTTGCAGTGTTGTCTCCCATCCATTCATTCGGAGCCTGTCTGTTTTTAGTGCTGAGATGTGTTTCCTGGAGGCAGCGTATTGTTGGGTCTTGTTATTTAATCTACTCCACCACTCTGTGTCTGTTGATTGGAGAATTTATCGATTTACATTTAGAGTGATTATAGATACATGAGGGCTTAATCCCACCTAATCTATATTTTCATTGTTTCTCTTCCTTTGTGTTTCTGACTACCATTTCATTTTAGGTGTTTTCTGTGGAGATGTTCTCTTTTTTTATGATCTATGGCTCTGCTCTGATTTTTTCTTTGCTGGTTACTGTGAGGTTTGTACGCAGATCTCATAGATGACATAGTCCGTCTTCTGACAGCCTCTTATCTCCATTAGCCTAAGCAGGTTCCATCCCTTTCCTCTTCTCCTTCTGAGTTATTGTTGTCACAAGTTATTCAATTTTGTGTTGTGCGTTTGTGACTAAGCTAAAGTGTTTATAGTTACTTTTGATGCTTTCCTTCCCTTCCTCTTTTAAGTTATAATGAAGTATTTGTTACCCTGTTGTGAAACAGAGCTGTGGCTTTCTGATTTTGTCTTTCTATTTATCTCTTTGCTCAAAGCTTTGTGGACATTTGCCTTCTTTTTGTTTCGGGTATGAGGGTGTTCTTGATCATTGCTTGTATGGGAGATCTAGTGGCGTGGAACTCCCTCAGCCTTTGTTTATCTGGGAAAACTTTTATTTCTCCATTGTATCATAAGGATCATTTCACTGGATAGAGTATTCTTGGCTGAAAGTTTTTGTCTTTCAGTATTTTTAATATATCATTCCATTCTTTCCTTTCCTGTAAAGTTTCTGCCAAGAAATATGCTGAAAGCCTGATAGGTGTTCTTTTGTAGGTTATTTTCTTCTGTCTTGCTTCACTTTATATTTTTTCTTTGTCATTGGCTTTTGCCAATTTTACTATTATATGCTTTGGAGAAGGTCTTTTAGCATTGATGTAATTAGGCGTTCTGTTGGATTCGTGTATCTGTAAGTCCGGTTCTTCCCCAGGTTTAGGAAGTTCACAGCTATTATTTCTTTGAACAAGCTCTCTGCTCCTTTCTCACTCTTTTTTCCCTCTGGGATACGTATAATTCCTAGGTTGCTTTTATAACTAAGTCATATATTTCTCCAAGAATTCCTTCATTTTTTAAACATCTGAGTCCTCTCTCCTCATCCACTGGAAGCATTTCTATATTTCTATCCTCTAAATCACTAATTCTTTCATGCATAATATCAGCTCTGTTTTTTAAGGATTCTAGATTCTTTTTTATCTCATTAGTTATGTTCTTCATATCCAGAATTTCTGCTTGTCTTTTTTTAAAGAGTTTCAGTCTCTTTGATGAAGTATTCCTTTTCCTCATTAATTTTATTCATGAGTTCATCGAACTGTGGGAACAGTCTTTTAACTTGGTGAGTTTCTTTAATGACAGTTATTTTGAATTCTCTGTCATTTAGATTGTAAATTTCTGTGACTTCTAGGTTCGTTTCTAAATATTTGTCATTTCCTTCTGCTCTGAATTGTTACTGTAGTTTCTTATGGTGTTTGATGAACTAATCTTTTGCTTGCGTATTTGTGGTAGTATCAGGTCACAGATGCCACCTGCTACCGCTGTGGGGGAAGCATGAGCTGTGTTTCTGATCCCACGCCATATGCTGGTAGTTGCGTGGGTACAATGGGTGTTCCCATCCGCTGGGAAAGCATTCACACTGGGCTCAGAGCTGTCACCACACGGAGGCATGTAACCAGTTGTGAGACCACAGCACTACTATGGGTATTTTTGCAATCTGGGAAAGCATTTGCATGTGCGCATATATCTGCTGCTGCCTTTTCTTATGCTCATGCCAGCCTCTGTGCTTGGTGGGTGGGACTTCTTCACGGGTTTTGAGCATTGGCCAATCATTGGGACTACAGTGGCACAGTGGGCTTTCCAATCATCCAGGAAAGCATTCATTTGAGGGTCCAGGGCTTCCGCCAACCCCTCCCAGAGTTGCAGCAAGGCGCATTCCTACTTTTGGGGATGCAACAGTACTATTGGCTCTCACTCCAACCTGGGAAGCACTCTGGTGTGTGCACAGTGCTGCCAGGGAAGCGTTGAGGATCGGAATGAATTCATAGTACATGCGATGACAAGCATAAATCTCAAAATAATTATACTGAGTGAAAGAAGCCAGTAAAAAAATGAGTACATAGTATATGATCCCATTTATAAAAATCCTTGGAAAATACAGGAAAATCTATAGGGATATATAGTGGATCACTGGTTGCCTGGGAATGAGAATGTGTTTGCAAACGGCAGGGAAGGAGGAATTAAAATGAACATGAGGAAATTTGGGGAGGATGGGCGTTCCTTTTCTTGATTGAGGTGATGGTTCAATAAGTTATAATCAAAATGTATCAAATTGTTCACTTTAAATGTATACCGTTTACTGTATTTCGTTAATACCTCAGTTAAGCTAGAACATGCAAGGGAAAGAGAGGGAGAGAGAGCCGAAAGAGGGAAAAGGAAAGGAAAAGAAGGACTGAGGGTGAAAATTAAGTGGCCAAAAGGAAGAGGGCAACAGAGCATACATCGGGTCTCTGTGGCTTTGACATCTCCTTCCCCTGGAGTCTCCCATTACTGGGCAGCTGACTGGACCATTCTGATGCACTCTCCTCACCTCACAAGTCACTGTCTGCTGGTGGAAGAAGGAGGGCGACTATGAGCTCCAAAGACGACGCCTGGGCTATTACCTGCCTCATGGCGACCTACAGAAGGTGCGATGACTAGATCTGACTAGATCTGAAGTCCCCTTTTCCCAGCTGTGGTCCAGAGGAGCTTGGCTGGAACAGAACGCAACCATATTATATGGACACAGGCTCCGAGCTTTTCTAGACTTGGCGCCTGACTGGCTCACAGGAGTCTAAACTGAAAGGTTTCACCTTCCTTAAGTCTTGAAAGTGACTGCAAATTCTGTCCTGTTGTGTCACACCAGTTCATCCCTCAGGGACACCAGAATTGGTGAAACCAGCACAGACGTTGCCATCATGTAAAATCAAATCCCCACTTTAGTGCAAGGTTTCCCTTCTTAGGGAAATTTGGAACATCCCTCCCTTTCAATCTGTGCAGCCATCACACCCCTCTCGGTTCCTCTATATTCCTCCCCCACTGAAGGCCTGGCAGTCTCAGGTTCCCCTTTTCTGCTTCATTCTCTGAAGCTCAGATTCACCAGGACTTCCAGATCAATCTCCCTCGATGGCTCCTCTCCCCACTCATGGGTCCTCCATGACCGGAAACAGGCCAAGATGGGAGGAGTGGGTGAGACATGACTCTGCAGTCACCTTGGGCCTTGGGAGCTGAAATGACCAGGTGTCTGGGAATCCTGAATCCCAGAGAAACACCAAGGCTCTGGGAAGAGAGTATCTGCTCTGGAAGTAAAAGTGAATAATACTCAACGGGAGAAATCTGAGGGAAAGGAAAGAGTCTTTTTTCATCTTTCTCTGTACAGAGTCCAACTAGCCTTAAAGCAGAGGCTCCCCAACAAGCAGCACAGAGCATCCCAGGCATGAGGCAGGCTGCACTGTTCTGCAGTGGGTCTGTGGGAACAGATTACATTATCTGTACACACTGTGCAGACGACCACAGCTGAAGATACCCAAGGGCTGAGAATTAAAGTCACAGTCATGGCACTCTCTCAGACTTTTTGTGTGTGAGTTTCACATTCTCAATCTTAAGCAGTGCTTCTGTGAGAATGCACACTCAGAAGATTAAAATGATTAATAATATAAATATTATTTTTATGTATGGTCTTCAGATTCAGCAGATGTATATTTATTATACATTGCATACATTGTACACTGTGCATTATAATTATAAATTAATGTATAATGATTATAAGTATATTATTATTATTATATATTACTATATTACATTATTATAATGTCATTATAATGGTTAATAATCGTTATCATTATTGACTATTTAATTTCTCCTAAGCAACATGACTGGCAAGCTCTGCATGTATTATCTCAGTTACAGTCACAATATGTAGGGTTTTATTCCCATTTTAAGCTAAAAATGTGGAGGCTCAGAAATATTAAATAACTTGACAAAGAAGGAAAAGAATTACTACAAAGCTAAATTAAACACCTATTCCAACTATGTGTCAAAGAAAGAAAGACGTTTTCTGACTTACAAACAGACTCAAAGTTGACCTCCCACAGGCCTGCAGTGAAAGAACCGGTAAAGAATATACATCAGGAAGAAAAAATGTGAACCCAAGAAAACATAACAGGAGTTATGAGGAAAGGAAAAAACCGTCTGTCTAATTTAGTATTAGTTTTCAAACAAGACATTAAAAACACATTCGAACCAAAATTCCAGATGATTACCACATGGAAGAATAGAGGAGAGAAGATGTAAGTAAAAAATAACTCATTTTTTAGGGAAGATATAAATACTAAGATACTCTATTATTGTTTAACACATTGCTCTCAGAAACTGATAACTCTGTGGGACAAAAGTAAGTAATGATAAAGAGGATTTGAAGAGTGCAACATAGTGGATCAGACAAATAGACAAATCCCAACACACTGGCTTATTGTAAGACTTGTGATACTGAAAACAGTCGTTCTCCTGACAGCATGATACCGCAATGGCATATCAATTTTCATGAATCAAATTTCCAACGTATCTAAATCTAAATAAATGGAAAATCCAGTATTTCATTGTATGCAACTAGTGATTCAACATGCAACAAATACCAGAAAAATAGAGACCCAGAAGTAGGTGTCTTTTTTGAGAAGACGGATATAACAGCTCTTTAGTTATGTTGGATGTTATGTTGGAATCTATTGCAATATTACACAAAAAGGACAATCCATTTGGACTAGGTATGTTTTCTCTGTGACTGTGAGGGCAAAACTCCAAAGAATCCCCTGACTGTGCTAACTCTCTGTTGTTCTTAAAATACAAATACATAACAGGAAAGGAAAGGAAGGAAAGATCTCCTTTCTCTCCTCACCTGAAACTCAATCTCTCACCTCAGAAGGATCACTGTCCGTATCTTCTCTGTCTTAGAAAGGAATCAATGAAAAGAAATGTATTGGTATATATTAAAGTTTCAAGAGCTCAAAGCAAGAAAACCTAATGACCCCTGCAGAGGCATTGATGTAGTGTGAGCTCCATGTCATCTGCACCGTCTTGTCTTTTATCATCGTGTTTGTTGGGACGTCCTTCTTGGCCCCTCACTCTCCCTGCCTCGCTAGTGAGTCTGTCTGCATCATTGCTACCGCCAGTCTCTCTCTTGCCGTCTTCACTTTCTCTTCCTGTTTCCTGATATCTTCCTGAGTCACCAGAAGTTGTTTGAAAAGGAGCTGTGGGATGTACAGACCAGCTCCTGGGATCATCTCTGCTGAATCTGAAGACCAGGCAGGGGTGGGCATAGGACTGGAGTTCGGACCACCTGTGAGCACACTTGGCAGGAATGCACCTGTACAACTAGGTGCAAGATTCAGCAGGGCTTTGGCAAGGTCCAAAGGACTTAACGGTTCTCCTGCACTCTGCAGGCCTGGAGACCTTGCAGTCTCTTCTGCCAGCAGAGTTGTTGGGGCTGCTCCAACGTTTCCTCCCATGGATGGCAACTGACCTCTTTGTCAGGATAGGATGCGATTCTAGTAACTGGCCTCTTGAATATGTAACTGGACATCCTCAAAGGGATGGAGATGCTCAAACCAGCCTTGGGTTGGATTGGTGTCCACAATCATCTCACTTCTTCTGTGATGATTTGACCATCATACTTCTTTTCCTCTTACCCTAAAAAAATAAATTGGGAATGTGGATCAGAGTGATAAATGAAGCTTGCCTTCCCAGGACAATTATGTCAGATGCCTTGTACTTCTACCCTCCCTCTCTCCTTGTGGGGATTAATCTGACCTATGTCCTGGGACATCATCAAAGAGATTTGGGTCAAGAATAGAAAGCTGGAGCTCAAAACTCGGGACTACAGCAGGTCATTTCTTCTCGCCCATGTTGTTAGACACTTATGAGTATGACTTTATTCTCTTTTTGTCCTTGTCACTCTCAACAACAAAATCCCTGGTGCTCCCTGTCAGGACCCACTTTCCCCAGTCTTTTTCTAAATCCCAAATCATAGTATTCTTCTGTACTATATGACTATTCATTTGATTAACCCATTGACCAGTTGGTGTTCATAGCTCCATTAGAGCTTAAATCAGTAGTGAAATTATCATCCACCCCACTCCTAGTGACTCTTATTTGACAACTGTGAATATTAAAACTCAGTACAGAAAATGTATGTCTGAAAAAACTCAACTTTCAAATGGAGATTGTGCTGTAAGTGGGAAGTACACACTGGATTTATGAAACTCAGGAAAAAAATGTAAACTCTCTCATTATTAAGTTTTGTATAGACTGCACCCACATTGATGATATCTTGGTTATAGTGGGTTAAAATATACTATTAAAATTAGTCTCACTTGTTTGCTTTCATTTTTTAAAATGTGGCTACTAAGAAAAAAATTAAATTCTATAATATAGAGTGCCTTATGTTACTATTGGACAGTGCCGATGAAGCCATCAGTGAAAATAAATACTAGAGAAAGTGGTTAGGGAAATTTTTTTCCCTAGAAAAGAAGTCTACACTGGCCCACACTGCAAGATGCAGCAAAAATTGTCATACACACACACACACAGACAGACAAACACACACACTGACAGAATGAAACAAACCTCTTCCTAGAGTCACCACTTCTCCCATGGCATGAGGTTGCACTCCTACTTAATCCTAAGTGGACTAATCTCAAGAAAGAAGGCAGAAGTCAAGGTAATTTACCAGTTAGGAAGCTCTAAACCAGAGACTAAAGCTCAAGATATGTGGTGAATTTCCTGTCGTGGCTTCTGTTATTAATTCAATATGTTAGGGAGACTTTTCCAAGGAGGGTTGTTTTAAAACTCACTTTTTCTTTACTATGTAAAAATAGACAGGCTATGTAAAGTATAATTTCTCTAGCCAATCAATGAAAAGGAGATGATAGAACACTACTGGATTAGAGAGTCAGGGAACAGCTGACATTGGGTTAATTTGGCCTTAATTAGGCTCATTCTGATTTCATGACCGTCATATTGATTGTATTATGCTAGAACCTATGAAACTTCCCAGTCTCCATACTATTTAACCACCAAGGCCCACCAACCAGACCAGTCCTTGCTGACACATCCCCTGCCTCCATCCCTTCTGACAACACCTGGAGGATTTTCCCCAAATCCCACTCTGTCCCTGTGCTCTTCTACCTGCTCCAGGGCCAGGGAATCATTTTCTCCAAGGCTCAGGCTCTGTGTGTGCCTATCTCTGAGGATGGCACTTCTCCCTCCAGTGAAGACAAGGATCAGAGCGCAGACCCTGTGAACTACAGCAATTGGACAAAGACTGGGGTTTGCTGACAGAAAAGAACCTTTAGTGGGCACGGTTACCAAGGTCCAAGAAGTCCCAGTGATTCCTCCAGGGAATGTGATGCAGGACAGAGCAGGAATGTCTGCATGTGATTCGGCTTGGGAATGCTTGTAGGGTGACATAGGTGACATTGGTAATGCATTCTCCAATGTTGTTCACTCATTTATTCATCGTGTGTCATGGAGTGCATTCTACGTACATCCAGGCAACAGTCTCACCCTCTGGGGCTCACAGGCATTGTCAGAAGGTTTTCTAATATATAGGTACAGCACTGGCAATACACTAGGTGTTCCAAGCATTTTTCAAACATTAACTCCTTTAATACTCTCCATAAACCTACAAAGTAGGTATGCTGATCATTATTGCCAACTGAGTGATGAAGAAACTGAGGCACCAATCAGGTAAATAATTCAGTCAATACAAATATCTAGTAAGGGATTGAGCTGGAATTTGGACATGAGGAGTTAGCTCCATACGCTGTGCTCTTAACCACGACATTTACTCTCTAAAGACTTCACATCATGAAAAAATTTGAACAGTTATTCATTTTCTTGGTAAATTTATTAACCACACTATTTTATCTGTGTCTGAAAAATAGAATACCTGCGTAGAAACTACTGCACATACACACTCAAATTATATCTACCAATGTCCCCAGTCCCTGAAAATTAATACAGAGAACATTTCAGAATGTTTCTTGCCCAGGTTGGGAGGACTCTGAGGAAATCTCAGTGTTACTGTAAGAAGCTGAGGACAGGCTGGGACTGGATCTCAGGGGAAAGGTGTCCTCAGGAGTCACGATTGAATGACAACATTGATGGGAGGGTCTCAGCAGTGACTGAATTCAGGATCTGGTGGTGTTTTAACCTGGTGCTTATCTTCTGGCTGTGGGTTTATGGTGGTGCAGCACAGGGAGAGGGGATGGTTCACTGTGTTCTTGGGGAAACCAGACCCATGAAAGAGAGGGAATGACGGTTTCCTTAAACAATGGACTCGTGGTGGGAAAAATTCGGCCTGGAAGAGACAGTCGTATGCCTGGTATAACCAGAAGGATTTGCCTCTGCATCAGCCAAAGCAGACAGCCCTTCCCCGTGCACTCATTTTATCTCAATGGGAGGAAGGAGGAGGAAATCATGTAATGCTCTTCTGGATGTAAGATCTGTGATGGTAGCGACTGTGCTAAGAGGTTCTGAAAGGCCTCTCTGAGGCATTTCAGACCTTTGCTGTGACCAGAATGACAAGTGTAAGCACCACTGCGTATGTCTGGGAACAGTTAGTGTGTCAAGGAGAAGGCTCCCTGATGCAGAGACTCACATGAAGCAGCGAGTTTGACTAGGGAAGGTCAGAAATGTGGCCAGTGTGGCTGGAGGGAACCTAAGAAGAGAGAGTGAGGGGAGAGAGGAGGGTGATCAGGCTGGATCCTGGGACATGGTAGACTGTTACTTTCTCTTCCTCTGTGACAACATTACTCCAAAACCTACCACATATACAGTACAAATATATATCATCTCATAATTTCTGTGAGCCAAGCATCTGGCATGGCTTAGCTGGGTGCCTCTGCCTCAAAGTCTCTGTGAAGCAGGGTTTTGGTCTCAACAGGGCTCAAATTGGGGAGGATTCCCACCCAAGATCACTCACATGGGTTTTGTCAGGATCCATTTGGACTGAAAGTTTGAGCTCCTGTCTGTCTTTTGGCTGGACACTCCCTCAGTTCTCTCCTATGAAGCCTATACATAGTGCAACTGAAATCATCAGCATTTGCATTCCCAGTTCTGGTGATTTGATAGAGAGCGAGAGTGAGAGAGAGAGAGCGAGAGAGAGAGATAAACAGAGAGAGAGAGATGGAAACAGAAGGAGGGAGGTAAGTAGGGAACTCAAGTAAGCCAGTAAGCAGGAAGTGACAGACGTTTTGTAATTAAAACTTGGAACTGACACCCCATCACCTTGGCTGTGTTCTGTTGTTCAGAAGCCAGATACTGACCACTTAGTGATGACAAAAGGATGTGCACTTCAGGAGGCAGGGAGTATTGGGGCCATTGTGGAGGCTGCCCACCACATAGGCCAACGTGAGGCCCTTGGGACTGATTCTGAGTAAAACAGGGGACCGTGGAAGGGTTAATGCCAGTGGATCACAATGTCTGAATTTCCTCTAATTTCAACTCCTTCAGGATGCAGACCTGAAAATGAGGCCCAGAGGGGCAGTCACTTTCCCAAGATCACACATCTGGAACCCCGAGAAGTTCTGACTGGTATTCTATGTTATGTCCTACTCCTTCTTGTACTTCCTCCATCTCTAAGTGTGTACATTAGAAACTTGTGACACAAGCCCACAGTTGTTGTACGTATTGTCACATGTACCCTGACAAGGTCTTTAGGAAGCTGTTTTTAGCCCAATCCTCATTGTGCAGCTTGGGAGACTGGGGAGATCTTGAGAGGCACAGCAGCTTTTCCAAGACACAGAACTGGTAGGAGAAAAGATGTCTGACTTCAGCTCTGTCTCCTCAAAGCTGGGCCCCTGGATCCACTCCCAAGGAGCTGTGGGGAGGGTGGTGATGGGTATTTGTGTACAGAGATGGAGATGACACGAGCAAGGTGGGAGAGCAGCCAACAGCCTAGAGGGGCTTTGGGTGGGTCTGATTGAATGAAGGGGCCAAGTATTGGAACTTTGAAGAAATGACCTCACTTCCTTGGTGACAGCCCCCAACAGAACTTAGAACTCTGGTTACCAGGCACCCACATTGTAATCATAGCCTCTTGTCCAGTCATTTGAGTGGAAACACTCGACAGAGCAGGAGGTTCTTATGTGGTCCTCTGATTTTCCGAGGCTCTGGCCCCCGGAAAGCCCAGAATGAGAGCATGTTAAGTCGCTTTAGACATTTGCTCAGCCCTCGCCTCGAATGTCTGTGGCCTTTTGGCAGGAGGAACCATCAGGTATCAGTGTGGGCCAGGGCAGGCCACTCTAGGTCAGGCCAGAACTGTGATCCCAAAAGGACAGCCCCACACCCCTTGACACTCATTGTGTGTGTGTGTGTGGGGGGGGAGGATGAGTTAGGGAAGCTGGGGATGAGGAGGACCCAGCCTGGGCAGGAGCAGGAAGCTAGATGGTGGGAGTCAAGCAGTGTGTCATGTTCATACTCAAGATCTTGGTTGCAGGAGAGGAAGGTGAGTGCTGAGGACCAACCTCCTCTATCTGCATGTGAATCCCGGGCCATCAAAGTGTCCTTGCATTCCTTCCCTGGTGGAGTCTATGCATATTCCCCTCTGTGCCTGATCTGTGGGGGTGTTTCCCCCTGTGGCAAAGTCCAGGCAGGCCCCTGATCCCTCCTGGCCTGACTGCTAGGCACTGTCACTGCAGAGCTGCACCCAAGAGATGGTCCAGGAGCTGGTGGATGGTTTCCAGTTCACCCTCTCCCTGGAGAGAACACAAGTGCACCAGTCCATCAATGACCAGGGCTGCTCTGAGGTGCGTATGGGTGCAGAGGGGTCTTCACATGCAGGACTCTGAGATGACTAAGGCAGTACTAGAATGCAGACTCAAATCTGAGAACCCCCTGGACTCCCCACCCCCAGAATTTTCTCACTAGAGTACCCCACAGTCCCACTCTCAAAGGAATCTAGACCTCCACTCCTCCCCACCAGCTACACAGGAGGGTAGAAAGTCACCTCAGTCCTCCTGGTGGTTCACTGTGATATCACTTTCTGTATGTCCCTCCTCCTCTCCCCCAGTGTGATGATGAGTTCACTGTGCATTTAAATGAGGCCTGCAGGATGCGTGCCCTCTAGGCAGGCATGATGGAGAAGCTGACAGAGTCCATGGCACCAGCTTTCCTGAGTAGGAACACGTCCAGGTTCACCACCTTCATGGTCAACTACTCGGCCTTAGACACATCCTACCGGGTCCTGGACCAGCTGTTTACTAGCTGAGTAACCACTCCCTCCTCAGCACAGTGGTGACTCTGCCCACTTCCAGCTGTGTACCTTGGGCAAATCCCCACATCTATCTCAGCCTCAGTTTGCTCTTCTGAAAAGTGTTGGGGGGGAGGATAAATTTCATGGTGATCTTGTAGGGACTAATGGGATCAGCAATGGCAGGTGCTTACCTGGTGCCTGGATCTGCAGAGAGGGCTGTGGACGTGCTGTGGTTGTCCATGGTGTTTATTTTTCTTTTCACTGTGAAAAGTAGTCTGCCTCACTGATCTCTAGGATGTGGCCTTTCTGAGTGTGGAAAAACACATAGAAAGAACCCTGTCAAGGAGTTGAGATTCCATCCAGCTGGTCCTGATCCTTTTCCTTGGGGTAGCCAATTAAGGATCTCTGGGGCAGCAGAGAGGCCCTAGGCTCACTCAAGTGTCTGGGATGGTCTGGCTGGAATTCATTCATTCAAGTGTGTAGATTAAGCACCTACTACATGCAGGACTTTTGGAGACACTTAGTAAAGTCAGTGAATGAAGGAGACACAATCGCTGTGCCTCAATTGTCGTCTGAGAATCAGACAGTGACATTAGACATTTTCACAGGTCCTGTCTTCCATGGTACATCCCAAGTGATGCCCTGATAGCCTCCTTTACAGCTGGAGTCATCTTCCCTTATTCCAGCCAGGAGGTCAGAGTACAGGACCATCTAAAAAAGTGAGTGGTCTTTGGGTCCAGAAGAAGGGCTTCCTGTCTCTACAGAACAAGGTGTGGAGGGAGAGATGGGGGCTGTGGCTGGGGCGGGCCTGTCAGAACCTTGTGTCTCACACATCTTTGATTCCCAAGGGAAGGCCTAGGTCTGGTGGCTTCCACTCCAGGAAGACAGGAGTCAAAGAGCTATGGATGGGTGCCAGGACCCCTGGGAAGCAGAGGGGTGGCTAGGCTGAGTTGTCTCCAAGAGACCCATTCCCATCACAGACCCATTTTAATCTGTCTCCTCTTCTCCATATCCACCTCTTCTGACCACCACCTCCAGGCCCAAGACAGGAGGTCTGTGAGCAACCCGCTCAAAAACCGGCCTCTGCTCAATCCAGTTGCACAGGTACATGGAGGGTTGGGCTGGGCTGTGTCCCGGCCCTTCAGGAGAAGAGTGTCAGCAGGAAGAGAGTCACGACAGGCTCTGTGTTCAACGTGCTGGATGAGCAGGGGCTCATCGCCAGGATGGGATGGGGCAGGCATTGGTGCCTTGCATGAGAAGTGTGGAGGGAAAGGCCAGGCCTCTGACTCTGTTGCCAAATTGTCTCCCCCAGTGCCATCTCTTCTTTGGTGGGAACCTGCCTGGACCCAGGGCAGGATTTCTGGGAACCCTTGCACTTTCCCTGCTTCAGGATGAAGCTGACATCTCTGCATCTCAGCTTGCCTGGCTCGGAGCTGGGGGGCCACGCCTACTTTTCTCCATGTCCAGGTGGAGCATCCAAGGCCCATTGAGGTAGATCTGGAAGGTGAGCAGACTGCAGTCTGGGAAGATGATTTGCAGGATCTTCAAAGTCTAGTTTACCTTAAATGCAGTGGGGTCTTTCCTGACTTTGACAGGGACCTGGGAAGTCAGCTACTTGAGTGACACTGTTTCTTTCTCCTGCTGCAGTACCATCTCCAGAGCTCCCTCCAGCTCCAGAGCCAGAGCAAGGGCCAGCTATACGGCTAGATCCAGCTCCAGCGCTAGTTCCACCACCTGTGCTAGAGCTGTAGCCAGTGTCACCTCCATCAGTCCCTCCAGGGCCAGAGCCACCATCAACATCAGCTCCAGCCCCAGTGCCAGCTCCTGAGCTGGAGCCAGCTGGACCATTGGCTCCAGGGAGAATCCTCACTCCACCTGGAGAGATAAAAGCAGAGACAGATCCAGCCCCAGAGCCCGCCTGCCCCTGGGATGTGACCAGCAAGAACCTGTTGAGGGAGGAGAAGCCTGACTTCTTGGAGTTCCCTCCCCGGCTGGTGGCAGAGCAGTTGACACTGATGGATGTGGTGAGCAGTGGGGCTCTCAGGGCAGGTGGGGTCGGCCTTCCCTGTGCCATGAGTGGCCCCACACCTCCCATTTCCTGATCCAGAATCCCATGATCTCGGTCCGGCTTCCCTGCTTACCCACATGTGACCTGAGCAGACTTCTTAACTCCCAAGTTTTTGCTGTCCTTATGTGGACAGTAGAGCTGGACACTGAGAGCAGCTGCCATGCAGAGTGGCTGTGCAGATGGACTAGGTGGAGCAGAGAGGACGTTGGGCAGAGTCTGCACTTTGGTGGGGGAGCGGAGCACACTGAAGTGCTGTCTCGTCCTGGGTAGTTCACACATTTGCCCAGGAGACCTCAACAGCCTCAGCACTAATTAGGCACCTCATGTGTACATGACTACAATGCAGACAAACAAAGCCCGTGGTTGTTGCAGCCTTGGGGAAATGTGCACCTGAAAGAGGAGACAGACCCTAGGATGGTCAGAATGGGTGGGAGATGCCCCTAGAAACGGTCAAGCAGGAGCCGAGTTCTGGTGCTTGGAGGAAGTGAGACTGGGCAGCGAGCAAATGCCACTTCCCTGTGACACAGTATCGTGTCCTGGGTCATCCTGTGCTGGGTGCCCTCGGGCGACACAGGCAACACCCAAGGACTCCCGCAAACCTCAGGCCACATTATCAGCTTCCTGAGCTCCAGATCTGAACTCTGACCTGGCCTGGGACTGGGGGATGCGGACGCTGAGCTGGGCTGTGGCAGGGATGGGTGATACTCCCTGTCCTTCCCAGGATCTCTTCAAGAAAGTGATGTCCCACGACTTCCTGGACTCCATCTGGTCCCAGTTTGTCAACAGGGGTAATGAGCACCTGGCCCCCACCATCCATGCCAACACGACCCACTTTAACAGAGTGGTCGAATGTGTCATCACCACCTGCATTGGGGACCCGAGCATGATGGTCCAGGACAGGGCCAGGGTGATGGAGCTATGAATCCAGGTGGCCAAGGTAAGATGTGGGAGGCCCTGAGAGCCCCTCTGTGGAGTCAGGGGAACTGCCCCTTCTCCTTTCTCAGCTCTCATGTTTGAAGTCTGTGGTGTGAGCCTTTGCACAATCCTTAGGCTCCTCCTGCCAGTGCCTCGATGACCTGACTCCTGGTCCCAGTGGTGGGAAACTAACCCCTTCCTGGGCTCCTTCCTTGGCTTGAGCTAAAATCCTCCTCCTGGAAGTATTCCTCATCAGGTTCCAGCTGTGCCTTTCCTGGGTTCCCTGAGCCACTGTCTCATCCAAGACAGGAGATGTCAATGAGGCGACAAAAGCCAGAGGAAGCAGGGCTCCAGCTCCCCCTCACAGCTCATTCTCTTACCTTCCCCAGGAATGCCAAGGCCTGAGGAAACTTTCCGCACTCCATGTGATCCTCTGGGCTCTGCAGGGCCCCTCCATGCAGCGTTTAAAAGAGAAATGGAGATGGGTGTCCAGGTGGGTAGGCCTCTCTCCATGCTAGAACCACCTGGGTGAACCAGACCCCACACAGGGCTGGCATTGCCCTTCAGTCAGTTGGGACCTCCTGGAAGACAGCAAACCCTGGTGATAGGGTCTGACCTGGTTGGCAGGCTTGGAGTCTTTCTGAAAACTTAGGCCAGTGCTTCTGCTTCAGGAATCAGTTTCCCTGAGTGACAGATCCTTGCTTGAGCCAAATTGAAGATTTTCCAGTGTTTTCAACAACATAACTCTTTGTCCACATGAAATTAAGACTGTTTAAAACACATCTGCTGAGAAGATAAGAGAATGGAGGCCCCAGGTAACAATAGGAGAGACCCCTCCCCAGTCCCAGACACCTCAGGGCTCAGAGGACACAGTGAAAACGCTCATCCAGGCTGTCTGGATCTTCTGGGTTTTCAAACAAAAGGGATTTACCCTCAAACCACTCCATAGTGTTTCTTTCCTTTTTTCCCTCCTCAGGAAGAACTGGACAAAACTTGCAAAGTTGAAGAAAACAAGCCAGCGGGAGAGCAGGAAGCGGCTCAAGGAGGTGAGTGGAGGCTGAAGATCTGGAAGGAGGAGAGGTGAGTGGGGGAGGGACCAGGCAGGATGTGCTTTGGGAAGTTTTTCACTTAAGGTTCCATGAGAAATAACGGTCTGTCTTGTCCAGCTTGACAGGAAGCAGGATGTGTGAGCTGCAGGGGCTGGTGGGGACTGTTTGAGGCAGGAGGCCTTGGTCACGGGATACAGTGGTGTCGCCTGGACTGTTCCAGGAGGTGAGGAGCTGGCAGATTGAACACGTCTCTGGCTGCCATGCGGACCCATCAGCTGGTCCTCTTCCTCCAGGCTGGTGGGTGGATGGAGTGGGTGGGGGTTCCTTTCTTCCTAAAGCAGCCCGGCCTGTCCTCAGGAAGCCAGGCCCCTGCTGCTCCTTCTGTCTTCACTGCACCTCACAGGGGAGCGTACTCTGCCTGCCCCAGGGATGGGCACTGTGAGGTCACACAGGCCTTGTGGACACAGGGGCTGCCAAGCTTTGGGCCAAATGGTGGATCTGGGACAGAAATGTGTGCTCTCTGCGACTGTGCAATCTAGCCCTATAGTGGTCACTGTTGACAAACCAGTGAGTCTCGCCCTGTGCCTGGTTGACAAAGATACGCCCCAGATGGCAATGAGAATTATCAGGGAACCTACAGATCCTTAATGGACCTTCATGACGGGACTTTAGCAAGTTTCCAAGTAAAAAAGGATGCAAATGTCACCATTACACAGCGCCATGGTCACACCCTACACTGTCACTCAGATGTGGCACAAGGGAGTGCCCTTCCTGAGTGAATAAAGGAGGAGTTCTGTGCAGGGTTCATCCTGAGGGGATCTTAGGCAGCTGAGGCCTTTGGCATGGCCTCAGGTCCAGCCTGGTGTCAGAAAATCCAAGGGGGCTGGAAAATACAGAATCCACTTGGATAGGACCCTGAGACACCTTGTGCCTCCCGATCCATGGCTCAGGCTGACTGAGGGCCTCAACACACCATGAGAGTCCAGAGGACAGGACCTTTGTCAGAGGTGTGTCTGGAGGAGGAGTAAAGGCCGGGAGCCAGACCCTTTCACTGGTGGGTAGCGGTCCCCTCTGTGGGCCGCTGAGCAAGTCACTGCGCCTCTGTGGGCCTCGGTCTCCTCATCTGGGAAATGGAGGGAGATGGTCTGTGGTGCAGGCCTCACAGGGGTGATGAGGTACAAGGGGGAGAGGAATGTGCAGGAGCTTTGTGCTCCTCCTCCTCGAGGGGGGAGGGGAGAGTACTGGTGACAGTCAGATGACACTGAGCCCTCAGGGGACCCTGGGAGGCATGGGAGTCCTCCTCACACTTTCCTGATGAGGAGAGAGGCTTAGGGGCCTGGGCAGGCCTCAGGGCACAGAGGAGGGAGGGTTGGAGATGGGAGTGATCTAGAATCAGAGCACTCTGGAATGGGAACAGCTATAGACCCCAGATGTCCGGGGTTTAGGATCAGGGGCCTGGGAGACACGGGGAAGGGAGCATGGCCTCCCTGAGCCTGTCCTTGACCCTGCAGGAGGTGACCTCTGTGTGGGACACCCTAGAGATGGATCCCCAGGGAGCCCAGGAGAGGCCGCAGCAGCAGGTGAGGGGGCCTGAGGGGGAGAGTGTCAGAGGAGGGTGTCTCTCTCCTCACGGCTTGAGGCCTCCCTAAGAGAGGGCTCCCTCCTCCTCCAGCCAAGATCCTGGAGCCCCAGAGCCTCAAATGCCTGCCCTGGAAGTGACAAGGAGGTGGCCTGGGAGGGCTGGGCCCAGGATGAATTAGAGAGGGGAGGGGAAGGGAGCACATACCCTGGGATTTGCCAAAAGCCGCCCATAGGAGGTGACTGGGGAAGTTTTGTGGTCCTGGAGGGGGTAACTGAGGGGAGGCCGCTGAGGGTCCTAGGCTGCTCTCTATGGGAGTCTGTGGTGGGCAAGAGGCTGGGGTGAAGGGATTTGGGGGAGGGTCCATGGGGGCACCTGAGAGGTGAGACTCATCTCACCACTCCCACCCTGATTTCACAGGGTGTCGTCCCCTTCCTGGGCACGTTCCTCTATCACCTGAAGCTGCTGGACATTGGGATGGAGGATGATCTGGAAGTGAGTGAGCCTGGAGGTGGGGCCGGGGAGCAGGATCCTGAGGTTTGGGAGGCGAGAGCCATGCACTGGGCCCTGAGCTCTCAGTATCTGTCAAACCGTCTCTCATGAGAGCCCCATGGCCACCCCTGGGAGCTGGGGAGTCAGGCCCATGTTAGCAATGCATGAATAGACGCTCCGCGTAAGCCCCCCACTAGGCTCCTTGGGGTGGTGAAGCTCAGAGCTGCCTGTCTGCAGAGCTGCAGGAGGCTGTGTCTGAGCTGCACTCAGCCTCCCCCTCAGACCCTGCCCCTGGGGGAGTGCCATCAGCCCCTGCAAGTGAAGAAGCACTTCTGTGGTCCAGCTGTCCCTTCTGTCATCAGAGAGAGTGTGCTACATAAGGTCTCTTGCCTCAGCTCCCCTGTCCCTCCTGCTCTGGAGCCCAGAGCCTGGCCCAGTGTCAAGTTCTCTTTGTGGAAGGTCTGCCCTCTGCTGGGCCCTGACGTTCCTGCAACCTGAGAAGGGGTGGGATGGGAGTTAGTTATGGGCTAAGGGGCTGTTTCTGATGGACATTGGCTGTCTCCCTTCCAGGGAAATCGATCCAACTTCCAGAAATGGTGTGAGGTGAGCAGCTGTGGGGAGGGTGGGGAAGTGGAAATCACAGACCTCCCCTAGCAAGACATTCTCTGGCCTCATCCCTTGGGTCAGATCCACAAAGCTGGGTATCCCATCACGTTGGTGGGTGCGGGGGGGCTTGGCATCAAGGACACCTTCCTGGATGAACAACTAATTCAAGCCAACTGTGAGGACAGGCAAGTCCTGAATGGAGTGGGAAGGAAGGAGGGTTCCCGAGTGAGCACAGACCCCAGACCAGATCCTCACTCCGCACACGTCCCTGGCAGTGTTCCCCACCCAAGCCCTGTCTGCACCCTGTCCTTCCTCCCAGAAATTCAAAGTCATCAGGAGGATCCAGCTGCTTCAGCAGGCTGCAAATGCGTATGACCTGGAGGCCTAAGAGCGATTTGGGGCCTGGTTCCAGGCCATGGAGCCCATCAGTGTCCATGAGAGGTGAGGGGGACAGGAGTTGGGTGAGGGCAGGGCAGACTCTCTCTGATGGCCAGCTCCAGAGCCTGTGGCCTGGCTCGCTAATCAGCCTCAGAACTCGTAGCGGCGTGGCCCATGGGGCACTGGGACTCAGCTGCTGGCAGGCTCTGGGAGGGGCACCTGAGGTGTGGCTCCTGGTAGCTCACAGGTCCACTCTGTCCTGTAGCTATTGGGTCTCCTGCCAGCTGGAGCCCGCACACCAGAAGGCGAGCAAAATGTGGCTCTTCAAGAGAAAGAGGAACCAGACATCCTCTAGTTTAGGGCAGAGTGAGTGTTGGGACCAGCAGCAACTGAATCCAGGGGCTCAGTACAGCTTCAGGCTAAGCATGGGCCTGGATCCCAGCTCCACTGCTGACCAGGCCTGGGATGGGCCGCTCCCCTCTCCTCTCTGGGGTTCAGTTGCATCCTCTGAAATGGGTGATGCTAAATGATGCCTCCTGCATCAGGGACAAACGGGGTGCTGTTGATGGACTCAGCACATGGCACAGGGTTTGGATCAGAGTGCAGGGGGGCAGGGAGGTGTGCCATGAATCTCAGGGAGGTACCCCAAAATTGTCTGTTTCTTCTCTTCAGCCGCCACGCATTTGGCAATGAGCCATCATACTCTGGAGACCACAAGTGCAGCTCCTCCTGACCAGCAGGGACACTGGCACCCTCGGGGTGCACCGGGCCAGCTCTTCCCACCCTGAATGAACGAGGACATCCTAAGACTTTCCCTGGTTTCCCCTAAAGCCCCAGAGGGAGGGCACCACCCCCTCCAACTCCCTGACATCTGCACCCCAGCGACTGTTAACCGATTGGGGAGGAGTGATATTATTTCTTTACTAGTAAATGGTAGATTTGACTCTTACGTTATATCCTGTTTCTGTCACAGCCTGGGTGTTGTGGTGTGGTTCTTTCACTTCTTATGCTCATGTAAATGAGACACAGAATCTCACTTTCCTCCTTGAATTAAGAACTTGTGTATGGTCACAGCTTATTGTATGTGGCAGAAAGGAGGAGGGCCAGCCTCCTCCCTGGCTACTGAATGAAACCCTCAAGTCCCCCTTCCTCAAAGGACAGGTGCATTTCTGTGTGGTTCACCTGGGCCAGGAGCAGAGACAGCCCCTCAGATCTCCCTGGAGGTAGAGGTTGGAGGGACTTTCCCAGGCAGAGCAATAACCACTGAAATGTGGGTGTCTTTCAAATAGCACCTACCAGGACCATGTCCTTCCCCAGGACAGTGGCTGTCTTTCTACAGCTTTCCAGGAAGAAGGAATGTGTTTTGCTTGTCTTGTTGAGGTTTCTTTGATCAGATATTGGAACTTGCCATTTTCTAACCAGTCTCTGGATTTAGATCAACACTAAATGAGAAAAAAAAATGTAAAAAGAAAAAAGTTTGCATGTGTAACAAACAAGGACAGAGGAAGACCATGTGCAGATGGACTATGGGCCCACAGGACATCCCCATCAGGCCGCCTCTAGGGCTCCCCATTCACCTTTTGTCTAGATTGGAATCCTCCTGTGATCCTGACCCATGCCCTTGGAAGTCCTTTTCTCGCTTGTTTCATATGCAGAGGGAAAGATTCATGTTGCACCTTTTAAAACTACAAAGGACTTTGTTCCATAAACCTAACTGCTCCCAATGAACGAGGATTTCCAACATCCCTGCATTTCCTTGTATGATTCTTTTTGGGCAGAAATTCCCTAGATGGCCCCCAGCCTCTCTATCAGGTACATCATGGCCATTCCTCCCCGGCTGGGCCTGATGGATCAGGGGTAAGCTCTGGTTTACTAGTAGACCTTAATCCTGTCCACTGAATGACCCAAACCATCCCTTGCTGCCCTGGGTGACATCTGGGTGCATGTGGTTCTGAGGTCCCTGGTCTCAGACAATCACTAGTTTACACACTCCTGTTGTTACTGACTTGTTCCAAAGGGGCTGTTGGGCCTGAGGGCATAGAGCACATAGCCCCTGGGACGGCTGTGTTCTTTTCCCCAGTCTGTGCTGTGGTTATATGGATTTGTGTTACAGGGATGTGAAACTTTCCTGTTGGGAGTTTTGAAAGATGAGGCAGGAGAGGGGTAGGTATAGAAGTTGGTCCAGCAGGGGAATGCCACCAATCTTAGACACAACAGACACAACCTTACCAAATAAAATGCTGAAATGCTCCCCAGGTGGGTGGTTAACAGACACTGCTCAGAGCTCATGCCGAGAACCCACCCGACGACCTGGAGCTAAAGGGTTAACACCCGGCATTTTGAACATCATGCCCTGGAAACACCCTGTAAGACAAGGGCCATTGTCTTGAATTCCTTGGTACTACATCGCCCTCCTTTCTGAAGGCTGCAAGTGTCACCCAGGGAGGCCTTTTCAGTTCAGCCAGAAGCAGAGTAGAAATTCTGGTTCCCACAGCCCAGGTCCTTCCTTTCAGGGCACTGCCATCCAGGAAAGAAAGAATTCACACATCAGTGTAGACAACACAAACACACACACTCATATCCCACCCAAATCCCAAGATGCATGAACTACTAAGAGATTAAAAGTGACTTCAGAAACAGATCAACCAATTGCAAAAGAAGGGTTTCATTAAGATCCTGACTCAAATAAAATGTAAAACCAGGAAATAACCTTGACAAAACTGGGAGACTTTGGATACTGACTAGATAGTTGATTATCCAAATGATATTTATTTTAGTGTGTGATAACGTTATTGTGTTTGTGTTCCAAAAAACCCTCATCTGTAAGAAAAACTGAAATATTTACAGCTGAAGTTATGTGCTCTCAGCCATCTCCTCTGGTTAATTCTTGGGGTCTTGGTGTGAGGATAATCAAAGCCAGATGGTATACGAGTTGACAATCTTTGAAGCAAGTAACAGGTTCACAGAGATTGATTTTTCTCTACTCTGAGTTTTAGAGATTTTTGAAAACCTTCAGAACACAATTTTGATAAAAACAGTATACTTGGTGTTCACATTACAATGTTACAAATTAAAACATCACAAATATAAAGGAATGCTTCTCCTTCCTGACCTAAGGAAGCTGTCTCTCAGTCTGGCTTCTGTGAATGACCTGATGATGCCACCAATTATTCACTTATCACATGTTTGTTGAGTAATTCCTATGTGCTCTGTGCTGTGTGCAAGGCAAACACATTTCCACGACTCTGGATCTAGTGTGGGAAGGAAGGCAATGAGCCTGTTGCCAAGGTTCTCTAAGTGGAAAATAATGCCCCCAGGGGGTATGGTCATTCTGGAGATTCCAAAATCAAAGCTACACGAGTTTTCAAGGTAACAGATAAGAGATACATAATTCATGATATAGAAATCACATATGTCTGAATTACCATGTGACAATGAAGAGAAAGATTGATGGATTTTATGTTATAATTAGATGCGAAATCATCGTGCTGGCCCCTGGCTGAGTGGTTAAGTTTGGCATGTTCTGCTTTGGTGGCCCAGGTTCAGTTTCTAGGCATGGACCTACAATACTCATTAGCAGCCATGCCGTGATGGTGACCCACACAAAAAGTAGAGGAAGATTGGCAACAAATGTTAGCTCAGGGTGAATCGTTCTCGGCAAAAAAAAAAAAAAATTAGATACAAAATCATAATAAAAATTTATGGAATCGGATTTAATACACATTCAAAGACAAATCTCATTCTATTTGGTATCATCACTTCATTGAGTGCAAGTTCTAGAAAAAACAAATGTAAGTTCAAAACACTAATTCTTCAGCTTCAATTATCCTATCAATTTTAATATAAAAAGGAGAAAAATCATGGTAAAGAAAAATTGAGGTTTACCATGAAAGGTCAAGATCATGATGGACGTTACAAAGAGATGCTGTGAGAGTCAAGCCTGTCTCATGGGGAATTTTTCAACGGCACCACTCTCCTTTTCTTCAGTACCGATGTTGCTTTCCTCACTGTGTTTTCAGGATGCCTTTCCTGGCTCCTTGCTCTCTCTGTCTCCACGGCAATCTCGTCTGTGCTCAAGACCACAGTCAGTCTCTCCCATGCTTTTCTTCACATTCTGTGTCTGTCTCCTGATATCTCTAGAAGATGCCCGTTGCCTGCAGAGGGTCTGTGAGCGACGCACACCCCTTCCTGGACTCATCTCTGACCAATATTGACAGTGGCCCGGGTGGGCTCAGGGCCTGTGTGCAGATGCCTCAGCCCAGGAATGGTCCAGGGATTCACATGGACCAGCCTGTGTGACTGTTTCGAAGGTATTTGCGACTCCAAAGAACTTAAGAGTTCTCCTTCACTGCTGCAGGCCTGGAGTCCCTGCAGTCTACTGTATCCACAGTCTTGCTGCGGTTTCTCCAAGGTCTCCTCCCACTGATTGCCCCTGACCTCACCGCCAGGATGGGAAGTTATGCCAGTAACTGGCCTCTGGAACATGCAGCTGCTTAGGCTTCAGGGTGCATAGATCTTCAGTTTTCTGAATGGGTTTAGTTTCATGGTCTTACTGTTTCCACTATGAAGTCGGGGAATATTTTTGGAGCTTTCTCTTTCAAAACAAAATAACATGTGAAATTTGAACAAAATGGAGGATGAAGACTACCATCCATGGAGAATCTTCTCAGTTCACTTGGATATTCCACCCTCCTTCTCTCCCTGGAGACATGTGTCTCAAATCACACTGTGCATCACAATCATTGGAGGGTTTTTAAAACTCAGATTACTGGATCTCAACTCAAGTACGTCTGGGGAAGGAATGGAGAATTTTCATTTCTAAGAGGTGATGTTGAGCTGCTGGTACAGGGACCACACGTGGAGAACAGGATTCAGTGACATCATCAAGCTGATATGAGACAAGGACAGAAAGCTCAAGGTCATTATCCAGTGTCAAATCAAAACCAACTTCCCTCCGTCATCTTGCTTCAGGACGTTCCTCTCCACCTCTCTCTGTCATGGTCAAATACACACATGCTGGTGCCTCACAGCCCACTGTTATTGGGACACAGAGTTCCAAGGACTTCAGAACTCCTTTCAGGGCCTCAGCTCTAATGAAATTATTCACTACTCCATCCTTAGTCATTCACTTCCACACCCCGATCCTGTCTTCACCCAAAATTATCCTGCTTGCAATTCAGTAATTCACAAACTCCATATTCTCACCACAAATTTCCACATTTCCAGTTTTTACACAAAGAAATCCACTCTAAATAACCATTCTTCAATAAACTAGATTACTCCAGTAGGAATATCTTCACAAGCCTCTCTTTCTTTTCTTCTCATAATCCTTTCTAGTAATCTCAGATTCACAGTCCATCATTTCAATCATCCACTGACCATACTTCCAGATTCTTTATTGCCATCATATCCAACCTGCACACTTCAGATCGTTTCAAATACCTGCCATGCCATTTTGACACTTACACTGAACAGAGAATGCGCCAGGAGCCTCTGGATCCCAACAGAGAATCAACAGCAACCAATGGACCTATATGCATTTCTCTAATGCTTCCTGAATGCTCTGCTCATTTCTTTCCATTTCTTGAGTTTCATAAATCTCTATATTCCGACCTCCTCCATAGTTCACAGATAAATTGTTAACCACCAGACAAGAACTATTTCACTCTCTAGTAATCATATCTACAAATATTCCTCATAAGGAATTCATTTATCATAACTTTTCTGTTGTTATATCCAAAGAAATTAATTTTTTGGCTGAAACCACTCTGATTTTTATCTTATCCTTCCATTTCAATGACATTATGCCCTCACTATTTGTTGTGCTTTCCATAACTTCCCTACTGGAATCATCCCTCAAGTTTCAAATATGCACAAATCTCTACTATCTACAAACCAATCTCTCAGCCAGAATTCCTAATAGTCCTCACCCTCCACGCCCCTCCTCTCTTCCTCCTGCCAGCGATCCATTTTGAAAAAGTCACGCATATCCCAATGCTTCTGTTTCCACAGTGCCCACCCAATCCCATCCCCATTCTGTGGATGCTTCTCTTGCTAACATCAAGAGCCATATATCTTACTAATCCACTGGGGACTTGTCATGATTTTTCTGAAATGCTCTGCAGTAGCACATGACATTGCGGACTCCAATTTCCTTTTAAAAGCCGCTTTGTCCTTGGGATCCACCACCCTACACTGTCCTGCTCTTGCCTGTCTAAACTTCCCGAGCAACTTCCAGGCTTCTCTTTATGACCACCCCACAATGACTGATGCTTCCCAGAAGTCAGCCCTGCTCTGACACCTGTTCCCCATCTGCACCCTCCTTCTGGGGCAACCCCATCCATTTCCTTGGCTTCAAATACCACTAATGAGCCAAACATGTCCAAAGAATCAGCAGAGACCTAACTCTGAACCCCAGACCCATTTATCTACCTGCCCATTCACCACATCAGTGATGACTCAACTCACAATGACCAGGTCCCAAGTTGAACAAGTCACTTACCCAAATAATTTGCTTCTCTCTCAGTGTCCCCAAACTCACTTATTTGTGGTAATAACTTGTCTACCCCTGGGTGTCACTCTGGACACCCTGTCACCCCACAATCACATATCAATGAACCATCCATCCACCCTTCTGAATCTACCTACAAGTTATCTACTTCTGATTTATTTCTACTCACCTTTCAGACCTCATACAAAATATCACTTCCAGACAGTGAACACTCCTGCTCCAGTAACCTAAATTACAAAACTCCATTTTTCCTCTTTGTTGATTTTTTTTCTATTTTAGTTATATGTGCATTATTATCTATTTCTTTCAAGATTTAGTTCTTTCTCACTAAATTAGTTATTTCATGAAGACAAGACTAATGTGGATTTTCCAAATTTTCCCACAAAAGTGTTCACATATGGCTTTGCACACAAAAAGGGCTCACATATATTATGTGTACAATATATAAATTATATTCATATACATATAAAATTCAAACAGTAAAACATTGCTTCATGACATATTTTAAATCCATCCACTTAACTACTCTTTTTTTTTTCCCGAGGAAGATCAGCTCTGAGCAAACATCCATGCTAATCCTCCTCTTTTTGCTGAGGAAGACCGGCTCTGAATTCACATCTATTGCCAGACCTCCTCCTCTTTTTCCCCAAAGCCCCAGCAGATAGTTGTATGTCATAGTTGCACATCCTTCTACTTGCTGTATGTTTGACTCAGCCTCAGCATGGCTGGAGAAGCCCACCTGGGGTTCCGAACCACAGTCGCCAGCAGCAGAGCACACACACTTAACCACTAAGCCACGGGGCCGGCCACTCCACTTAACTACTCTTGTGCAAACATACCACCTTTAGGTGGTACACTGCAATAAATTAGCAAGAGTAGCTTAAGATTCCAAATACTTTCTCCTTGTAATCCAGTCATGAGACTCTAGTCACAATGATCTGTTTAAAATGCAAAAGTGATCAATTCATCTTCACTTTTAAATCCTCCATTTCTGTCTTCAGCACATATTTCTCCTGTTGTCTTATCATAATTATTAATATTACCCTTTTCATTCCCTGATATGTTCCAGTTTGGAGGGAAAACTATTTGTTCATTCTATTTTTAGAACACTTACTACATGCAAAGCTCTGGTGTAAAACCTGTGATCTACAAAATAACTAAACAGAAACACTGCCCCTGTTTGATTTAGTGTTAATGGGAGGAAATAGATAATAAATGGCAAAGGATGTATAACATGTCATGTAGAAATCACTGCTGTGATGAACAATAAGGCAGAGAGTGAGAGTTTGAGCTTAAGCACATTTTCAAATTTCTTGTGTGTGTGTGTGTGTGTGTGTGCACGTGCTCATGACTGCTGCCTTGATGTGATGAGTTGTTTCTTCCTGGGGGTTGGGGGAGCCTCCTATGACTCGGGAAATTTCCTCCATGTGCACTTAATATGCACTTTGTTATCCCTGTGTATTAGTCAGGATTCTCTAGAGAATGAGAACCATAGAATATATATAAACATGTAGAAGTGGAGATTTATTGTAAGAATTGGCTCACAAGGATATGGAGCTTGAGAAGTCCCACAATATGCCATCTGCATGCTGCAGAACCAGAAAAACCAGTGATATAATTCAGTCAAATTCTAAAGGCCTGAGAACCAGGACCTCAGATGTCCAAGTGCAGGAAAAGATGGACATCCCAGGTCAGGAAGAGACAATGGATTCAGCCTTTCTTTGCTTTTTGTTCTACTGAGCCCTCAACAGATTAGATGATGCCCACCCACACTAGTGAGAGTGGGTTTGTTTATGTAGACCATGGAATCAAATGATGTCTTTCAGAAATATTCTCACAGACACACCCAGCAATAATGCTTCACAGTCTATCTGGGAATCCCTGACTCTAGTCAAGTTGACAGCTAAAATTAACCATCACATCATGGCTCTATCCAAACAAGACCAACAGAGATATCACAACGTGACCTATGCCATTTAAATTTTCCAGAACACATGTTAAAGTAAGTAAATACAAACATTGAAACCGGATTTTATAACATTTGTCTTTAACCCCAGAAATCTAAATATTATCATTTCAAAATGTAGTCCACATGACTACAAAGAACAAGATACTCAGGTTTTCCGACCCTCTGTCTTGCTGGTGAATTTTAATGAATACTGGCCCCTCATATACCTTAATATGATCTAATATATAATTTTCTCCCATCTATTTGAGCTTTATTGCATCAAAAGGAAATCATTTTCTCATTGTCAAACTGCTCTGCTGTCTCTTTTTTTATATATTAAAGCGATTTATTGTGTTTATGTTAGAACTGAAATTAAGAATTTAAGTAACTAAGAAGGAATTGATTCCACCAAAAGTCTGGTTTACTAAAATGGAAGACAGTTCAAGAGCAAATCTCCCAAGAAAACCATAGGGCAAATGACATTGGAAAATTCAGGGTAGAATTAGAAGACACATGGGGTGTGATTAAAATGAGAGTGGAGAGAATGTAGGGAGGAATTGATATCAGAAGTGAAAATACACAAGCATGTTCCAAGTTGATGAAAGACATCAATCCACAGATTCAATTAATTCAACATTCCCTAAGCAGAGTGACTACACAGGAAATATTAATGAACTAATCTATGGTCTAAAAACCAAAGTTAATGTAAAGGATTTTAGGGACAAGAGAGGCCAAATAAGCAAGAAAAAGGCCAATTGGTGATTTCTAACTATAAAGAAAATAAGATAGACATCAACAGAGCAGCATTTTTAAAACGCTAAAAGAAATCTCATGTCAAACCAGAATTCTACACCCAGCAGCTATAGTGCCCCAAATAAAGATGTCCTAGAAAAACTTAAAGTGAAACTTTTCATTGTTAGCAGCCTTGAATTAGACAAAATATTGCAGTGAGTTATCACATCCAAAGGACAATTAACCCAGCTTGAAAACCAGGAATACAGGAAGGACTCAAGAGGAAAGGAAAGGATAATTTATAAATAAATATAAATGAATTTTATTTTGTGAAGTTATTCTAGAAGTTTCTCATGGAGATTAAAATATACGTCGAATAAAATGTATGAAAACAGTAATACAAATGTCAGGAATGTTAAAAATAGAATTGAAAGTGTTAAAGGTATTAGCATTTGGAGGAGATGGTAAAAGTAATTATTCATATTAGACTGTATTATGGATTCAGGATTTAACCATTAGTGCAATTAAAGATTTCTATATGATTCCAATTAATAAGTTTATAGAGGAAATAATGGAATAATAAGAGTTAAATCAACATCAGTGAAATCAAGAGAGTAAAGGAACATTAATTATTCAGGTCAAATGTTAGGGAAAGTGTAAGATGGTTGAAATAATTACAAGTTTACTGGTAATTACACGAGATGTAAATGCACTAAATACCAATTTCTTGCTAATGGCTGTGTGATATATCCTAGAGACTTGCTAATAAATATTTTGGACATACTTTTATTGACAAACTTTCACACAGTCTCTATTTTTTCCTATTAAAACATAAGTGAGATGGACATTTTTGTACATATGAACTTCCATTCCTATTTTTACAAAGGTATCATTAGTGGAAGAAAAAGGAAACATTAAAATGTTGATAGAAACTGCAAATACCACCTCCCCACACTATTGTATTAAATGTTTTAATACCAACAGTAGCTGACAGTGTCAATAACCCAACATTTTTTTTTAGGTATAAAGCTTTAGGAATCTCTCAAATCCCATTGATAAGAGACAGGATGTCTCCCCTGGATTATCCACTGATTGTATTATCCACTCCCTTCCTCAATAAAAGGGTAATCAGAGGCAGAAGTCCTTGCATTTTCCAGCATTCCACAGGCTGTCGGCACATCAGGAGTGGTGTGAGCAGGACAACTCTGAAGCCATGGGGGAACCTGCATCGGCCTGTTTTCCAAGCCAGCCTATTCTGTTAAGCATGGAAGCCCTACGGACAGCAAGAGTGTGCATTTGTACACTTTGTCCTTCTGTGAACCGTCTTTAAGTGAGCAGGCAGTAGCTCTTAAAACAAGAAGATACCTTATTGAAAGTTGTTTCCTAGGTGTTAATGTTTGTTAAGTAATAATCAAGGTGTTGTACTTTTCTGTATAGGGAGCTTTCTTGGGATAATAGGCCAGACATTTGTTTTGTTTTCTTTTTAACAAAAAACATCACTGGGAAGTGCAAGTAGTATTCAACTCTGCACTATTGACATTATTCCCATCTCTGGAAAATCTTTTACCCACAATGTGATTGGTCTTTTAAAAAAATATTCAGTTCTGTGCTCAAATATCACCTCATCAGTTAGTCCTTGCCTAATCTCTGCATCATCTAATTTTAGGTGGGCCGGCCCCCATGGCGTAGCAGTTAAGTGCTTGTGCTCTGCTGCTGGCGGCCCAGGTTCAGATCCTGGGAACGCACCAACGCACCACTTGTCAGGCCATGTTATGGCAGCATCTCATATGAAGTTGAGGAAGATGGGCACAGATGATAGCACAGGGCAAGTCTTCCTCAGCAAAACAAAAAAGAGGAGGATTGGCATGGGTGTTAGCTCAGGGCTAATCTTTCTCACAAGATAAATAAATAAATGAAATAATTGTAGGTAACTTCTTTCCCCTTTATCCCTCCTTACTCTTCTTCCTCCATCCCTCCCTCTGTCTCTCTATCTCTGCGTAGCCCTTACTGTTTATTACAGGATCTAATTATACCTAACACTATATTAGACATTCATCAGTCTCTTTATTAACTCATTCCTCTCACCAAGATTAAAATAAACAAGGGCAGTGACTTTTTAAGATAATTCTGGATCATGGGTTTTACTACATAACTTGGCTTATAATAACTGCTCTATAAATGGGAGGATCAAATAATTTTCCCTCCAAACTGGGATATGTTGGAGAGTGAAATGGATTGTATAAATGATTATGGCAAGACAACAGGGATGAAGTCAGATGTATGACTTCACTTTTAAAAAGGATCTGAACAGAAATGAGAGATTGTAAAGGAAAGGTGCACTGATTAGGTTTACATTTTAAATAGATTATTGTGGCTAGAGTCTTAAAATGAATTACAGACAGAAAGGATTTGCAATCTTAGTGATAATTTATTGCAATATACCACAAAAGAGATTCTATCCTTGTATAACTGTAGTTGAGTGAATTTGTTTGAAAGCTTTAGAAAGTATTTTTTGGAGTTTGAATAATTTCTTTCGATAAATATGTTCAGCGCCTTCTAAGGGCAAAAGAGTTAGTGAATACGGCAGTGTAAAACATAACAGTCCACATCAGTCTTCACTTCTTGGAGTATCCAATTTAGTGAGAAAAACACCATGAGAGAAATAGATGATAATACACATACAGTTATAAACTTTAAAAATTAACAGAGAAAATGACATTAATTTCGATGGCTGGATCAGGAATGGTCACTCTGTGGAAATGGTATTTTGTAGGAAATCTGAAAGGTGCTCAAGAATTATTCACAAGTGGAGAATCTTTAGGTGGATTCAAGAGGGTGGATGGATGGTTCACTGATACATGAGTGTGGGGTGGCAGGGTGTCCAGAATGACACTCAGGTGTAGACAGGATATCAGTTACAACAAGTGAGATTAGGGGACCCTGAGATATGGGTGATTATTTGGAGAACTGGTTGGTTCAACTTGTGACCTGCTAAATGTGAGCTGAGTCATCGAGTTATCACTGATGTGGTGAGTGGGCAGATGGGTATTTGGGTCTCAGGGTTGAAGCCAGATCTGTGCTGATTCTTTGGACATTTCGAGTTCAGCAATGGTATTTGAAGCCAGGGAAATGGATGGGATGGCCTAGAAGAGGGTGTGGATGTTGAACCAATGTGAGAGCAGGATTGACTTCTAAGAAGCGTCTATTGTGTTAAGTCAGATGGTGGAGCCCAGATTAATAGGGAGGAGTAGGGGGAGAGAGGAAGAGTCTGCAGAGGAAAAATGGTTTTTCACAGTGGCTAGAACTATGAGATGGGAATATGGTATGTGTGAGTTATTTATTTATGAACAGGACAATATTTGAGTGAAGATGAGACTTGGGTGTGCAAGTGAAATGAGCATCAAATTGCTGAGAGGAACGTGACTTCATTAGAGATGGGGCACTAAATTGCTATGCTCTGGACACACAACCATCTAGTCTTCATAGTCCTTTCTGTCCTTGACTCATATCAGCTTGATGTGCCAGGATCTAGTTCTCAGTGTGTGGTGCCTGTGCCAGCAGCATCAGCAGCATCCGGGAACACTTAAAAGTGCAAATTCTTGGCCCTTCCCAGGCCTACTTGGGTTGAGGTCCAGCAATCTGTGTTTTAACAACCCTCCAAATGATTGTGATGCACAAGGAAGTTTGAGAGCTATTTCTCCAGGATACAGGAGGGTGGAAAATCCAAATGAGGGGAGAATATTCTCCATGGCTGGCAGTCTGCATTCCACATTTTATTCAAATTTCACATTTCATTTTGTTTTCAAAGGGAAAGCTCAAAGGAAATATGATGCCCCAGAGCGCAGAGAAGAAAAGACAGGTCCATTTAGCCAAGACCAAGCAGAGACATTGTGAAAGGTCTGCACATCCTATAAGTGCATTTTAGGAGGTCAGTTTCCTGGCTGCATTTTCAAGAGGACAGTTACAAGGATTACTTCCCACCCTGGCAATGAGGTCAGGTACAGTCAACGGGAGGAGACCTTGCACAAGCCCCAGCAAGTCTGTGCACACAAGAGACTGCGGGGACTCCAGGCCTGCAGTAGTGAAGGAGAACTTTTAAGTACTTTTGATAGCACAACGACCTTAAATATAATTGCACCAGGTGGTCCAGGTGAATCCCTGGGCTTTGTTGGTGCCGGGTGCCCACTGCCACACAGTCTTCAGACTGGGCAGAGATGATCCCAGTAGTGGGTCTCGGTCTCCCCCACCCAATCTTCAGACAGCCTGTAACTTATGGAGACACCGGCAGACAGAGTCACAAAGTGAAAAAAGCAAGGGAGACTGGCTGAGGCCCTGAGGGCAGAGAGGTTTACCAGGGAGGCAGAGAGAGCAAGGAACCAGGAAGGATGTTCTGAGACCCGATGGAAAATAGGAGAAGGTCCTGCTGAAGAAGCCAAGACGTGTGGCCCCAGAGAAGTGGCTCCCCATGAACAGCCCCCAGTTTCACCCGCGTGATTTAATATCACTCTCTCTACTTGCTCTGGATTGTGATGCTTTGTCATTTTATAATTGCACTTTATTAAACTCTTTTGAGAGACATAAATTTGAAGGGTAGACTGTTGTGTGGGTGAGAGATTGCATTTCATGTGACAGGAAAGAAGATCTTTACTTGTCCTGGTATACCGCAATTTCTGCTTATCATTTTCTTCACTTTTATATTAATGGTAATTTGGCCTAAGGGATCATTTAGTGTTTTTAGTTATATTTTTTTAGAATACTTGCACTCAGGAAAAGATGATACCTATTGTAAAGAGCTTATTTTTTAACCTGAAATTAATTTAATTCCTTAAAAGTCTTACTTTACTAAGCTTGCTTTTATATCTCATTCTAAAATAAGTTGTATCCTTTTTTGCCAATGCTAACTCAAATATAAGGAATTTATGGGACTTTCTTGAAGACTTTTGATAGAGCAGTCTTAGCAGTCATGGGGAATGAAGCCTATTTCAGAGGGTCAAAGAGTGACTGCGAAACAGAAGGGCAGAGAGTGAGTGGAGGTGGACAGCTGTGCCTTGTGCCTCCTGACAATGGCCTCTGGATTTAACACAGTCATGGCTCCCTCCCAGAGCCCACAACTTTGGTGTGGGGCTGACTGCTCCCTAGGACTAGGGTGCTCTAATTCCTCATTGTGAGCTACTCTGCATATTTCAAACCCCCCAATGTCTTGGACAGGGGGTGTCAAATGACCTTCTCTGATCCTACAGGATCCAGGCACAGGACCCTTTACAGAACAGGAAGAGAATCTGGGCATACACGGGGTTCTTACCTGCCAGACCTGGAGTTATGGAGAGTGGAGCTGAGTGAGGTCACAGTGTAGGAGCCGCTGACAGGGTCTGAGGCCATCTGGGAGGAGAGCAGAGTAAGGGTGGCCATGGGGGATGGTCAGGACAAGACCTGCACCCTCATTTGTATGCTGCATCTGTGTGCTTGGTCACAATCTACTCCTCAAGTCTCATTAACATGAGCTGATATCTTGCCTCATTGCATCTTTTCTTCCCTCTTATATTCTGTTAAATCATTTTAGGTTAACGTCAGTTGGGTTTTTGCTCCCATACCTTTAAATTATTCCTGACGAATTTGTAGATGTAGACCATGATTTCAGTGAGTTACATTGAAAAATGAAAGTGTTCACATGTGATAATTGCAGACCTGAGAAATTTAAATGATGGCATCGGGCGTGGTCCATGATCTTCAGGACACCCATATAAGCCACGTGATAATCAGAATTTTTAAGACAAGGTACTATTAGGATTTGATGGTTCGAGTGAGAAAAAAGGGGAGCCCTACAATTGATTCACAGTTTATCAACAGCAGAGAATTCTCCCTCACCTCTTCCAGCTCCTGGTGGTACCTGCTTCCCTGTCTTGTGGCAGCAGATCTCCAATCTCTGCCTACGTCTTTCACGTGATCTTCTTCCCTCCATGTCTCTGTGTCCTCTCTTCTTCTTATAAGGACACCAGTCATTGAATTGAGGGCCCACCCTAAATCCAGGATGAGTTCATCTGTGGATCTTTAATCACATCTGCAAAGACCCTGTCTCCAAATAAGGTCACATTCTAAGGTTCCGGGTGAACTTGAATCTTTGGGACACGTTATTCAACCTACTACATCCTCTAATGTCAAGTTGAGGTTGGGCTCTGGCTCCGGCAGATCAGAATGTTAACAATATCGGAGGAGTTGTTTTCACTAACAATATCGGAGTTGTTTTCCTCAAAAGTACTTGAATCAATGTAATCAACTTAAAGTTCATAATTATTCGAAATCGTGATGGTGATTCTTCAATCATATGGAAGAGACATTTTACAAAATGAAAGAAGAATTTTTGAGAATCAACCACCAAACAAAATAAACGTGAAAGAGAAAAAGGACACAGGAATGTATCAAAACATTTCCCTGTTCCGTTAAAAAAATCAGCAAATTAAGGTACTCAGAGAACCAGATTCTCCACTGAAGCAACCATTCAGTTGGACAAAACTGACACAATCAAGTGTTTCAGAACTCGGAAATATAATAAAAAACTTACAGCATCCCGAGCAGTGATTAATGAAGGAAAACGTGGCTGAATTTGGGTAAGAAAGCACTGGGGTGTTTTTGGTTAATGCCTACCCACTGCCATTCTCTGGGACAATGGAAGATGTGAAGATGGGAGCCAAGAAGCCCTGCATGGCTCCCTCATGCCAGGAGACAAATATTAACCTGCTTCTTAAAATAGGGGGATTATGTGACTGGGTGGTAGTGATCTGTCTTTTGGGTCCCTGAGGGGCCAGCACAGAAGTTTACAGGTATTTCTCCCCCTCAGGTGGAGGGACTTCCCAAGTGGTGTCATTATCTGATGAAAGATTTAAAGATCTATGCTACTGGTAGATGCCTTGGCAATTGGCTGGGGCAGGAGAGAGACATAAAAATCTGGAAAGGAGGCATCTGAGGAGAAAGTTTTTTGGGGAATGAAAGCTTTGTAGGACCACTGCATCTACCAGGGAAGTTGGAGTGCAATGTGCACGCCCAGGATTGGATGGGTGCTCAGACAAGACCTGAGATGACCTGGGCTTGCACCTCTGGCAGATTTGTGGGCCCCATGCAGGTAGTGGGTGAATGCTAAGGAAGAGCTACAGGGGAGCAGCTGCAAAGACTGGAGGGATTTTAATTTTTTCTTTTTTTTTAAATGTATTATTTTGGATCCTTGCATTTAAAGAAATCTCTGTCAGGTCACTTGCTCATCGTTAAGATAACTGAAAAGAGATTTCAGTGATCACACACATCAAAGAACAGAGTCTTTACAAAAATCATTTGAAAAGTCACTAAACAAAACGATGATTACAGCTCATAAAAAGCCACAACAGCAAAACCTGGAGAGCAGGAGAATCTGATTCTCACAACGACCACATTGTAATACACAAAATGTCCAGTTACAACTACACAATTACAAATGATATGAACGTACAGGAAAGTATAGCCGGTTCATATGGAATACAATGGAAATTGACAGAAGTTTTTCCTGAGGAAGCCCAGGCATTGGACTCATGAGACAAAGACTTTAAAACAACTCTCTTATATATGCTCAAAGGGCTAATGGACAGTAGGGACAAAGGACCAAGGAAAATAAAGAGAATGATGTCTCAATTCACAGAGAATATCAATAAAGAGATAGAAACTGCAAAAAGAACCAAAGAGAAATAATTGAGTATTACCTCTGCACTTCTCCCAACTCCAACCTTAAACAACCACAAATTTACTTCCTGTCTGTACAGATTTGCCCATATTTGACATTTCATGCAAATGGAATCATGTAATACGTGGTCTCCTTGGACTAGATGCTTTCACTTAGCAGGTCTTGAAGGTGCATCCATGGTGTAGCACGTGTCCTTCATATCTTTATGGCTGAAGAACATACAATGTACAGAAATACGGATCACATTGTGTTTATACATTCATCCGATGATGGATATTGGGGATGCTCTGGTCCACTTTTTGCTTGTCCCACTCCCACCTTCAGTGGCCAAACATCAATGTCTCCCATCACCCTTCAGTATTCACTGCCATCCAGTCAGTTCAGTCTGCTTAGGCACTAGGTCTTCTCAATGTAAACACTGTTGGATCCCTTAGCAAGGGTCCTAAAAGGCAGAGGTTGGGACGGGTAGTGGCAACCTCGCTGAAGACTGCCAAGTCCAATACATGGTTTCTAGCTGCTGCAACTTCAACATAAACAATTAGAGCGGAAATTCCCAAAGTTGCCGACACAAGTGGTCTCCAGTGGTTTCTCTTAAAACATTTAAATTACAGGGCCTTCTAGTAAATATGTCATCCTTCTTGGTTTCTCAGCCACTGCACTCCTATCCTAGGTTTGAGGGCTTCCCTCACTTTATGATCCTGGGGGGAGACAACACCAGCTTTGAGATTTAAAAGCAGAAAATTCCAGACACGTCCATTTGCATCTTCCACGCTGCAGCCAGGGCACAGTTCTGTGGATCAGTGGCACGTACGAAGACTGACCCAGGAGGTGGGACCTACACTCTGATGAGAATGGATTTGGACAACAGCTAATAGAAGCAGCCTCAGCGGGGCTCCAGCCCCTCCCAGTCCTCCCAGAGGCTCCATGAGCCATCATCGTATGAATCCTTCTGTTGCACACAATCAACAGCCCTGACTGAGAGCCTGGCCCTGGTGTTGGAAGTGGGGAGACGGTCAGGAGGGGTCCACAGTTCGCATTCCAGCCTTGGTCTAGGATGGGGGCCTCTTCCCAGACCCCGGTCAGCCGACGTCGTCATGCCCCTCAGTGGCCTTCCCCAAGGGCTGGGTCCGCGGGCTCAGCGCGGGTCAGAGGCTGCACCCCCGGGGTCAGTCCTCGCAACGGACATCAGCACCGGACTCCACGCAGCCATCACGTCCGGAGGATCCAGCCGTGGGGACACGCGTGTCCTCGTCATGGGCGGAGGTCACGCCGCTGTCCGGCCAGACTGCCCTGTGCCATGGGCAGTGGTGGGGCTGGAGGAGCGGGGAAGAGGGCAGCGGGGACCGGGTGGACGACCCTCCTGCGGGGTGCTCGGGGCAGCTCGGGCGCGTGGGAGGCTCCAGGCTGTCATCCAGCGAGGTCGCCTTCATTCTCCACCATCCTCACCTCCGCTTCCTTCTGCCGCGCCGCCAGCCTGTCCTTTCTCCGCCGCCCAAGACCTCTCAGCTCTTCCCAGTGGCCCCTGTGCTTGGCTCTCTCCACCGCCTCTCGCCACTTTTCGGCTGGTCTCGGCTCCTCCAACCGGCCATCCATCGGGCCCTTCCGCCTGGCCTCCGCTGTGTCTTCACATCTTCGGCTCTTTACGTTTATCATCGTCTCTCTCCGCCTGGTTTCAGCTCCCTCCGCCTCTCCCCGCTGCTCCTAGGCACAGCGGTTCAGATTTGTCTCTCTCCGTCTGGTTTCGTTTTTCTCCGATTTTACTGCCACAGTTGGGCTTTTTCCGTCTCTCCCCGCCAAGTCCTGGGCTCCGCTGGACACTCTCTCTCTGCCAAGATCCTCGTGTCCGTGGGTGGAGGTTGTTGAAATTCACCCCCTCTTCACTGTGGTATGGAAGTGCCACTTTCTCTACATCCTAATACATCAACATATTAAACAAACAGTAAATGTTCCTAATCTGATAAATAAAAACAAGAATCTTAGTGTTTTACTTATTTTTCCTTTGGTGGGCGAAGTTGAGAATCATCTCTTATACTGAGAGCATTCTGTATTTTCTGTGAACTCTTCTTCGCCATTTGTCCATTTCTCCAACTGATTCTTCGTACTTTTTATGTTATACTTTTAAAAGTACGATGAATTGACATTCATCACTGTATAAATTTAAGTTGAACAGCATAATGCTTTGACTTACATATTTGGTAAAATGATTACCGCAATAAGTTTAGTTAGCACCTATCATCTCATATAAATATAACAAAAAGAAAAAGCAAAAAAAAATAAAAGAATATTGTTTTCCTTGTGATGAGAACTCTTAGAATTTACTCTCTTAACAACTTTCATGTTTATCATACAGTGGTGTTAACTATAGTCATGTTGTACATTAGATCCCTAGTATTTATCAAAGATAAAGTGTTTAACATATATTTATATAATGGAATTTTCTAGATGTCTTTTTATTAATTGCTAGCTTAATGATACTCTAGTCAGAGAATGCACTGTGTATAATTTCAGTATTCAAAGGCTTACTTCATGGCCCAGTGTATGGTCAAATGTATGTATATTCTTTGTCGTTCATAATATACCAGTGTTATTTACTTTTTTATGTAAATATCTGTTAAGCTTAAGTCTTCCATAACTTTACATATTTTTTTTGTCTTTAATTTGACCATTTCTAGGAGGATGTGTTAAATCTCCGAATCTAGTTGTTCATATATGTATTTATGCAAATCGGCCTCTAAATAATAGCTTTTTTTCACTTTGATGGGATATATATATATTGACTGTTAGCACTCTATCTTCTCTTTCTCTCACCGTCCCACATATGTCACATATGACATATGGTCCCCACCTTTGATATTTCACATTCTTTTTGCTTTGAACTCTGATTTTATCAGATGTTAACAAGGATACCCATGCTTTCTTTTGGTTCATAGTTCAATGGAATTTCATTTCGATCTACTTTAATCTCTTCTGTGTTTTTCTTCAAGTCTTGGAAAGCATGTAGGGTCCCGTGGTAGGTGGAATGTGCCGCCAAAGGTGACCAAGTCCTAATCCTTCAAATCTGGGAATATGTTACCTCCCATAGAAAGGAGACTTTGCATGTGAGATGGAGTCAACGATCTTGAGATGAGGAGATAATCCTGAATTATCTGGATGGGTCCAATATAATCACAAGGGTCCTGACAAGTGAAAGAATAAATCAAGAAAGAGTCAGAGAGAAAGAAATTGAAGAAGACACAAAGAAATGAAAGATATTCCGTGCTCTTGGATTGGAAGAATTAACATAGTTAAGATGTCCATACTTCCTAAAGCCATCTATAGATTCAATGAATTCCCTATCAAAATTCCAACATCATCTTTCACAGAAATAGAACAAAGAATCCTAAAATTTATATGGAACAACAAAAGACCACGAATAGCTAAAGGAATCCTTAAAAAAAAGAACAAAGCTGGAGGTATCACACTCCCTGATTTCAAAATATACTACAAAGCTATAGTAACCAATACAGCATGGTACTGGCACAAAAACAGACACACAGATCAATGGAATAGAATCGAAAGCCCAGAAATAAACCCACACATCTATGGACAGTTAATCTTTGACAAAGGATCCAAGAATATACAATGGGGAAAAGAAAGTCTCTTCAACAAATGGTGTTGGGAAAACTGGATAGTCACATGCAAAAAAATGAAAGTAGACCTTTACCTTACACCATACACAAAAATTAACTCCAAATGGATTAAAGACTTGAATGTAAGACCTGAAACTGTGAAACTTCTAGAAGAAAACATAGCCAGTACACTCTTCGACATCGGTCTTAGCAACATCTTTTCAAACACCATGTCTGACCGGGCAAGAGAAACAATAGAAAAAATAAACAAATGAGACTACATCAAACTAAAAAGCTTCTGCACAGCAAAGGAAACCATCAACAAAACGAAAAGACACCTAACGATTGGGAGAAGATATTTGCAAACCATACATCTGATAAGGGCTTAATCTCCAAAACATATAAAGAACTCATGCATCTCAACAACAAAAAAACTACCAACCCAATTAAAAAATGGGCAAAGGACCTGAACAGACATTTCTCCAAAGAAGATATACAGATGGCCAACAGACACATGAAAAGATGTTCAAAATCACTAACTATCAGGGAAATGAAAATCAAAACTACAATGAAATATCACCTCACGCCCGTCAGAATGGCTATAATTCACGACAGGAAACAACATGTGTTGGAGAGGATGTGGAGAGAAGGGAGCTCTCATACACTGCTGGTGGGAGTGCAAACTGGTGCACCCACTATGGAAAACAGTATGGAGATTCCTCAAAAAATCGAGGATAGAACTACCATATGATCCAGCTATTCCACTGCTGGATATTTATCCAAAGAACTTGAAAACACCAATTTGTAAAGGTATATGTACCCCTGTGTTCATTGCAGCGTTATTCACAATAGCCAAGACTTGGAAGCAACCTAAGTACCCATCAAGGAACGAATAGATAAAGAAGCTATGGTATATATACACAATGGAATACAACTCAGCCATAAGAAACGATGAAATCCAGCCATTTGTGACAACATGGATGGACATTGAGGGTATAATGCAAAGTGAAATAAGTCAGAGGGAGAAGGTCAAATACGGTATGATTTCCTTCATTAAGTAGTAGATAATAACAACAATAAACAAACACATAGAGACAGAGATTGGATTGGTGGTTGCCTGGGGTGAGGGGGGAAGGAAGGTGCGTGAAGGGAATGGTTCGGTACATGTGTGTGGTGATGGGTTGTAATTGGTGTTTTGATGCTGAACATGATGTAATCTGTGCAGAAGTGGAGGTCTAGTGATGTACACCTGACATATTTACAATGTTGTAAACAAATGTCACTGGAATAAACAAAAAATTTAAAAAAAGAGAAAGATTCAGAGAAGGAGTTATGACAACGAAAACAGAGATAGAAGTGATACAAGGCTGTTACCTAGGAATGTGAGCAGCCTCTAGAAGCCAGAAAATGCAAGGAAATGGACTCTTCCCTAGAGCCTCCAGAAGGAATGCAATCCTGCTGACACCTTGACTTTTGCCAGTGAGGTGCATTTTAGATTTCTGAGCTCCCAAAGTGTAAGATAATAAATTTATGTTGTTTTAGGCCTGTAAATCTGCAGTAGTTTCTCAGAGTAGCAATAGGAAATGAATACAAGTCCTATTTGTAATCCAATCTGAGTGTGTTTGTATGACTCAGAATTACAGCACCCCAACATTTTGTTTTTTAATGCTGTATTCACCAATGAATATAATATTTGAATATTAGAGCACCCAAAGCCTATGTTCTACTGTGCAATCTTCTGGAATTGCATGTTGTACCTTGTCAATTAAATTGCTTGAGAATTAAAGTTGGACTGAACTTAGATGTGCAAGAGAGGAATCAACCCAAAGATAAGCTGTAAAGTTCACTGCCTCGGATGATTTTCTAATCTGTAAAGAAATCGATGAAACGCTGCAAGTTTACCTTGCTCCTTGGACTCTGAATTGTTTTTACTCTTTTAGAAAAAGATAGAGTCATAAATTGCCTCTTCCTCTTTATATTCTCACTAACACTATCTCTGTAATTGTTATGGTGCAATTTCCCTGCTTCCGGTGGTATGTGTTTCCTAGCTCTGTGAGGCAGGCGGTTTTAGAAAAGTATATTGCAAAAGTTTTGATGACACCATTCTGTATTCGACTTGTCCTTCCTCCAAGTTTTTCTTATGCACTTCCCTGTCCTACCTAGTTTCTTTGTGTGGATCATAAAATTTTGCTTCACCTCACTTTATCTGCACTTGGCCATGACCAATCTCATGTTTGACTTGTAAACAACTATGCAAGTGGGTTATTTCCCCTTAAGCATCCTTTGTGTATCTTCTTTCTGCTAACTCATTTTAGAACATTGGTCTATCTCTTCTGAGTGCAGACTGGTAGTGCTGGATCTTCCAAGGCTTTGGGAACACCTTGTCCATGTACTCCAGATTCCAAAGTCATGAAGAGACAGTAATCGTTCTGGACTGAACAAGTTGCTTGAGTCAAAATGCCATGCTTTCCCTCCTTTTTTCCCCACAGAAGTTACTCCTGAAGTGCATGCCTTGATCTTTATTTCTAATACTATGGCCTTGGTACAGATTGAACTACAAAAATTATCATTATGTCCTGGTCTTTGTTTTTGCCTTCAAGGAGATCAACAGGAGCCCCCAGCTGCTCCCCAACCTGTCTCTGGGTTTCTATGTCTACAATTTCTTCCACAGTGATGTCATGACCTTGGAGACACCATGAGGTGGTCATTGGGAGGGGGTCAGAAGATCCCTAATTACACATGCCAGACACAGATCAAGATTGTGGCTGTCACTGCAAGAACCACACCAGCATTCTCTGCCCAGATTGGGACACTCCTGGAGCTCTACAATTACCACAGGTATGAGCATGGTGGGGGGATAGATCTCGAGGGACTGAAGTTGTCCTCCTTGGTGAAATTCTTCGTCCACTCAAGTGGAAAAGAAGAAAGTGGGTTTGCATAGCTCCCTAATAGGAAAATACCTACCGCAGATAGTTCTTGACATGGTGGATTCATTATATTGGTGTGTGAAGCTGAGACGGGATGAGGTAGCCAGAGGCTAGCATCATTGGCTAAAGCAGACCACAGTAGCTTCGGGAAATGTGGTTGCCCAAATTCTCTCAAAAGAGTGGAAGCTAGATATTCTGAAATAATCACACCTCAGTTATTTATCTTATAGTTAGTAAAATTTTATATGTAAACGTGTACTTAAAACCATTTTACACTCTTCAAATGCTTTAGAAATAGTCACAAATTTAATCCTAATAGAAGGCAATGAAAAGATACCATTATTATGGGAATTTTAAGAGATCTAGAAACTAAGATGGATAGAGGTTATATAATCTTCTCAAGATCGTTAAGCTAGTCATATTAGAGTCAGAATTTGAACCCAGGTAGTCTGGCTTCAAAGCCAAGCTTCCCCTCAATCACTTCTACCATCAGAGAATATTGCTTCATATTCACAGTGTTATTGCCAAGAACATAAGTTTAGCTACCTGATCATATGAATTTTTCTGAAATACTATTTTGCTTCCAGAGAACTCAATATGGAACATTATTGCTCTTTTGATTCAGATAACCTATGGAGATTTTGATGCTGTACTGAAAGGTAAGGACTAGTTTTCCTCTCTGTCAGATGGCTTCCAAGGACATAACTTTAGTCTTCTGAAGGGTTTAATTGTTGATACATTTTGGCTGGACCTGGGTGGGAAAATTAGTGTCAGTTGATATAAAAAGTCAGCAGTTCCTCTGGGAACTTAGAAGAGAGGTGGCTATGAACGGTGCATGCCTGTGACTAAGATACCTATCACCAAGTGGACGTACTCTTCAAAAGATTGGACCTTCATGGCCAGAATAATAGACTCATGAGTCAATATGTTTACCACTTACGGTGACACAAATATATTAATAATTGTGAGCATTGTAGGAAACTATTATTTAACCACTCAGAAGGTGTGGATCACTACACCATAATGGAATGCTTCTTTTTCCCTTCACCATTTTTTAGAGACTTACCATGGGAGTCTTTCCTTTGCACGCCAGAACTTTGAGATATCTGGATTTAAACACTCTCTATGGACAGTTAGGCCCTCTAAATACCCAGAAGACTTTTTCTTTACCAAATTATGGCTTGAAATTTTCAACTGCTCATTTGCAGGAACTGAATGTGGAAAATTTTGGAGTGTCCGCTCAATGCCTCCCTGGAGTCTCTGTCAAAGGACAAATTAGACACCACCATGTCTGGATACAGCTACTACAACTATCATGCTGTGGGTGTGGTTGCCTGAGCCCTCCATGAAATGCTTTTTATGAAAGCAGAACTGGGGTCCATAAAGGATGCAGGCCAGCTCATGTTTCTCCCTTAGAAGGTAAAACTTCTCCCTTAAATAAGATTCCCATTATTGTTTTTTTAGGACCAAAGTGTTATTTTTTTTGGGTATAGAATTGTGATTGTGACATTGTCACAGATTAGCAGTGACTTAAGCATAATGAATTGCTGTTCTATGTTACAGGCTGCAAGTAAATCTCTAATGATTGTAGGGTCTAATTAGCAACAGTGTCAACTCTTTTAACCAGAAATAATTAATTAAAAACTTTCACTGTGAGAGCTAAGTTTTTCAAATAAGACTTAATGACAATTCATCGCAGGGAATTTAAAAATTCAGGGTTTGCAAAATCTAGTTCAGGCCCTATCCCATGATATCTTAAATGCCACTGGGGAAAGGACAATTTATTTGAACTTCCTGTATTTTTCTAGAAAGGCTACTGATAGCTAAATAAATATTTCCTCATGGAAATTTAAAATGACTTTTGGAATCAAGGAGTTTCATCCCCTTTTTACAGATGAGTACTCCAATAATTTGAAATATATTTTAATTCCCCAAGTCCTTATCAATTCTACTTAGATGAATTGGTATGTGAACCTAGACTTTTATGAATCCAAAACCTATGAATAACGTCGCTTGAAACTCTTGCTTTCAGGTACAAGGAAGTGAATGTCATGTCAGATCTAAATACACGCATTTATTGTGAATATATATTTGTCTATGTATATATATAACTATATATATAGTTGTGTATTATATAAATATTACTTGTACATTTATATATAAATTATATCAATTAATGCATGAATATTCTGTACCAGGAGCTTTCATCTATTCTCTCATTTAATAAAATATTTTGTTCAAAGGTAATAAGAAACATATTGTTTTTCCTTGTCTCTTCTTGAGTTCAAGGAAACTCGCTAGCACCCTTAAAGTAAACCTCATTGCTCAAGGTGCAGCTCAGGTTGAGCCCTACAGCACTTCCTGGATATGGAATCTTCAGGAATGGTTTAAAGAAATCGCCATGTACTCTCTGAGGGCAGACAAGAATGCCTTCTGCCTTAAGCATGCAGAATAGTAAACACTCCACAAATTGAACTTATTCAGAGGATGACTAATATAGAGGGGAAAAATTCTAATTGCTGGGCAACTGAGTATCCCCACCAGTTAGTATCTGGGTTTTCTGCCTTCAATTTCCATGCTCATTTCATTTCCCAATTGTGTCTCCCTTTTAGCTCCACCCATTCTTAAAAAACACCTAATTTAAAAACAGCACTGGAGCTCATGTTTCACTGGATGAGTAAAGAAACTCTGTGTCACAGCATGAAATTCTGAACTATATGATTTTCCTAAAAGTCTTGGACTTCAGGTGAAAGTAAGGGAGTTTGTTCCCCAGGATCCACGGGGTCAAGGTTCCATCACACTTGAGGAGCTGATAGACTGGGCTGTGGGATTCCAACAGGTTGCAGACAATTCAATCTTGGATTAATTCTTCATTTACATCACAAGATAGAGACCACATATGAAAATAATGGTGAAACTATTTAACTCATAACAAAATCCTCATTTATTGATATAATTTTTCTCACTGTCCAGGAGATATTGAAAGGACAATTTTAATTAAGGAGATATTCCTGAATTTTGAAATGCGTTATATACTAAAGGCAGGACAGTGAGGCTACCAATTTAATAGCATGAGCTGATAAAAAATTGATGATCTGAATTCTCATTTAAGCTGAAAAAGTGTCAATCTCATGTGCTTGGAAATTTATTGCTCTCCATGCATGTGCCCTGAAGACATAAGAGATGATGATGACCTAGACTTTTGATGACTTGTAGATACAATTCAAATTGTCTTTGGCCATTTGCTTTTCTTCCAGAAAATAAATTTTATTCTCTTTAACAAGAATCAAAAAAATTGACATTGAGGTTTTTTTAAATATTTCAATATTTTATTAATATTCCTTATATTTCCATCTCTTCATCCCATCTTTATACATTCTTGTAGAAAAATTCACCATCAGAAAAAAAGATTATCTTTGCTCTTCCAACAACTACATTTTTCTTCTTCTTCTTCCCTTTAAAACTCAGTTTTGTAATCCATCTCTCAAGATGCTGTATTATATCATTCAAGCCTGTCCTTGTGTCTTTGGTGTATAATCGACCTGACATTAAATATATTACTAAATAAATTCAATAATTACAATTTTTACTATTCAAACAATTCTCATGTAAATGTATTGTATGAATTAAAATATTATTTATTATTAAAGTAAAATCTGCTTATAGTTCAAAATGTAATCCAGGAATACCATATTCAAAATCAGATTCGGCAATAATAAATATGATTCATTATCAGATGCACCATTCTTTAAAACAAACAATTGTCGTAGTCATTGAGATGGAATATGTTTTAAATCAGTGTGTATTTTCGTGTTGGGAACTCTTCTCTGCCGATTGACCTTGATTTTATTTTGCCTTCCCTGGGTGCATCAATCATGCCAAATATTATAGGTGATCTCTAGGATAAGTTTTGAGATAATTTAAACAATATAATCAATTATTCCATATTATTAAATAATAAAATATTATCCAATTATATAATATTGTTCAGTATTATCAATAATTCTCTTCTTTCAAACTCCCCACTCTGGGTTTAGGACGTTCTGTCAACCAGGATTCAGTTAAATCCCTCAGGAAGAGAGAGCTACTTGCTGCTTTGACTGTATATTGTGCCCAGAGGGAGAAATATCTAATCAGACAGGTATGAACTGGCAAAATTACACAATCACTTTCTCTCACCCCTTCTTTGTCTCCAAATAAAAGGTAAAGGATCTGGGATTAACCAATTACATCACATTTCGTCATTATTTTCTATTATTTCATTCACTCATTCAATACATTCATTTAGGAAATCAATACATCATTTCCATGTTAGGAGTTACCTTAATCTGGCTTCTTTATACTCACATTGTTAGGTTCTGCTGAAGCAGCTCTTCTCAAGGGAATACAACCCTTAAACCACATGTTGTGTTAGGCAAACACTTAGAGATTCCGTAGCACCATATACTCATCTTGATCACAGAATAATACACACGGAATTATCATCTAAGCAACTGTGGGTGTCTTGAGGACATGCCTCCTAGTCATATCTTTATACCCAAGGTGACAAGCACTATGCCTTATACCTAGAAGGTGTGCAAAAACCGGAACTAAAGATTCAATAAATGAATGGATATATTATATTATTATTACTCTAGTAGGAGATATAAACAATGAACCGAGCATGCAAACTTGATAAGATAAAGGCCTTGCTTTCCAAGAAATCATAGTGAGTTACATGTGAAAAAAGAATAACAGGGCAATTTGAAAAGTGCCATAATAAAGGTAGTTAGAGTTTAACAGAGTAAACAAGAGTAGATAGTGTTACTTGGATAAATCAGATAATTCTTCATGGAAAGCCGATGTTTTGTTGAGTTTTTAAAAAAATGGGGAGATTTGTCAGTTTAAGATGAAGAGGGACTCTTGGTAAGAGAAGCTTGAACAACCAAAGTTATGCAAGATAAACAATTTCTGGAGACCTACTGGCCAACATGGGGACTATAGCTAACAATATTGTATTGTATACTTAAAAATTTAATAAGACAGTAGATTTATGTTGTGTTCCTACCTCAAAAGAAAAAAAGTATTTTAAAAAAGGAAGTTAAATTAAAAAAATAAAGAGGACAGGAGGAAACATTTGGAGGTGATGAATAGGTTAAGGACTTGATTGTAGTGGTGGTTTCACGGGTGTATATTATCTCCAAACACATTAAGTTGTACACATTAAGTACGTACAGCTTTTTGTATGTCAGTCATACCTCAATAAAGTGTTTTGAAAATGTTTTTATTTGGTATATTCAGACATTTGGAATAGGACTAATATGGCTGGAATGAGGTAATAAAAGATTGACCATGGATGATGACAGAATAGGCAAATAATGAAAAAAAAAACATCATATTTAAAGTACAATATTCCAGTCTTACCAAACAAAACAGCAAACAACTCACACATACTTATTACCAAAGTTATCTCTTTACATTACTAAATATTCTGTCCAGTAAAATAATGCATGAAATAACATATTACAGAAATAAATAACGGGCTGGAGGAGAAAGCATCTTTACAAATTAAGTTTGTTGTTAGAATACATCTGGCTGTAAATTAAAAAGAAAACAAACTAAATGTGCCTTTTAAAAAACATTTATTATATCCCATAAAAAAGACCAGAGTAATTTACTCCAAAAATTCTTTGTGCCAGAAAAAAGAAAAGCACAGTTGTTGCATTATAAAGATGGAGAAGGAAATATGTTTCATTCCATTTGTTGTTTAGTTGATGAACATTGTTATAAATATCACTTTTTACAAAAAAAGTAAAACAATTAAGAAAAAGGCCAGAGATATAATGACTCCAGGATTAGAGAATTCAGCAGCTCAAAAATATAATCAAGCACACATGATATTCTCATATTTTGCTATATCATCTTTGGTTCTCAGCTTTATCTACAGACTGGGCTCCTTATGGTCTCAAAGGCTTAGCTGTTTAAAGTATTATACCATAGCAAGTGAACAGAAAGATGAAAAAGAGTGGGCATTTAGTCCTCCTGACTGTAAGAGCCACTCAAAAACACATCCTCCAAGTGGGGCCAACTATAATTGATTTAGAGCTGTCAAACTCCCCTCAATCACACGGCCTCATGGAAGAAGTTGAACGTCAAGCACAACCGAGCTGCTGGTAGGAATGGGATAGATGGGTCATGAATAGGCAACCAGTGGAATCTGCTTCCATGTTTACTTACATAATGCAAAAAGTATTTTAAATTACAATGCAAAAATATCTAATCAATTAGTGGGATCTAAAATAATGTAGCAGGCTGAGCCTGTGGTGTAGTGGTTAAAATTCAGCATGCTCCAATTTGGTGGCCTGGGTTCATGGGTTCAAATCCCAGGCATAGACCTACACCACATATCAGCCATGCTGTGGTGGCCACTCACATACAAAATAGGGGAAGACTGGCACAGATGTTAACTCAGTGCTAATCTTCCTCAATCAAAAGATAAATCAATGAATGAACGGATAAATAAATAAATAAAGATTAAAAATAATGTATCAATAGTAACGATTTTCCTACATATCAATAGTAAAGTGTTTGATAATGCAGTATTAAAATCTCATTTCTCACTCACAAAAACACAAAAATGTAATGCAAAAATTACATTAGTTAGAATGGGTTCAGCTGAAAGTGATAGAGAGACTCATCGTGTCCATAAATCACGACATGTGTTATTTATGTTACAAGAATTTCAGAAATAGACAGATGCAAAGGTTTTTTTTTTCCTATCAACATTTTGATAACACAGACTCAGGCTACATATAACTTTTGCTTCAACATGCTTAGTGTGTTAGATTTTATTTTTACAAGTGTCTGCCACTGCTCATTATCTACAGAGGAAAGAAAGAGGAAGAGTCGGCTATAGCATCCTATTTGATGCAGGTTTTATTTAGTGCAAGAAAGAGACCATACAATCAGATTGTCATTGATTTATATCCATGGCGCATAATCCACAAGTGAGGTGGAGCACACTCTGGCAAAAATGAGCTTAGATCTGTCACAATTGGCTTAGTTCACTCAAAATTGTGGTTATAATAGCTAGGTAAAATGGAGGAAGGGTACTAAGTAGGTAGTTACTGTATGTTATGCAAAGCATAGTTTTAATTTTGTCTAAAAATGTGTTTGAGAAATGCAAAAGAAAATGAATAAATTTAGTGCCATTAAATTTCCCAAATGGAATGTTTGAATATTACAAAAGTCTGTATCATTTCCTAAATAATTTTTAGCTTTAACGCAATTCAAACCACTTTATCAAAGGAATTTACTTTGAAAATGAAGAATTTTACTATTTTTTTGGAAACAAAAATCAAGTTAGAAAAATCGAGAAACAGGATTTATATAGAAAAGTGATTCAAGAAGAAAAGCTGTAATTACGGTAATTGCATTGTTCTAATATCATTTGTAGAAATAGGGATGAGAAAATGATGCCCAATTTCAACAATAAGAATGGCTGCTTCGTGCTCCAAGGTCAGAGTTGAGTAGTTGTGGCAGAGACCCTATGGCCCACAAAGCCTAAAATATTTGCTCTCTGTCCCTTTACAGTAAAAGTTTGTGAAATACAAATTCATAGCCCAGGGTGCAGCCCTTGAATGATGGCTGATGGGCATGGTTGCATATGCACTGCAGCTGCCTCACTCTCAGCTGAGATGACTTGGTCCCATGTGTTCTTCTTGGCTCACAGAGCTTCCCAGTGCGATTGAGCTCTAGGTGAGCACAGTGGTAGAGCACTTGATGTCCCTGATGCCCTGCCTTCCTTTCCCTGCCTCACTTTCCCAGTACTTCACTGGTGTGTTGCAAAATCCCCACCACCTAAAATATTCGCCCTTAATCCCTCAAGTTTATGGTAACATCCAACTAAAACAAGACCCAAACTTGGAACTTTTGGATATGGATTATCACTTACTTGAAGCTAAAAGAATTCTGACATAGGAGGGGACTGTTTAATATGAATATTATTAACGTAAGTCTATGCAAGTTTGTGTCTCACAACCAAATAAGGTGTGGGCTGTGGGCCCTCTGGTGACAATGAGACTGTTTTTTTGGTCTTGGGAATATGGAGGAGTGGCTGCCTGAAACACCAAGACTTTCCTTTCCTTTTCAAATAGAGATCAATGTATAGGGCGTCCAGGAAGCCAGTATGCAAACAATGAGAGAAATCGCTGCCTGATGAAAGTTGTGACATTTCTGGCATTTGAAGATTCTTTAGGGGAGACTCTGGCTTGCACAGCTCCTTGCTTCTCTCTTGTCACAGCAGTGGTCCCTGGGGTCTTTGTGAAGCACTTAGACACTCCCGTAATCAAGGCCAACAATTGGACTCTCAGCTACATCCTGCTCATCTCCCTCACCTTCTGCTCCTTCTGCCCCTTACTCTTCATTTGCCGACCCAACGCAACTACCTAATTATTCAACAAATTACATTTAGAGTTGTTTTTACTGTGGCTCTTTCCACTGTCTTGGCCAAAACTATTACTGTGGTTGTGGCCTTCAAGGTCACCGCACCAGGGAGAAGGATGTGGCAGTGGTTGGTGTCAGGGGCACCTAATTTCATCATTCCCATATGCTCCTTTATCCAGCTGAGTCTCTGTGGGATCTGCCTGTGAACCTCTCTTCCCTTCATTGACCCATGCACATTCTGAACACGGCCACATCTTCATCGTGTGCAACAGGGGCTCGGTCACTGCCTTCTACTGTGTCCTGGGACACCTGGGCTCCTTGGCCCTGGGCAGCTTCACTGTTGCTCTCCTGGCCCAGAGCCTGCCTGACACCTTTAATGATGTCAAGTTTCTGACGCTCAGTATGCTGGTGTTCTGCAGTGTCTGGGTCACCTTCTTCCCCATCTGCCACAGCACCAAGGGCAAGGTCATGGTGGCCGTGGGGAACCTCTCCATCTTTGCTCCCAGGGTGGGGTTATTAGACTTCATCTTTGTCCCCAAGTGCTGCATTATCTTCCTAAGGCCAGAGAGAAACACATCAAGAGTGTTAAGGCATACAAATGGTTTCAGGGAAAATAATCAATATGTATTTTTTTCACCAGAATTTGCATACACCTGAAAAATAAACTACCAAATTTTTGCAAGCAGACTTTAAGTACCAACTAAATTTACCTTACATCTCCAATTAATTTATTGTTTTACATTTCTTTTGGCTTTGTCCAATGATCCTCGGGTATTCAAATGCACAAATACACAAAGATGCATGTTACCTCAGATTAATTTTCCTCTAACATTACCTGTGGTAGCTTGCAAAAATGACCACACATCAGTCCTCTCCCTCCATCTGTGTGTTTTGTCAGTACCATCCCACTTTGGTTCTGTGTGGACTTGGCCTTGTATCTTGCTTTGGTCAATTGGACACTAGTAAATGACATAAGCAAAGACTTGAAAACCACCTTCTCATTGGTACTTCTCTTTCTCTGGCTGCGCTTGGGAAACCTGTAACCATCAATATGTAAGTGACGTACTGCACATTTCTATCACTCCAAGTGACTTCAAGTCAACAATCAGATATGTGAGTAAGGCCATCGTAGACCATCCAATCCCAGCTGAACCATTAATAGGCCCAGATCAAAGATCTGCCCAGCTAACTCACAGAATCTTGAGAAAAATAAGTCATTCTTCCTTTAAGCCAGAAAATTTTAGGATGGTTATGCTGCAAAAGCTAACTGATACATGATACTGTTAGTGAAATTAGTCCTTTCATTATAGGTTTAATTACCACAGATTTCTATTTCTTTATCCAATATTGTAGACTAAAATGTTCCTCTCAAGATTCAGTTTCTAAAAGAAAATCTGACACGATATCATCGCCCGTTGTATTTTCCTCATCCCTCTTTTCAACTACACATCTTTAAGAATATATATTAATAATAACTTTACTAATTTTATGATCATGGATATTCTCCTGTATTGTCATCCACTACTGTTATGCACTGAGTATTTCTACTTTTAATTTTAGCCTTATAATCCATTTGGAGTGATTTACCTGTGAATAATGTTAGTCGATTGTCCAATGTTTTATTTTGCAAAGGGATATCTTATTGTCTATAAAACAATTACTGTATCATTTTAAAAGTTGATTTTAAATACAGTGAACCTGAATGACGCTTGGAAAATGGATATTCTTTTCATTCATGATTGTAGTATATCTCTCCATTTCTTCAGAGCTTCTAGGTCCTTTGCTGTATCTTTATAATCTACTTCATTTATCCCACATAACTTTTCAATTATATAACTACATATGGCTTCCTGTTGCATAAATCCAATTATTTTAAATATTTCATTTCTCCTATGACTAGAATAATTACTTATAGGTTTAAACTAGTTCTGGCTCATATAAACATATTTTTCATATGATTATCTAGTATCTTTTCACATTAGTTAACTTATTTAAAAGTTCTAAATTGTATAAGTTATTTCCCACTAAAATAACAGATTTTTCTCTTCTTCTCTAATATTATTTACTTTATTCTATCTATTCTCATTTTTAAATGACTGAGCTCTCTGGTGTCACATTGAATCACAATAATGTTGGCCAGGAGCATTTTCCTCTTCTGAAGTGTAGTATGAACACCAGATAAATTCTTTGTCAGGGCAAAGCAGTCATCTAAGAGAGAGAAAACAAAAACGTGAAGAAGAAAACAAAAACAAAAACCATTTCTACCTGGAAGTCAACAGACTTCCCTCTCTTGGCTATTTAGTGCTAGACATGTTTTGACAATGTACCCACTGAGAATTAGTGGATCTCACTCTAGTTCCAGGAATTAATCTTGGTCAAATAGTTTAACCTCTTTAGACTTTCTTCATCTGTACTATGAAGAGCTTGAAAAGTGTTTTTGAGTTTTAAAGTCCTATGATTCCAAGGTGCCCTTTACCCAGACGCACTTGACAAAGACCAGAGTGAATTTTAAGTTATCAATTTCTCCATCAACATTGTTATCCACATCATCACTTAGGGAGGAAGATTGTCCTGAGATAACATCTGAGCCAATTCTCCTCTAATTTTTCTCTGTGGGATGCACCACTCCTCAAGAATGGCTTGAGGAGTGGTGCATTAAGTGTCTGGTGGTGCAGAGGCCTGTGCCGGGGATCCGAACCAGTGAACCTCAGACCACCAAAGCAGAACACGGGAACTTGAACTATGCCACTTGGCCAGCCACACAATATTATTTTTGTCTGAGGAAATGGATGTATGGAAATACTTAACTATGGTTTGTAAATAGATAGTTCATAGGGGAATTTTGTCTGCTAGTATGCAAAGAGAGGGTTGCAATATGTCTTTGTACATAAATATCTAGATGGAAAATTAACATGGCTGGGCCAAGGAAGGACATGACAACGTGATACATCTACAACTAATACATCTACACATACAAAGAACAAAAAAACCCACTATGTATTAGATCAGGATACATAGCATTAGGCTAGACTTGTTCAAAGACATTGAAAGCCTGACCCTAAATTCTCACTTCCTCCACCCTACAAGGGATCCAGCTTTGGGTCATTCCGGCAACCCAAAAGTCCCAGGTCCAGCTGTTGCCCAACTGGAGGGGCTCCACAGTGTCCCTTGACTTGTCACCATGAGGTTAAGGTGCTAGAGTTCAGACAAGGGGGCTAGGTAGGGTGACCATGGATCTCAAAACGTTAGCAGTTGTCCTAGCATCTTTCAGATTCATTAGATGCTGGACTTCCTGCTGGTTCAGAGTCAGGCAGTCAATGGAGCACTTGCAGCTGCACCAGAAGTGAACTAAGACGTGCACTGTAAGTGGACTGAGTTCAGCACCAGAAGGTGAACACAGGCTTGCAAATGGGAAGTGGAACATGGCTCCCACCAGGGTGAATTGTGTGGCAAGTGGTACCATCTTAATGTAGAATGTGTGTGTGCCAGCAGTTGGCAGGAATCTGGAGTGATGGGTTTGATGTAAGGCCTGAGTGGAGGAGATCTTTAAGGCCTGGGGACCACTAAGCTGTCGTTTGAATGGGTCTGAGTGCCCAATCCTGGTATGGTAAGGTGAGAGGTGAGACTAGCCCTTGTGAATTTTTGTTTGGTTGACTAAGTCAAACTCTGTCCTGAGATGGACTGGTAGGCGGACTTGGGGCTAAAACAGGTTCTTACAGATTGTCAGGGGCCCAAACTCACCACTCCTATTCGACATAGTACTGGAAGTTCTAGCCAGAGCAATCAGTGATGAAAAAGAAAATAAAAGACATCTGAATATGAAAAGTAAAATTAAAATTTTCTCAATTTGCAGATGACGTCATGACGTTTTTTCCAAAAAAGTAAGAACTAATCAATGAATTCAGTAAAAGATACAAAATCAACATAAAAATCAGTAGCATTTCTGTTCACTATACATGTTTCTGTACATGTTTCTACCTTTTGCGGGGACCAACTCAAAAAATTAACAGTAGCCTTGTCTCAAGTCAGAGGAGGTGGGTTTCAGTGTGGGAAGCCATATGTTTATGTGGTTGTTGCAAAACCTGGAAGCCCTTGACTCAGCCAGAGTCTCATGTCTGTGTGTATTGAAAGCATTTTGCAATTCCCAACTCAGTAGTCATGTAACTTTAATATTTTTAGCTTAAGAATATATTTTACTTAACCCAGTATGTCAAGAAGTATTATGATCCAATATATAATCAGTATAAACGTTATTATTGAGATCTTCTATATTCACTTTTTTCATACAAAGTTTTTTTTTAAATCCATGCATATTTTACACTCATAACATATCTCAATTTGGACTAACCATATCTTAAATGCTCAATGATGACATATGGCCAGTAGCTACCAGATTGGCTAACAAAATAATTAATAGATATTATGTTTTTGGAGCTGTTTTAGATTTATGGAAAAATTGAGATGAGAGCACAGAGTTCCCATATACTCCCTCCTCTCTGCACACATGCACATTTTCCATTATTATTAACATCTTGCGTTATCGTGGTATAGTAGCTATAATTCAGGAACCAAGATTGATACATTATTATTAACTGAGAACTATAGTTTACGTTAGGGTTCACTCTTTGTCTTGTACATTCTGTGGGTTTTGAGAAATGTATCCTGTGCCCTACATTACAGTATCATACAGAAGAATCATTTTCCTGCCATAAAAGTGCACTGTGCTCCAGGGCCAGAGAGATGTATAGATGTGGCCCTTGTCATTGATGTTTGGGGTGATGGGAACATAGGTGTTTTCCAGCTTGTATCCTCCACTTTACGATGAAAAATAAAGGAATTTCCCACATAGTCCCATGTTCTCACAACAGCATAAATAGTGGAGGAAACTAATGCTGAAGGTGTGGAAGTGGATCATTACAACATATTGATGCCTGGGATTAACAAGTTTAAAAGAACTGAGGAGGAGGAAAGGAGGAAGATTTTTAAGAATCAAAAATGTAGCTTTATTTCTGCATTGAACTTGAGCTATGGCTTTGGAATTTTCTGAATTCAGCCTGACTATTGCTTCCCCAGGCAGGAACTCATGTGCTTATGGTGTTTCTGAACTCATGATTGATGTGCAGCCCTGTATGCGTCCCACATGGAATGTCCTGTGGCTGCCCTGGGCCCTGGGTGTATGAAGCTGTCCCTCCCTATCTTGGACTTTGGAGGGAGAGATGCTGGAATGTTCTTGGCTGACCCCTGACTGACATGGATACTTTCTGAATCTTTCACCTTACACTTGATATCACATCCTCTGACGCAGTTATTTTGCAGCATCACAAATGGCATTCATGTGGATGGCTTGTTGACAAAGGCTTGTGACCCCATCTGCCCAAGAGGAGGTGGTCCCTGGAGCCTTGTTATCCAGGGACGCAGGTGAAATCATAGTGCCTAAGGCTGGAGAGGATGTTCCTCAAACATGTTTTCCAACTGTTGCTTTTCACCTGGACACAGGACCTCAGATGCAAAGCCCTGGGGCAGAGAGGGGTCTGGATCTCACCAGGGGAGAGGAAGAGACTACTGAAAGGCATCGGGGGGCATTAGAATTGCTTTTCTGGTACACAGAAACAACATATACACATGTGTGCGTTTGTGCGTGTGTTACTATAGGTGACATGTGTATATATCTCCTTAGGCTGAATGTTCCACCTCTGCTTCTGCTGCCTCACACCTCACGCAGAAGCAGGGCTTTGCAGAGGCTTCTAAGATGTTCCTTTTGATTTTCTTCTTCCTGTTCCTGCAGTTTCCTCTCTTTGTGTGTCATTTGGCTTATCCTGACTGCGTTTTGAAAATGGAACCCGGTGCATACAAGGATGGAGATGTGGTTATTGGTGGGTTTTTCCCCCTTTATACTTATTTCTTACACAAAGGGATCAAGAGGCCTAGCAAGGATGTCACTTTGCAGAGGTAAGTGAGCCTTTATTTATATTCTGCTTGATTATTATGATGAATGATGTCTATGGGATCTGTGGACGGATAGACCAAGGCGCTCTGCATCACCTGTCCTGTCTTTCCCCGGCATCCCCACCTTCCCAGAAGTGTCCATTATTATCTCTGTCTCTTCTCGCTGACTTTCCTGCTTCCTTCAAAGGAGAGAACAGTGTTTTTATATTTTCCAGTTTTCTTCCTTTCAGTGTCCAATTTTCAGGGCTAGAAGCTTAGTGAGATAGCACTATCCACCAACATACTCCACCATCTCTGCCCTTCGTCCTGCCTCAGCTGCCGCTGCATAGTGTTCTACCTTCAGATCTGTTGAGGGGAGAATCCCAGCCTGTACAGAGGAGCCCCTGGGTGGGAGTGATCTTGTGTGCCTGCCCCTCACCCGTCTGTAGTTGTGACTTATTGTCTTTGTTTTAAGCAAGGGCTCGAGAGCGCTTTTTTTTGGTGTTAGTTATTTTTACAAAAGCACTTTAAGGAAGTGTCCTCCAAAAAGAATGTGTTTTAGAGAAGTGGATCCTGAATTTTATCAAATGCTTTATATACTTCATGAGCATATTGTGTTTTTTTCCTGACAGAAAGGTGAGGACATTAAATGTGAGGATTATAAAAGATTATCTAATTTTCTAATAGTCTGTTTAAGATGATTCCTTGCTCACGTCTTCTTTTTGGTGCTGGTAACAGGCTCATGTTAACTTCATAATCAATAGAGATATACCTTCTTATTCTATATTCTGGAAGAGTTTCCCGGTAGAGTAAACATCTGTTCTTAAGTTTTAGAAACAATTCATCTGTAAACACATCTAACCTACCATATATTTGGAATTTTCTTTCTTAAAAACTCTCTTGACACCATAAAGAACATTTGTATAATTTTCTATTTGAGCCAGTTTGAATAATTCCAGTTTCATTTAAAAAGCAGCTTTATCACTGAGATCCCAAAAGGCATCTCCATGTGCGGATGCATAACATTCTCTCTGACTTCGCTCCTGGTCCTATTTACTCACCCAATGTTATTGATGTTTGTCTTCCCTAAATAGTTTTTCTTTATCAGACATGTCTGAATGATGCCTATTTTATTGAGCTTCCCAAAGAATCAGAGTGACTGATTAATTTTCCTCTGGACTTATTTTATATTTGTTTTATACTCTTAAGTCTGCTTCAGTCTATTTTTCGAAATTATTTTTTTATGTTTTCTTTCTCCATTGTCCTTGTTTTGAGTTGAGAGTTTAATTCACTCACTTTCATTTTTATTTACTATTCAAGATATTTAATGCTCAGATATTTTCTTTCAGAACAGACAGTTTTCTTCTCTTCTTACTTTCTCTATCCTCTCTCTCCAGGGCTCCTTGTTACTCCTTTCTAATCATTGGTTTGATTTCCTGTTTCACCAAAGAGTTATTCGTGAGAGTGATTTGTGGCTTATAAATTGTCTGATTTGTTTAAGATATGTTGGCAGTTAATGAGCATTTTTACGTGCAAGTTGGTTAAGGAACTTGACTTCAAATCTGCCGGTTCCTCTGATGAGCTACTGAGTCAGAATTTCTGTGGTCGTCCATGTATCTCTCTTCTGGCAGCTTCAGGAATTGATTACTATGTAGAAATTTCTTGCTGGAAGAGTATAGGACTTAATATTATAATAATATGCTTTCTTTGCTTTGGAGTATGAAGTTTGGGATTTATATGCAGGCACATGTGTGTCTGTATGCTCCAAAAATATTCAATGATAAATCAAGGTTAACAATATATACAATTCCTGTATTGACTTTTTTTGGACAAAGACTGAGAAGTTGGTTGAATACTCTTCCTATGGTTGTGGTTAGGTTCACTTTACTTCATATTTTTAAAATCCTTTTTTTTATATACGATTGTACATATACTTTTTGACTGCTACCCACCTTTTATTCCCTAAATATTTTGCCTTCAGATATATGTACCATTATACACATTCATATATAAAAGTTTCATATTAGCTGTTGCTTTAATTTGTGAGCATGTGTATGAAATATCACTGACAATCCCCTTTCTTTCAGCATCTGTGTTCAGTGTTAGTTTCCTGTGTCTTCGTGGAATGTAGAGTAACATTCAATATTGAAAAAATGATTTAAGTAACTTCAGTATAGTATAACTGATATATGTAGCGTTATCTCTGTGGTTCTAACTTTCAATTTCGTACTTTGCTTTTTCTCTTTTTTCCTAGTTTTTCTCCATTTAAAGTAATTTTCCTTATTAAGCTTTTCTCCACCATGTTGGATATATACATCTTTTTCACACCTATTTTAGATTTTTTTTTTTTTGCTGAGGAAAATTGGCCCTGGGCTAACATCCATGCCCATCTTCCTCTACTTTATATGGGACACCACCACAGCATGGCTTGATGAGTGGTGCATAGGTCTGCACCCGGGATCCGAACCCACGAACCCTAGGGCACCATAGCAGCACGTGCAAACTTAACGACTATGCCACCAGGCTGGCCCCTATGTTACAATATTTTTAATTTGAGAAATAAGAAGAAGCCAAAATTTGAAGTCTTGTCTCACTGACTCCTCAATGTTGGAAATTGTAAGCACTAAACAAATGTGGATTCACCCAGTGGTCAAAGGCCAGTACGATCCTCTAATGAAAAGATTTGTCTTTGATTCACCAGTGACTTGAGGGAACGAATCTGGGAGTCACAGATGAGTTGTGAGTCTCACAAAAAATCACTTAGCATGGTGTCACCTCACCTGACTGTGAGCAGAAACCAGTGACATTCTTCTCTGGAGGAAAGAATCTAAACTAAAGCCTTACATTCTGTACACATTAAAATCAGGCAAAAATGAGCTTATAATCAAAGTTCACCAAACGAATAAGGAATACATGCCATTGTCGCTAAGAGTCATCAAATCATGAGAAAATTAAAAATAAAATAATAAATTTAAATACTAAAACCTCCACTATTAGATTTATCAACTTCAAGATATAAAATAACTGTGAATAAAAAATGGAATGACAAAAAATGGAATAACAAAATCAAACAGGAGACTCTAGAAATGATTTGTCAAAGGACCTTATAGAACTTTAACAGATGAAAAATAAATAAATGTTGTGTTTCAAAACTCCATAGATGAGTTCTACAACAGAAGAGATAATACAAAACTAAATTTGAATTCTGAAGGAAGCAGAATGCAACATAGAAAGACAAGGAACTAGAAAACATGAAAGATAAGGTAGATATGGAGGAGATGAGAGAGAGTAAAGAAAAAAGTTAAATAAAATACTGTACAACAAAAACAAGCGAGTCATGAAGGTAAAACTGAAAGTTAAAGGGTCTTTAAATTTCTCAGGAGATGAGAAACTGTATCCACTTCAGGTAATGTGGGCTGGTGGTAAAATAGCAGTAGAGAATATAACTCTCATCCAAATAGAGCAGATACACTAGAATATGGAAAACAAGTATAAATCAATAAATTTCAAAGGGAAATAACATAATAAAACTTGTGCAAAAAAATAGAAGGAAAACATCTACATAGTGGGAGCAAAACATGGATATAAATAATCACAACAAATGTAAATGGAATAAATTCTCCAGTTAAATACTGATTGTTAAATTTGATGGGACAATGACAAATTTAGCTGTATCTTGTTTACAAGACATGAAAACTAAAAAACATGGAAAACTAGAAATTCAAAATAGAATAGAAAATATAAAGATATGCTAGGAAAATACCAATCAAAAATCAGCGCAGGGTCGCTATAATAATATGAGACAAAACAGATGAGGAAAAAAGCATCATTAGGAATTAAGTGGTTAATTCTCGATGGTACATAAGTTCAACTGATCATGAAGATATAGTCCTTGTTATACTACATACAATGTCATGTGAAGATAATATAGCCTCAACTAGGAAAGGAAGGAGGAGAAGGAAGAGGAGGAGAAGGAGAAGGAGGAGAAGACAAGAAGAAAAAGAACTAGGAGGAGGTGGAAGTATAGGAGAAGGAGGCAGAGGAAGAGGAGAAGTAGAAATACTATATCATCATAGTGAAGAATTTCAACTTTCCTCTGAGACAAACAATAACATATATCTAATAATAGAGTACTTGAAAAACAAATTAGCAAGTTTGATTTAGTGTATACACATCGAACCCTATACCCAACAAGTGAAGAACACCTATTCTTTACAACCACACGGAGAGTGTTAACAAGCAGTGAGCATGAACTAGGGTACTAATCAATCTTCAAATAATAGAATACTTGAAATATGGACAAGCGACTGCTCTATTTTATTCATGATGGCGTTACATATCCCAGGCAACAGAAATGCAAAGAATTTTCTTTGGCTTAGGAATTATTTGTGTGTAGAAAGTGTGTAGAAATGATGAAGATAATATGGGCTATCATGAATAGGTACCATTAAAGATGTTATTGATTAAATATAATTTTATATTTTTAAAATAAGAAATGGATGAGAAGCTTTTTAAACTTTACAATGCTGTGTCTCTTAGATTCCTAACTGTTTCTAGTCCCTTCAGTCCTTCTTGATTCTTTCAATTGTTCCTTCCTGTTGATGATTCCTCCTTCATTGGAACTCTGAAGTTCACCTTAGTTTCCTGGTTTTTGATGGTGGCAGACGCACAGGTTTGAGGGAACAGAGGCTTAGGCAATTTGATTGAGAGCCTTCTGTTGCACCATTCTCGACCTGCACATGTCATGCGTCTATGCTTGTCATGTACGTTTCAATTGCAATTATTCTTCCTCCCCAGGGCTATCTCCAATCTCATGCTAATATTATTGCTCTTCTATGAAGGATTTAATGGTGTGCTCATATAAACAAACATTTTGGCTCTTGAACAAAATAGCCATTTACAAATCTACTCTGAATGTGATCTGTTTTTCCATTCATTGTACTTTCTTTTGTGTATTTAACCACTTTCCTTCATGAGTGTGGTATTCAGTAAGGAACTTCCACAGCTGGAGTCATATTATTTTCCTTGGTTATAAATTCTAAGGCTTCAGGAGATCCATCTGTTGCCACAGACATTCGACTCAATAGCAAATTCATTTTAAATAAGTCATTGTATTACATATGAAGGAAATCATTTTGAATATTTTCCCTAAGGATCCCTATCCCTCAATGCAGGTTTCAGTACAAGAACTACCAGTATGTTTTGTTCTTGGTTTTTGCCATTGAGGAAATCAACGGGAACAGTCATATTTTGCCCAACATGTCTCTGGAATTTGATCTCTATAATGCCCTGCCCAGTGAACAGAGGACATTGGAGAGTTCCCTGATTTGGCTCTCAGGGTGGGCCAAGGACATCCCTAATTATGACTGCAGGAGAGAGAGCAAGTCTCTAGCGGTCCTTACAGGAAACACCTGGGCAATTTCTGCCCCGATTGGAACACTGCTTGAACTGTACAAATTTCCACAGGTAAGACTGGGTGGGATGGGGAGAGATGAAACCATGTCTCCCTTGGTGCCATCCTCAGGTGCCTAAATAGGAGGAGAGGAGGAGACTGGGTTTGTGCATGTCTCAAAGGATATGATCTCAAGGGGTCTGTGTACAGGACTTTGGTGGGGTAAGACAATTCCTTTCTTTGGAGTAGAGAGAAGGTTGAGACGGAAGGAGACAAAGCAGTTTCCTGCAACTCTGACTGATCTTATTTTCTAGAAAGCTTTCAGGGAGTGGAAAATGATTAGAAAATGAAATGAGCAATTGTCCCCTTCTACCACTTCCAAGTGTTGTTGAACATCCTTCAGGACTGAGAGTGTGGTTTTTGTCAATCCTCGTTCTCATATTACTTCCAATTGTCTTTTCCTTTTAGCTTACCTATGGTCTTTTTGATCTTATCCTGAATGATGATGAGCAGTTTCCATCTCTCTATCAGATGGCCCCCAGAGACACATCTCTAACCATTGGCATGGTCTCTTTGCAGCTTCATTTCAGTTGGACCTGGGTGGGGCTGGTCCTCTCTGAAGACAAGAAAGGTGTTGAGTTTCTCTCAGACTTGAGAAGAGAGATGGACCGTAATGGAATCTGTGCAGCCTTTGTGGAAATGATCCCTGTCACTGAAATGTCATATTCCTCAAGGACCTGGCCATATGATTTGCAAGTAAAGGCAACAGAAGGAAATGTGGTTATCATTTATGGTGATGCTAACTCTCTCATATGCTTGATCTTTTCTACTTGGGAGTATTTAGTGATATGGAAAGTCTGGGTCACAACATCACCGTGGGATTTTATCCACAAGGAAAGAGATTTCATCTTTGACTCAATCCATGGGACTCTCATTTTTTCACACCACCGTAGTAATGTCCTTGGATTTGAAAATTTTCTCCAGAGAGTTAACCCTTCCAAATATCCAGAAAACATTTACCTCACTAAGTTGTGGTACCCTTTTATTCCTTGCACATTTCTGAGCCTAACTGTAAAGTAATGGAGAATTGTCCACCCAATGGCTCCTTGGGATGGTTGCCTTGTCAGATTTTTGACATGACCATGACTGAATGGAGTTACAATGTGTACAATGCTGTGTATGCTGTGGCCTGGAGCCTTCATGAGATTCATCTTCAATTTGCAGAAATTCAGCCAATGAGAAGTGGGGAAGATCTGGTGTTTTCTCCATGGCAGGTAAAGTCTCTTCCACTTAACAGCATGTACACTCGTAAAAGTGACTTTCTTATGGGGTTCCACAGGTGTTTAAACCAAGCAGTTAGGATTCTTGCTCCAAGAAAAGCACAGGAGTTTCTGTACTTGTTTCACTCTCTAGGAGGTAAATCTAGTCCTGGGTAGTAAGTCATCAACAAGAAGGTTATAGTGACAACGAGGAAGTGAGCTATGAGTAAATATCAATGCTTTGTCTTACAAAGGATCCCAACATGCTGCTTGCCTAATATTTCAATAGAGATTTTCCAGCCTTCTGCCATGCAGCTCGTCAATGACAAGAAGAAGAGAACTTGTCCTTTACGTGCCTATCTCGTGTAGAACATCATGGTAAATACTTTACATAAATGATCTCATTTAATTCTGCAACCAGTTTAGGTATTGCTAACATCATTTTGCAGATTGATGGTCTGGGAAAATTGAGAGAGTGCATGAGGGTGGCTAGATTGGACTGTGTACTTGAGATTTGTCTGAATCCTATCACAACTGATCATCTTGATATTCTTGTCTTTAGGCATTTTCTTTTGAAACTAACTGATAATTTAGAAACATTATGATATTGTAGTTTTCCATATGTTTTCATTTGCTTTATTTCATTGGATACTTTTAATAAAGGTGCATTATGAAGCAAGGATTACAGACAATGAACGGCTGTCCTCAATTCAGGGTTTTTCTCTTTAACACCCGGGCCCACTTAACCACAGGATGATGTGTCTCTTTTAGCTGCACCCCTTTCTGAGGAACATAGAATTTAACAATCCTGCTGGTGACTCAGTGAATTTGGCCGATGAAGGAAAATCAGACTCAGAGTACACCATTCTCAACTTTTGGAATTTTCCCAAAGGTCTTGGACTTAAGGTGAAAGTAGGAGAATATTCCCCACATGCTCCACGTGGTCAAGAACTGTCTTTATCTGAGGAGGTGATTGAGTGGGCCACAGAAATTACTGAGATGGTTTGAACCCAATCACAATTACTTACACCACACATGAATAACCAAAGTCTTGTTGGGGTTTTGTGCCCACTCAGAGCTTCATAAAGAGCCACATATGGGAATGTAACAATTCACTTCCAACTGAAGTAATTTTTTCTTTTATCCATAATCCAAGATGGAAGCAACACCTTCACAAGCAAAAAGATTGCAAGTAGCTGAAGGTTCAGAAGGTGGTTAGTAATTCTTAGGAATAAAGTTTTTTTTAAATTAAGTTATGTACATGTTTTTTAGAGATAATATTTTTGCACACTTAGTACACTACAGTATAGTGTACACATAACTTCTATGTACACTAGGAAATCAAAAAATTGGTGTGACTCACTTTATTGCAATATTTGATTTGTTGTGGTGCTCTGGAAACAAACCAACAATACGTTTGAGGTTTTCCAGTGTTTTATAGCATACAATAAGCATGGCATCCAACCAATGAATTGGATTTAGATATTTCAAGATTAAGTTTGTTAAGGCCCAATACTCTAAAACACTCTAGTTACTGCAAAATTAGGTAAAAGTCATAGCTATTACCAAGTGTTATCTGATTTTCTCCAGCCTCCACACTCTGTATACAGTGAGAGTTGCAGTCCAGGATTCAGGAAGAGCCTTCAGGAGAGCAAGGCTGCCTGTTGTTTTGTTTGCATTCCTTGCCCAGAGAATGAGATTTCCAATGAGAAAGGTGAGTATATGCCTTGCAGCGATATTTTCCACTTCCATTTTTTTTTTAAGGGAAACATTTGTCTTGAGCTAACTAACATCTGTTGCCAATCGTCCTCTTTTATTATTGTTCCCAAAAGCCTAGTACATAGTTGTATATCCTAGTTGTAAATCATTCCAGTTCTTCTATGTGAGCCACCACCACAGCATGGCAATTCACAGAGTGATGGTGTGGTTCCATGAAACGGAAACCAACCTGGGCCACCGAAGTGGTGAGCAATGAACTTTCACCACTAGGCCATCAGGGCTGGCTCTCCACCTCTCTTTTGTATGCACCATTTTCCCAAAGAAAGGGAAAAGCTCTAGATGAGGCCTTTTGGGTCCAAATATTTCCTTCCTCCATTTAGTAATTTAACTTTTATAGCCAAAAAAGCCAACTTTTTTATCATTTCCACCCAAAATGATACAGTCTGTCTCTACCTTGAGCCAGCTTGCTTGACTCATTTTAGCATCATTGCAGGCATTATCTTCTTAAGGAAACCCTTTACGACCACTCCACAGTAACTAACTTAAATCTCTCTCATGGAATCTAACACATGGTTTTGTAAGTCCTTACTTTTCATCTTCTTTAAAACTACATTTAGATCACATTGAACAAATCCTTATTTTTCCAGTGTCTGGTGTTGTTCTTGGCACAGAGCAGGAGCTCAGAAAGGTTGTGTTTGATTGAAGAAGTATTTCCATGGTATGCAACATGCTTACGATACAGCTTCCTTCAATGAGTACATACATCTTGGTCTCTGATGTCCTAGAGTTCACAGGTGAGTAGGGGAGACAACAGGCTGTGAAGAGAATTCAATGTGGTGACATAGGGCTGCAATATAGGTAAGCAGAGACCCATGGGATGAAATGAGTGATAGTATATATGCTTGTGGGGAGGGAAATGTCATGGACTTCTTCACAGAGGGAGTCACATTAGTATTATATCAGACTAATGAAGGCGGAATAAATTCTTGATAGAATTCTTAGAAATGGCAAAAAATGGCAAATTAGCACTCATTTAATGTTCTAGGGAGCTAGAAAAGGTTCAACATGACCAGAACCCAGACAATGTGGGTTTGGGAGTTGGGTCATGATGTAGAAGAGGGACAGAATACCAACACTGGAGATTTTTCATATCATAATTAACATCTTGGTATTACTCATATTTTATGATATTAAATGGTGCAATGCTGGAATCCCCTCAAGGTTGGCATTTTCTGATTTTAATTTTGTGATTGATATGAAGCTTAATTTCACAACATCTTTTGTATAATTTCAATTTTTTGAAATGTACTGAGATTGATGATATAGTCTGGTATATATTCAATTTGGATAAAGTTTCCATGTGCACATTTGGCACATGGTAATTTTGGGTATATGTTCCATACGCACATCTAAAGAACACTAAGTCCACTAACTTCAATTCCTACATGCTTGGAGATTAATAAATACATTTGTAAACAACCCATGATTAATGAGTAAACTACAATGGAAATTAGAATGTATACCCAATTAAAAATACTAGTCATCAAATCTTATGGGGTGGAATTAAAACTATTCTTAGAGAGAAATGTATAATCCTAGATTATATATATTTATATATTATTGTGTATAATATAGAAAGGTTGAAGTTCTAAGTTCTAAGCATTGATCACAAGCTAGAAAAAGAGCAGAAAATTAAACACAAAGAAGATAGAAGACACAAAATGATAAATATTAGAGGAAGATTTCACAAAATAAAGGACAAACATTGACAGGATAAATAAAACTAAATTAGATTCTAATAAATGACAAATATACTCAATAAAATCCTAGTACTAGTGTTCAAAAAAAGAGAAAAATTGCAACAAATAAATACCAAGGCTTAAAAGGGAGTAATCTGTGCAGATCATATGGAAAATTTTTTAACATGAAGAAAACATAAATAGCATCATGTTGACACAACGAAAATTTAGAGGAAATTCACAAATTTCCAGGCAAATAAAAGTTACCAAAATGTCTCAAGAAAAATTGTAAAATCTGAATAATGTCATATCTATTAGAGAAATTGAGACCATAGTTTAAAACATTCCTACAAGATTTTATTGTAAGCTATTTATTTGGTACAAAACTGATGAATCCTACCAAATATTCAAGAAAGAAATAATGCACATCTACTCAAACTCTTCCAGAGAATAGGAAAAACAGAAAACTTTTTAACTCACTTTGAGAGACTAGCTTAACATTGGTACCAAAATCTAACAAATTCATTGCAGGAAAGGAAATTACAGGCTACTCTCTTTCTTGGATTAAATTCATTTATCATAAAAAAAATCAAATCAAATCAACCTTCCAAATCTAGCTATATTTATAAGAAGGACATATCATGACCAAATTAGGTTCATGCAATGTAATTCAGCACACTTCAAAGGAAGAAGTAAAATTGATGTTAACTTCATATGATATTGTGGTATAAATGTAAAGTCCATATAAATTAATGTATTAGCTGAGTTCAGTGGTGGCTGGATATAAGGTTAATATAGAAAGTTTTCCTTCCATCTACCAGTCATAAGACATTCAAATTTTAAATTTAAAGAAATGACATTTACAACATCTTAAAAGTATGAAGGACCTAGAAATAACTTTAATGAGAGTTTCAAAAGATTTCTGTCCATAAAGTTATAGAATGGGCTTTAGAAAAATAGAGGAAGACTGACAGAAGTGGAGGGATAAACCAAGTTCATGACTGAACAGACTCAAAATTCTACAGATATGAAAACTGTCCAAATTAATCTATAGCTTCCACAAAAGTGCAGTCAAAATGCTGACCTGTTCTGTGGAAATTACAATTGATAAAATTCTTATGGAAAGGATAAAGGAAAAACTTAGCTAAGAAAGTCTTGAAGACAAAGAATAGAGTGGGAGGACTTACTGTACCTGACATCAAGTATTAGAGAATCACAATAGAGGTGTTTCATCAAGAGGATAAACAAGAAAAGCAACGGAACCAAATGGTAAGTTCAGATACAAACTGTGCATAGGGACTCATGTATAGACGTCTGATTTACAAGGAAACACTGAGGAGGAGTGGGAAAATGAAAGACTTTTCAGTAAACCATGTTGGGTAACTTGGCTGTCTTCATGGAGAAGACAATGTCTCGCCAACCCTAACTCATACCATCCACAGAAATCATTATCAGGCAGATTGTAGTTCTAAACGTGAAAAGTGAGAGATTTTAAAGGGACTTAAAGAGGAAGGAGCAATGCCCCTGTAGAAGGAAAAAGCATGTACTGATACCTGCAGGGATGAGTGGGCATGGAACAGTTTCAGAACCACATGAAGATTTGGGAATCTTAAAAATCAGAGCAGAGGTAGTAGAGGTAGGCAAGACCAAGGTTATACAGTCTTTTTGGTCTTCCTAATCGTTTCTCGGATTTTTTAATGGAGGATAAACATGATCCCACTTACATGTAGAAGTATCACTTGTGATGAAGGAGAAGGGCAGGGAACCAGAGTAAAAAGATTGTGTGATAACATAGGAGAGAAGTGACTAAAATCTTAACAGAAGTGGTGGAAGTGAAATCAAGATGAAATGTACTGGAGATCTTTTTAGATGGTAGAAAGTGTCTCATTTTGAAACTCCCAAGGAGTGAGGTCTATGACTTGGTCCTCTTTGTTTCCCTAGAATGTAGCATATTATGTGGCTCATGGTGGTTTTTCAATAAGTGCTTGCTCATTGAATGAATAAATCTAGGCCATAGCTTACAGGAGTATAGCTCAGAGAGACAGGGATGACTTTTGGATTTCTTCTGAGAAAAAAGTGCTTTCATGAATATGCAAGATAAATACTGAGAAGGATAATAGCTTTGTTTACTTAACCATAAAGAAGATGGGCAGTATTAACTAGGAATGGTTCTCTGTAGAGCATTCTGTTATTTGGTGCCTGGAGCAACAAAGGAAGACAATTTGGCTAAAATTACCCAGTGCCTTCTTTGGGGTCATTTGAATAAGAAAGAATGACAGAACCTGGGCTGATGAAACTCTGCATCTCTCCCCAGACATGGATCATTGTGTGAAGTGTCCAGATCATCAGTACGCCAACAGAGAGCAAGATCGCTGCCTCCAAAAAGCTGTGACATTTCTGGCTTAGGAAGACCCATTGGGGATGGCCCTGGCCTGCACAGCTCTGTGCTTCTCTGTCCTCACAGCTGTGGTCCTGGGGGTCTTTGTGAAGCACCGAGACACTCCCATAGTCAACGCCAATAATCGGACTCTCAGCTACATCCCGCTCATCTTCCTCACTCTCTGCTTCAATGTTCCATACTCTTCATCGGCCGTCCCAACACAGCCACCTGCATTCCTCAGCAGATCCCAATTGGAGTTGTATTTACTGTGGCTGTTTACACTGTCTTGGCCAAAACTTTTACTCTGATTGTGGCCTTCCAGGTCACTGCACCAAAGAGAAGGATGTGGCAGTGTTTGGTGTCAGGGACACCTAACTTCATCATTCCTATCTTCTCCTTTATCCAGTTGAGTCTCTGTGGGATCTGGCTGGGAACCTCTCCTCCCTTCATTGACACAGATGCTCACTCTGAACAGGGACACATCATCATCATGTGTAAGAAAGAATCGGTCACTACCTTCTACTGTGTCCTGAGATACCTGGGTTCCTTGGCCTTAGGCAGCTACACTATGGATTTCCTGGCCCGGAGCCTGCCTTACACCTTTAATGAAGCCAAGTTCCTGACGCTCAGCATGCTGGTGTTCTGCAGTGTCTGGGTCACCTTCCTGCCCATCTAACACAGCACCAAGGGCAAAGTCATGGTGGCCGTGGTGGTCTTCTCCATCTTGGCCTCCAATGTGGGGCTATTAAGCTGCATCTTTGCTCCTAAGTGCTACGTTATTTTCCTAAGGTCAGAGAGAAGCACATCAAAAGTGTTAAGGAATAAAACACATTCAGGGAGAAAATATCGAAATGTAAGTTATTTTCATAGGTCACAAGAACTTGCATACACTTCAAAACTAAACTACCACATTTTTCCAGACGCAATTTAAGTACCAACTAAACTTACCTTACATCTCCACTTGATTTCTTGCTTTACGTTTCTTTTGGCTTTGTACAATTTTCCTCGGGCATTCAAATGAACAAATACACAAACATTCATACTAATTTTCCTCCAAAATTATGTGTGAGTGATTGTGAAAATGACCACACACTAGTCCTCTCCCTCTGTCTGTTTGGTCATAGCATCCCACGTTGTATCTGGGTAGACTTGGCCTTGTAACTTGCTTTGGCCAATGAGACATTAGCAAATGACATGAGCAAAGGCTTGAAAAACACTTGCTCATTGTTGGTACTTGTCCTTCTCTGGCTGCCCTTGGGAAGCCTGAGGCCATCAATATGTGAATGAGTCTAGAGAGACGGCACATCTCCATCACTCTAGGTGGCTTCAAGTCAACAATCAGATACGTGAGTAAGGCCGTCCTAGACCATCCAATCCCAGTTGAGCCAGCAATAGGTCCAGATCAAAATAACTTCCCAGTTAACCCACAGAATCTTGAGAAAAAATAAACTATTCTTATTTGAAGTCACCTAATTTTAGGATGTGTTTGTTATACAGCAGAAGCTAACTGATACATTATGGTACCATTTAAATATGTCCTCTCATTACTTGTGTAATTATCACAGATTCCTATTTCTTTATCCAATATCATAGACTGGAATATTATTCTCTAGATTAAGTCTCTGAAAGAAAATCAGAGACCATATCATGTTCCATTTTACTTTTTCTCCTTCCTCTTTTCAACCAGACATCTTTAAGCATATATATTAAGAATATCTTCACTAATTTTAAGATTATGGATATTCTTCTATATTCTCATCCAACACTGTTATACGCCGGGGTTTTATTTTGAATTTCAGTCCTGTAATCCATTTGGAATGATTTACTTGTGAATAATGTTAGTTGATGTTCCAGTGTTTTATTTTACAAATCGATATCTTTTAGTCTATAAAACAAACACTGCATCACTTTAAAGGTTGATTTGAAGTATATGGAATCTGAATAATTTTTGGAAAACATATCTTTGAAACGTTGTTTTCAGTAACTAGCATAGTATATCTCTCCATTTAATCTGAGCTTTTACACGCTTTGTATCTCTTTATAATCTTCCTCATATAACTCATGTGTAGTTCCAATTACTTTAACTACTTATATTAAATAATTCATTGCTCTTGTGAATGGAATAATTATTTACATGTTTAAACTAATTCTTGCTCATGTAACAGTATTTTTGATTTTTCATATAGGAATCTAGCTTCCCTTCACATTACTCCACTTATTTGCCAGTGCTAAACTTTATAAGTTATGTCCCACTAAAATAATACATTTTCTCTTCTTCTCTAATATTATTTACCTCTTATTATTTTGATTCTCATTTTTTCATGACTGTGCTATCCAGTGCCACACTGAATCACAATAGAGTTTGCCAGGAGCATTTTCCTCTTCTTAAGTGTAGCATAAACATCAGATAAATTCCTTGTCAGGGCAGAGCAGGCATCTAAGAGAGAAAAAGTAAAAACGTGAAGGGGAATCATTTCTAGCTGGAAATCAACAGACTTACTTCTCTTGGCTCTTTGGAGCTGGAGATGTTATGCAATGTGGCCAGCTGCGAATCAGAGGATCTCACTGTAGTCACAGGAATTAGTCTCAGTCAAATCTCTCAACCTCTTTAGACCTCATTTTCTTCACCTGTAACATGAAGAGTCGGATGAGTCTTTTTGAGTTCTGAAATCTAGTGACGCCAAGATACACTTCACCCACATGCCCTTGACAAAGACCAGAGAGAATTTTAGTTGTCTTCTTCTGCATCAACATTATTATCCATATCACCACTTAAATACATATCAAATGTCTACTTTTGCATGACACTGATAAAACAGGTTCCATACCAAATCGCTGTCTATTGGTATAACAAATCTGTAGTTAATTGTTTAGAGGTAAGTATAGAGATGGGCCCTGCTGGAACCAGCAATCAATGGGCTACAAAGTCTTGCTTTATTTTACAGCGAGTCTGTGGAGACATTCCCTAATACACCAGAATTATTCTGTACTTAGAAAGTATGAAATAAATAGGAGCCTTGAATCCATTGTTACGAGCTAATAAGGATATGATTTTTAAAATTTTGCTAATGATGCCATTTGCCTGCTATAAGGCTGTTCTCCGGTAAGTAAAGAGCAGATGTATTCAAGGCCACTTTCATTCCTTTAATAAATATTTACTCAGCGCCTACCACTTGTTGCAAGATAGCAGTGATCTACCCTAAGAGCATTTATATTCTAGTAGGGTGACATAGACCATAAACAAAAAGATAATCTTGAGGTGATCAATAAAGTTACATACACGTCAAACTTTTTTTTATTCTGGACTATTATTCACCCTTTCCCTTCTTTGAGTGTTTCCCAGAACTCTAAGCATGGACTTGAAAACCCAGAAAGCATAGGTCCCAAGTTTATTCTCACAACACCCCTGTTTCAAAGACATAGTGTTTATCATCTGAGAGTATGTCTCTTTAAGAATAAGTTCCTATGAATCAGCATTATTTCATCACTTTCTTGAGAGGACAGATGATATTATGAAGGGAAAACAAAATATCATAAGGGCTTTTATACTCGAAATGATGTTTCCGCTCTAATTGTGTTATACAATGTGGTGTGATTTGGGAAAAGTCAATTACTCCTTCAGAGACAGTGGTAATAATACCCTGAAAATCATTCTATAGAGATTAAATGAAACAAAGTATGAGAAACTGCTTTGTAAATTGCAAAGCAATCTATTTAAGCTTATTTTTTCAAATAATATTTTCATTTATCCAATCTTTTTTGACTCTACCAAACCTGCCTAGACTGAGTTTTATCATTTATTCAACAATAATAATGGGTCAAAATGGTTGAATATTAGATATTTCATATGGTTCAACTTAATAGACCATCACAATATTTAATTTGGTAATAATTACAGTTAAATTTTGCATGTTGCCTTACCATGTGCCAGGCATATTCTAGGCAACTGACATGTATTCACTCATTTAATCCTCACAACAATGCTATGGAGACGATACTATTAACCCCTATTGTGTGGTTGAGGAATATTAGAGGTTATATAATTGACCAAGGTCACACAGCTGGTACCCAGGCAGTTCACCTCCAAAATCCCTTTTAGGGATCCATTAGAGATCGTAGCGCTTACATTGTAAAAGGATCACCCTGGTATGTTGTTGGTGAATGGACCAGAGTGGACTAAGCAAGAAAGCACGTGGCTACTGAAATGATCCAGGCAAGCAATTCTGAATACAGGATTTTCTTCCTTTTTAAGGCTGAATAATATTTCATAGTATAGACGCCCCAGATTTTCTTCATCCTTTCACCCACAGATGCACAATTAGGTAGTTTCCATCTCATGGCTATTGTGAATAATATTACAGTGCATTTTGTTAAACGATTTCCTGGCACTTAGTGAATTTGAAAAGAATCTTCTTATACACATTAGTTACTGTAATGAACTACCTTTCTAAATGTCTAAAGTTTAAATGTTTGTCATTCTACAGAAATACCTTGCCTAATCATGATTTATGTTGTTATCAGTTCATGAATGATCTAAGATTTTTGTACAAAAATTTGTTATAATGTCTTTTTTTGCATGTATTCTGGAAGCTTGCATAATATGGGTATTCCCTGATCCTTGATTTTTAGTAGAATTTTCTAGTAAGCCTTTAGGATAGGAAGTATCTTTGTAGATGTGAGGCAGAGAGCAGAAAAATAATAAAGTGATTCTTATATTTAATTATATCTAAAGAAAACTGTCATTTTGCTAAATTGTTTTTACACACCCTTTTCTTATTTGTAAGAATGGCACATATAGTTTTATTAATGAAAAGAAAATTCAATAAACAATTTTAACATAAAACAATATCTATTCAGAACTTATATGAAAATTTTAGCAATATGCTGTCACCAATTTCCTCATCTGCAAAATGGTGATAGATAATACCATCTTCTTATGGGTTGCTGTGAAAATACTCAAGAGTAATGTATGTAAAATACTTATCACCATGTCAGTGGGAAAGGGATGCCCCATTTATTTTTCCACCGGGATGATGACAGCTTTTTTTATGCTTGAAGTCTGTAGTTTTCAAAATACGTTCTACTGTTGTAAAGTGAATCCATTTTACAAATTCTTTGTAGATTTAGATGATCCCATTGGAATACAAATTCAGTCTCCCGTGTGTGTGCGTGTGTGTGTGTCTATATGCACATTTCTCAAATAATACTTCAAGCCTTATAATGAAAAGCTACCTTCCCCACTCTTGACTCTGGTTCCAAAAACAACTTCTTTAATTTTCTGGTTGAAAATCTATATTTCTAAATTAGCTTCTCATACAGCTTTTTGATTTTTCAGCTTTTGACTGTTTATACTTTCTTTCTTCTCTGAAACAATCAGCATGAAGAGTTCTTACATATGTTAAAAACATAATTCCCCTTGCCCAATATGATTATTTAATGAATTAGGATAAATCAAAATTCAATGTCTACTGCTTTATGACATAAGTATTTACCATTTTATAGCATATGAATCTTATCCAAAGATGTGCTACATCAGATATTATGAATACATTTTCTTTCTCACTTTTTCCTTTGACCTTTTAAATGGTACAATTCTCTTGTTTCTTTGCTGTCTTCCTATGGATTCATCACTGGTTCATCTCCTTCCACCAGAAATTTAAATCTCTTTTCAGTAACTTCTGACGCATGAGACAATTGATGGGCTTCAGGTTTTGCTTGGGGACATCCCTCTTGGGCTTGAACATATACACAGGCACACATATACACAGTATGTTTGGAAGGATAGAGGAGAAAAAAATGTTTACGTCTGTGCAAAAGGACTGGGAGAAAGTGGTAGAGTGAGAATACTTTACTGACTTTACACCACTCTTTGAAGTTTTCCTATATGTGCATCTACGACGTAGTGGCCTCCCTCCTCCCAGATTTTTAAAATTAAAATAGCGTTAAATCCTTATATACTGGCTCGGGACAGCAAGTTGTAGAGAAATGTGAACATATGATCCAATTATTTAACGAAATTAAGAACAGCAAACGCACAAGAAATTATAATTCTAAATATGGGCACATCATTCTATGAGGTTGTGTAAAGGTGGGGAAAGTAATGAAGAAAAGCTGTTCAACATCTAGCTACCTGTACAGTCTAGGGGTCCACGGAAAGCCCCGCCTCCAGCCCCGCCCCTGGAGCTGATTTCCTCCCCCTGTGAAGTAGGCCTGACTTATTCCAGCCCCACCACCGCCTCTTCCAGCCCCTGGACCTGGTCTCCGCCCACAAGGTTCGGGCCTTGCTCCGCCACAGCCTGGTCCCCGCCTGTTGCCCCTCCCACACCCTTGTCCCCGCCCACTTCCCCGCCACTAGAGCTGGTTTCCACCCACAGCCCTGCCCCTAGATTTTGTCCCTCTTCCTGCTGCTGACTCCGCCCGCCGCCAGGTTCCCACTCACTCTAGAAACTAGACACCTCCCTCGAGGTTGGGGTGTGCCGCCCCGCCCCACCCCGCCCCTCCCCGCACGCCGCCTCAACCCAGAGCCACCAGACGTCTGTCGTCTCCGAACTTCCGTCCTCCCGGAACGCCTGTCCGAGACCAGAAGCGTAAGCGCGTGTGGCGCCGTGAATGGAGCTGGGGGTGGTCTGCGCGGTGTGTCCCGTCTTCTGGGCGCGGACCGAATTCCCGTGGATGTTCGCCCTCAGGGGCAGGGCTCGGTGAGCGGCGTGCGGTCCCAGATCCAGTCGCGGTCCAGGGAGGGGCCTGGGCCGCGGGCAGACCCGTCAGGGCTTGGCGTCTCTCCGTCCACCCGCAGCCCCGTTTTCCCCGGGGCTGTTCGCTCAGGTCCCCTGAGGCGGCTGTTCCTCCTGACTCCCGGCGCCGCCGTCCCCTCCTCAGAGTCCCCGTCACCGTCCTCCGTGTGATTTTGTCCCCAGGGTGCTTATCCGTATCTGGAAGCGGTGTTTGGGTTGTTATTAATGGAGGCGCTCCTGGCGTCTAGAGGGGGAGGCAGGGATGTTGCTCAGCGTCCTCCAGGGCCCAGGACGGCCCGACAGAGATTTATTTGGCCCCAAATGTCAGTGCCGAGGTTGGGAGACCTGCTCCAGGGCCTGAAAATCTCCCGAGCCCTGAATGAATTGTGGAAATTGTTGACAAGTCAGTGAGTCACTTACAGGGTCCGTAAATGACAAGCTTGTTTAAAGGGTCCAGAGTCACCAAAACATCTCTGTCCAGCCAAGTGAGTTGAGCGACTCAAGTGCACATAGCACGAAGCTGCTTCCTCTCATCTCGGGGAGCCGCAGGTGGCTGGATAGGAATCGGGAAAATCCAGTCACAGCCTACAGTTACAGTTAAATCAGTAGATACAAAAAAGAAAAGTTAATGGGGTGAAGTTTCCATCCAACACCCTATAAAAGGCCTCAAAAGCTTGTTTGCGCTTTTGTTTCCCCCCTCAGACACAAAAACATCCGTGGAGCTCAAGTTTGATGTGAAACCAGGCTCAGGGTCCACCTGTCCTCGCTGATCCATGGATTTCTGTGTGACCAGATGAGTACCCTGTGGACCTGGTACCAAGAGGTTCCGGCAAACTCCGCTGTGCAGAAGACCTGCTAGTGGGCTTTCCGGGGCTCGGGTTGTCACCACATGGATTCACTGAGAGTGAGGGTATCTTAAGAAAAATTATTGATGTTTGATGGATTATGTTGAAGGGAAAGATGGTAAGCTGTGTGTGGTTCTGTGTGGTAAATATTTCAGTAAGTACAGTTATATGCAAATAGGAACACATGAAACAAACGTAAACAACTTCAAATGTGTATTATAGTAGAAAACATAGATTTACTTGCATTGCATAATACTCAAAAGTCAGGATTTATATATAAAATAAATACAGAAATGTTTTGCATGTGTATGTAGTATTAGAAAACAACCCATTAAATATTAGCAGGGATATTCAGCAACATTCCTTAGAACCATTCAATTTGACTTCTAAAGTCCTATAAAACCTCCACAAAAATTTGAAATAGAGGAACATTCAGGGAAAAAGATGATTTGAACTTCTTTGTATTAATAACAAATTTAAAATTGAATTTGCCAGTTGCCAGATTTATTTGGAGCATCTTTTCCTTTATGACATTTCAAATCATTTGGAGGAATACTAAGCAACACTGTAGATTGAAGGGAAGGGCACTAGTCTCCAAAAAGACTGTCCTCACCACCTTACCTTCTAAAGGGAATTAACTAATTGTGTGTGTATGTGTGTGTGCCTTTTGCATTCTAGCTTTCCAGTGATGTTCTTGAGGGGAATGTGTGCTTGTCATGCAATAGATAGTCCTTGAGTGTATAATATATGGTGACCAACCATCCTTGCTTATTCAGGACAGTGGGGTTTTCTAGGACACAGGACGTTTAGTGTTCAAACCAGGGCAGTCCTAGACAAACCTGGAGGGTTTCTCATCTCATGAGCTGGGCCGTGGACCACATGCATGGGGACCTGGAGAACCTGAGACACCTTGTCCCACCTCCATGGAATTTATATTGTATTTGGGAATTTGGATTTTAGACAGTTAATTATGAGAGTGATGTTGGAGTTTGGCACAAGGGGAATCAACCTGAGAGGGCAGGGAAGCCCTCTTGAGAAGGACTGATATTTAGCTTGAGAGATAGAGTTGGGACTGGATTTAGCTGGTCAGAGGGTTAGACTGGAGTGAGGGTGTGGGATTGTGTTCAAGAGAGTGTTTCAGGCAGAGGGATCCGCATGAGGACACCCCTGAAGCAGAGAGCCTGATGTGTCCATGAACTGAGAAGAGGGATGGCTGAGTCGAGTCAACACAGGGGGAGGGGTGTGAGCCACACTGGCGAAGGGGACAGGCTGGACCAGGTCAGGCGTGACTTGGGACTCTGTTTTAAGACCAGTGGGAAGAATCTTGAGAGATGCGAGCAGATGTGTGATGTGATTGGTGTTTGGTCTAAGCACGTGGGTTAAAATGGACTTGATGCTTAAGAATGAAGACTTAAGAGGCAGATAGGAGGTCTTGGGAAGAAGATTATGAGTGAGGTGATTGTTCACTAGGCCTGGGTGATGGCTGTGGAGTAGGAAATAAATAGAAAGAAAAGACCTTGGATTGTAGAACCGAGAGACTGTAACGGTACTTTCTTGCCTGAATGTGTCAGATGGCCCAGGGCACTGACTGTGTTCCTCGCTGCTGTCCGTGCAGACCTGCAGGCGCCCTCTCACCCAGGTCTGTGTGTTCACCCCACTTGGCCACTTACAGGCCCCCCTCCACATCCTAAAGGAAGTCAGGCTTTACTCGTGAGGGGGTTGTCTCAGATGGGAGACACCAAGGAGAACCCCTCCAAACATCAGAGCAGATCCTTCAGCCTCTCCCTCAGCCTCCTCCCTTCCATTCTCTGGCTTTCCACACCTGGAAGGACCCCTGCTCAGTATTGCACGTCCCCATGTTCTTCCCCATGTTCTTCCTCCCCAAGGCTTGAGAAGGGTGGGGCAGCCAGCGGGGTGGACATCGTCTGCACCTTCCAGTCTGAGCCCCGCATGTCCCGGGCTGGACACAGAGCGACTCTACTGGGAGCTGAGCTATGAGAACCAGGGCGTCACCCACCTGGGCTCCCTCAGCCTGGAGGGGGACAGCCTCTACGTCAGTGGTTAGGGACTGGGCTACAGCCATGCTCTCTCTGCCAGTCAGAGTTCTGTTTTGCCTCCGTTGCTCTAAAGTGGGCTGTGATACATCTCTCTCTCCTTCTGGTTGGGGTTTAGTCTTCTCATCACGGTGTGATTGCTGGGTCCAGCCAACTTCCACCTCGTTGCCTCCCCGCTGAAGACTCTTCCCCTCTTCCCCTCTGCTTTTCCTTCTGCTTTTCCCACAAAGGTCCTTACATCCTCCTTCTCCCTTAATCCTTTATGTTCACCCCAACCCTCGCTCAGCTCCTCTCACCTTCTCTCCATAGGTTACATGTACGGAGCCGCATCCCCGACTAGCACCAGTGATTATTCCTGGCCCTGATGACCTGGGTCCCGTCTGCATTTGGGTTGGGGAGCACTTGTTCTCCTTCTCCCACTGTCCTTGGTGAGGGAAGTACCTGGAAGGGCCCTAACTCATCCCTTCTCTCTCTGTTGGGTTCTGGTGGAGAGTCCCAGCCCAGGGTGAGAAGGCCTTAGATACAGACATGTTCTCCACCACATTATGACCCCACGTGGTTTTCACTTTAATTCTCCTAAAGCCCCGCACTTGGTCCTCCTTTTCCAGGTATCCCATCCATCTGTCCATTTTTCTGCCCATCCATCTCTCTCTCCTCTGTGTTCAGTCTCTCTTATTCACCCGTCTCACTCTCTTGGGCTCCTCTCATCCACAGGGTTGCTCATCCCTCTACTGACATCATCACCCCTCCCCTCACTCTCTTGTATGCTTCACCTGTGAATGGTGATCCTGGGAAAGCTACTGCTGGATCCCGGGTGAGCCTGGGGGCTCCTCCCACTCTGTCCCTTCCTGAGGACAACCCTCTCCACAGCTCCCTAGCCGGCCACCACATCCCTGCATACTTGATCATCACCTGTGCCACCAGAAGCTACCACAGGTATCTGGGGACGCCTTTTCCTTCCCAAGAGAAGTTCTCTGGCCCCACTCCTCTACCAGCCAGTTGTGATACAGGAGCTGGGAAACCAGGGTGTGAAATTCTGGTTTTAGGACACTCATGCTGATCACAATGATTATACCAACGATTCAGTATAAGGCCAGCCCTCAGAGAGCCCCTAGTCTTGTGAAATTAACACACCATTATAACACAATGCAGGAGGTTTCGGGGAGAGACACCTGGCATAATTTGAGGGGAAGAGCTTGCTACAGCAAGTTTCACCTGAATGGAGTCTTTAAGAATGAGTAGGAGGGACCCTGGCAAATAGAGGATGAAGAGTTTTCCTGGCAGAGGGGATTCCATGAGCAAAGGCTCCAGCCAGAAGCAACATGCCGTATGGGGAGAATGGAAATGAATTTGGGTTGCGTGAAGCACGAAGAATAACCCGCAGTAGATGGATAAAATGATACTGAAAGGTCAGCAGGAGCCAGATTGAGTAGAGCCTTGAGTGCCAGTTCAAGAAGGTTGAACTAAACACTGAAGGCCATAGGGAGCCATGGGTGGTACTAGAGCAATGGCAGCCCTAGTGAGGTATTCATTTCAGAAAGATCCTTCTAGTAGTCCATGTAGAACATCCTTTAGACAGAGCATGCAGTGACCCTGCTGGGGTGTTGGTCCGGGTGAAGGAAGTTAAGACCTGAGCTGGGACAGGGATGGAGTGTATGTGAGGACCAGTGTGCAACTGGAATTGTTATTACTGGGAGGGAGGAGGATCTGAGCAGATATGCTGGTTCTGACTTGGGTAACCACATGTGTGGGTGGTGGTGCCACTTGGAGAGAAGACGACAGATGATAATGAATGCAGGACTCTGGTGTGGTCTCAGGCCAGCTCTCAGTGATGGCCATCGCTCTCCCTCTCATCTTGCAGCTTTGGGGCACAACCTCAAGACCCTCACAGTCACCTTCCCCATCTCCACCCTCTAGTATTCATCAGACAGGAGCAACAGCTCAGTCACATTCAACTCCACTGAGAGGGTCCTGCAGAGTCTGGTGAGACCCTGGTCCCAGAAGCTCCTGGTGGGTTAAATCCCACCCAGCCCCTCCCCCAACCCCTGTCCCTCCTCTCATCCTCCACTTCCTTCCTCCCCAGCTGGATCCTTGTTCAAGAAGAGCAGCCCGGGCCCCTTCTCCTTGAGTTGCAGACTGGTCTCCCACAGGTGAGACCCTCCCTTGAGCATTTGCCCCAAATGACCACTTTTATGACCACCCCTCTCTCAGTCTCCCCACTGACCTCCCATTTCCTCCTCCCTGTTCTGGCCCCCACCCCAGAGGTTTCAGGACCTCTCTCTAGAGTCCCCACGTCCCTCTCTCCCCAGGCCTGAGAAGGATGGGGGAGACACCGGTGTGGACACTGTCCGCACCTACCATCCTGACCCCGTGGGCTTCCATGTCTCTGTGCTGGGAGCTGAGAGTCTCCACCTGTCGGCTCTTCCTCTCAGTGGCTCCAGGCTCTGCACCCAGGAGTTTATGCATGCAGAGAGAGCACCAGCTGCATTTCCGCAGCATCAGCTCGAACCTCAGTAACGCGGAGCTCAGATTCTCGGAGTACACCGCCCTGCAGAGAGACACGCAGGACCAGGTGGGGTCTCCCCTCCCCCGTCTCTCCTTGCCTGAGGGCAGCGTCATTCCTCCGCCTTACTTACATCTGTTACATTATTGTTTCAATCCTTCACTTTCCCTGCGTGTCTGGGTTCTCTCACTTTCCAGAGGTGATACCCTAGCTGCCTTCCCCATTTCTCACATGGGTAAACTGAAGCTCAGAAAGGGGAGTATTGTGCCTAAGGTCACACAGTGAGTTAGAGGCAGAGCCAGGATTTGAAGTCAGGTCTCCCTTGCCCCAAGATCTGTGATCTTTCACTGGCTCCAGTGGCCCCCTGCATCCCCAAGAGACCTCCATATCACCCACTTTCCCTTGAATTTGTTCTAGGTCACCAAGCTCTACAGAGGCAGCCAGCTGTGAGACATATTCAACTCCTGCCTTGTCACCGACTTGATGTAGGTTGAGGAGATTGAAAGCATTGGCTGAGCTGGTGGCTGATGGCTCTGAGCTCCTGTGACACATCCTTGATCTGGAAGTCACTGACATGGTGCCCATTCTCCCCCACATCCCTGTCAGCTAATTCTAACATCTCCTGCCATAGGTTTTCGGGGGTTGAGAAAAACATTAACATTTGGGGCAAGCAACCTCCAGCATCCTCCTCCTCCTCCTCTTCTGGACACTTTCAACAAATATCATCAGTCTAACTGTGCTCTCCAATAGTGGAGCCACTAACCACATGTAGCAATTTAATTTTTTTATACACCTGTTGGGATACGATTCACATATTGTGTGTGTGGAGGGGGTGCATGTTTTAGGTTTTTCTATATACAATATCTTCTCCTCTGCAAAACAAATAGTTTTACCTCTTCCCTTCCAATCTGGGTTTCTTTTATTCCTTTTTCTTGCCTAATTGCCCTCATTAAAACCTCCAGTACCTGTGATTAACCTATGAGATGAGGGAAGACATCATTGTCTGGTCCCTGGTCTTAGGGGGAAATTTTTAGTCTTTCACCATTGAATATGGTGTTAGCCGTGGGTTTTTCTTCGATGCTATTTATAGGTTCAGAAAGTTTTTTTCTATTTCTAATTTGTTGAGTGTTTTCTTTTTTAGGCATGAAGAGCATTGTATTTTGTGAATTCTTTTCTATACATATGGTCAAGATTACGTCGTATTGGCCCTTATTCTATTAATATGGTGTATTACATAATCAAGTTTTCAGATATTAAGCCACCCCTCCAACTAGAGGTGAGAGTTTCAGACGTTCTCAAGTCTGTCCTGGGCATGCCACATCACTGAGCCCTTGTGGCCTTCTAGATGCCCACAAATACACTGGAGCTTTTCAAAACCCCCTGTGGACATCTCATTCCCCCAATTTTTCTTCTAAGTTTTTGGCTCACCTCTTGCCTGCCTCGCCTGGTATCAGGCAACTGTAATAGAAAACAATTAGCACTGATTGTTTTTAACAAGTGCCTTGGGGACAGACTTTCCACCTTGGGCAAGCTCTGAGTCAAGTAACGACAAGCCCTGAACATGGGACTTGTTCCGGGAGTTGCCAGGCAGGTCAGCTAGTGACAGTTCGATGGGGATGGGTCTTTTCAGAGTTCCAAACCCATTATGGCTGCTTGGCTGCTGGTTGTCTCAGCTACCATGATTCTGAGACTGATGGTTTTCAAAGTTATGGAGGATATTGTGAGAGCAAGATGGGAATAGTGAAAGTTATAATGCCACAAAGTTTGCTCCCTTTATCAAGATTTCACTGTGTGTCTTCACTAAACCCTCCTCAGATTCTTACAAGCCTTTGATTAATTTCTAGACTTCTGAAAAGATGATTTTGACAATTTTTACCAGTGTTCTCATAGTTTTTATGCATTTGCAATAGTCCTTACTCCAAAGATTCAAAAATGTTCTCCTTGTAGTTTTTTATTTATAAATTAATTACTTGAAACGAAATTACACGAGAAAGTCAGTTCCTCACTCACACACACTAGCCACATTTTAAGTGCTCGATAACAACATGGGGCTAATAATGAGTGTATTTGGTAGTGCAGACAAATGTTTACATTATTGCAAAAAGTTCTCTTGGACAGGCCCCAGAAGCAGGGAATCTAGAATCAAGGTAGAATTCTAGACACCCTTGTTCATCCTTTGTGCCCCTCCAGGTCTGTCCCCCACAGTAACCACACTGGAGTGGACTTCCTGTGTACCTTGCCGCCTTGGCACAGAGACTGGACAGAGTTGCCATCTATGAGGAATTCCTGCGGCTAACCAGAATGGTACCCAGCTGCAGAACTTGACCCTGGACAGGAAGAGTGTTCTTGGGGATGGTAAGTCTCCCTGGTCTTTGTGAAAGGAAGTAAGGCCTTTCTGGGGACTCTGGATGCCTGGGGCTGAGAGAGCATTGAACTTTCTCAGGCTGGCAGGAGGTGGCATAGTCCCCCAGTCTTTACCCACCATTGAGAGTGAGAAAAGGACACCAGTGTAGTATAGGAGGTCCTCACCTTCTCCTAGACAGCTCTGTGACCTAAAGCTAGTCACCTCCCCTCTCTGGACTTTTGTTTCCTTATCTCTGCACTGAGAGCCACTGGGCCAGATGGTCAGTGAGGGCCTCCAGTTGTGTGTGAAGCAAACTTACAGGTTTGGGGGTGGATGTGGTTCCTGATCCACAGGCTATAGTTTGCCAAGTCCCACTCTAAATGAGCACCAATGCACTAGAATTTTCTGCAGTGGTGGAATATTCTAACTGTGCTGTCCAGTGCATAGCTGCATGTGGCTGTTGAGTCCTCGAAGGATGGTATTGTGACTGGTCTTTATTGTTACTGATATTTAATGTTACTGAGGTACTAGAATTTGTATTTTATGTAACTAAAATTAATTTTAATTCAAAAAGAGACTTGTTGCTGCTGCATATCAGACAGCACACCTCTAAGGGGTTGTCAGGATAGAGGTACAAGTAGGGGGCCTGCACCCCTACCCTCATGCCCACTGGTTGCTATGTGTCCTCCCCTCCTGGAGTTTATGTTGTAGCTGGCAATAACAAGAATAGAAAATTGAAACTTATCAATTATTTCATGTGAACAAACTCATACTTGCAGGTGGAAATCAGAGACGACTTCCTGCAGGATATTACATTGCATGTTAATCCTAGAAAATGAATATTAAGCAAATAGATAAAGGAGAAGTGGGTGAATGTGTTTCTAGGCACGGAAGAACACTTTTCAGTGTGAATTTACAAATATAGAGAGATCCCATAGGCTTGTCAACTGTGATGACCCATTCTCCCCCTGGCCGTCATAAGAAAGTCCAGCCCAAATTCAGTTCTCTGTGCCCAGAGGTATGAATTTGGTTTAATTTATTAAACTTTTGTTCTGTGATAATGGTCTTGGATTTTGTAGCAAAGTGTGCTCACTTTTTAGAGATGGAAACTAAAATTAGGTGAAACATGATGATGTCTACTTGACTTTAATATTTCATTGAAAACATCGGATGAATCAAGGGTGGCAAGTGTTAATAATTTATACATTGATGAAATATTGTTATAATTGGATGTATTATACATTGTTAAATCTATACGATGGATGTTTTTGAGACTGTTCCCTTTATTTTTCTGTGTCAAAATAGTTTTATTAAAAAGAGTGAAACATACACACTTGCATCCTCCATTTCATTCACTTCCAGAATATTCTCCCAACAGAGATGACACTTTGACTGAGAATCCTGGTAAACCTGCAGGAAACCACAGCCCACGGTAGGGGGCGAGTATCTTGATGCTGTGCCTCATCGAAGAGAACCATGCGCATATGGTCTTGGATGATGAGGAAAGTTGGCCAACCCTTGTCAAGGAAGGTTGAGGCACAGTGGGGTCAGCAGGAGCCCTGGGGCGATGACAGGAGGTGGCTAACCCCAGCACTTGTCTCCCCAAACCACCCCGTCTGGGCCCTCATCCTCATTTGCTTGGCAGGAATCCTGGTGCTTATCACAGGCCTGATCTGCTTCTGCTAGTAAGCCATGAGGTGTTGCTTGTCTTCTTACTATTGGGTTGTAAGAGCTCTTTATATATTATAAATACACGTCCTTTTCTAGGGATATGTTTTGCAGATGTTTTCTCCCAGTCTGTGTGTGACTTGCTTTCTCCTTCATAACATGAGTCATTGGGGAAATGTAAGTGACAGTCATCATGAGATTCCACCATACTTGAGAATGGTTATAATTAAAAAGACTGACTATAGCAAGTGTTGTTGAAGATGTCAAGTCACTGAAACTCTCATCGAGTGCTGGTGAAAAATAGCTTGGATGTGTCTTTAATAATTATATATGTCCACCCAGCCGTTCCTCCCCTAGGAATCTATCCAAGGGAAAGAAACCCGTATGTCTATACACAGACTTGTACACACATGTTGATAACAACCAATTTATAGTAGACAAAAACGGAAAACAACCCAAATGTCCATCTACTGGTGAACGGATACACAAAGTGTGGTATATCCCCACAGTGGAATACTATTCAACCATAAAAAAGAATGAATTATTTCTTTTCTTTTTTAATTATTTTATTGAAATTATAAAGGGTTTTAACATTGTGTAATTTCGGGTGTTCATTATTATTTGTGAATTTCTATATAGACTGCATCCTACTCACCACCAGTAGTCAAACTTTTATTCATCATCATGCATATGTGACCTTTTAACTCTTTCACTCAACCGCCAGCCCACATCCCCTCTGGTAAGCACTAATCTGTTCTCTTTATCCCTGTGTATGTTTATCTTCTACATATGAGTGAAATCATGCATATTTGTCTTTGTCTGGCTTATTTCATTTAACATCATACCCTCAAGGTCCATCCAGGTTGTTGCAAACAGGATGATCTTGTCTTTTTTTTTCTGGCTGAGTAGTAGTCCATTGTATATAATACATACAACATCTTCTTTATCCATTCATCTGTAGCAGGGCACTTGGGTTGCTTCCATGTCTTGGCTATTGTGAATAATGCCACAGTGAACACAGGGGTGCATAAATCTCTTTGAATTGTTGATTTCAATTTATTTGGATAAATACCCAGTAGTGGGATAGCTGAAAGGTATGGTATTTCTATTTTTAATTTTTTGAGAAATCTCCATACTGTTTTCCCTGGTGGCTGCACCAGTTTGCATTCCCACCACCAGTGTGTGAGGGTGCCCTATTCTCCTTATCCTCTCCAACATTTGTTATTTTTGGTCTTGGGAATTATAACCATTCTGACAGGTGTAAGGTGATCTCTCATTGTAGTTTTGATTTGAATATCCCTAATAATTAGTGATGTTATACATCTTTTCATGTGTCTGTTGGCCTTCTCTATATCTTCTTTGGAAAAATGTCTGTTCATATCCTCTGCCCATTTTTAGATTGGATTATCTGTTTTTTTGTTGTTGGGTGTATGAGTTGTTTATATATTTTGGAGATTAACCCCTTGTCTGATATATGATTTGCAAATATTTTCTCCCAGTTGGTGGGTTGTCTTTTCTTTTTTATTTTTTTGTGAGGAAGATCAGCCCTGAGCTAACATCCGTGTTAATCCTCCTCTTCTTTTCTGAGGAGGACCGGCTCTGAGCTAACATCTATTGCTAATCCTCCTCCTTATTTTTTCCCCAAAGTCCCAGTTGATGGTTGTATGTCATAGTTGCAGATCCTTCCAGTTGCTGTGTGTGGGACGCGGCCTCAGCATGGCCGGACAAGAGGTCCGTCTATGCGCGTCCGGGAACCAAACCTGGGCCGCCAGTAGCAGAGCATGCGCACTTAAACACTAAGCCACGAGGCCGGCCCTGTCTTTTCGTTTTTTCATCATTTCCTTTGCCTTGCAGAGGACGTGGCCTCAGCGTAGCCGGACAAGTGGTGAGTCTGTGCGCGTCCGGGATCCAAACCAGGGCAGCCAGTAGAGGAGCACGCACACTTAACCATTAAGCCATGGGGCCGGCCCTGTCTTTTCGTTTTGTTCATCATTTCCTTTGCCTTGCAGAAGGCTTTTAGTCTCATGTAGCCCCATTTGTATATTTTTTCTTTTCATTCCCTTGCCTGAGTAGACATGGTATTGGGAAGTGTGCAGCAAAGACCGACGTCAAAGACTGTACTGGGTATATTTTCTTCTAGGAGTCTTATGGTTTCATGTGTTATTTTCAAGTTTTTTATCCATTTCGAGTTAATTTTTGTGTATGGTGGAATATAATGATCTACTTTCATTCTTTTGCATGTGTCTGTCCCGTTTTCCCAACAACATTTATTGAAGAGACTTTCCTTTCTCCATTGTATGATCTTGGCTCCTTTGTGAGAGATTAACTGACTACAGATGTGTGGTTTTCTGTCTGGGCTTTCAGTTCTGTTCCATTGATCTATGAGTCTGCTTTTGTGCCAGTACCATGCCATTTTCATTACTATAGCTATGTACTATATTTTCAAGTTAGGATTATGATGCCTCCAGCTTTGTTCTTTCTTCTCAGGATTTCTTTGGCTATTTGAGGTCTTTTGTTATTCCATATATATTTTAGGATTTTGTGTTCTATTTCTATGAAGAATGTCATTGGGATACTGATAGGGATTACATTGGTCCTGTAGATTACTTTAGGTAATATGGACATTTTAACTGTGTTTATTCTTCCAATCCATGTGCATGGAATATCTTCCCATAACTTCAGGTCATCATTGATTTCTTTCAATAATGTCTTATAGTTTTCATTGTATAGGTCTTTAACCTTTGGTTAAATTTATCCCTAGAAACTTTTTTCTTTTTGTTGCAATTGTAAATGAGATTGTATTCTTGAGTTCTCTTTCTGTTAGTTCATTATCAGAGTATAGAAATGCGACTGATTGGGGTAAGTTGATTTTGTACGCTGCAACTTTGCTGTAATTGTTGATTATTTCTAATAGTTTTCTGATGGATTCTTTAGAGTTCTCTATATTTACAATCATGTCATCTGCAAACAGCAAGAGTTTCCTTTCCTCCTTTTCAATTTGGATTCCTTTTTTTTTTTCTTTTTCCAGCCTAATTGCTCTGGCCAAAACCTCCAGTACTATGTTGAATGGGAGTGGCGAGAGTGAGCACCTTTGTCTTCTTCCTGTTCTCAGAGGAATGACTTTAAGTTTTTCACCATTAAGTATGATGGTGGTTGTGGGTTTGTGATATATGACCTTTGTTGTGTTGAGGTACTTTCTTTCTATACCCATTTTATTGAGAGTTTTTATCCTAAATGGATGTTGGATCTTGTCAAATCCTTTCTCTGCATCTGTGGAGAGGATCATGTGATTTTTATTCCTCATTTTATTAATGTTGTGTATCACATTGATTTGCGGATGTCGAACCATCCCTGTATCCTTGGTATAACTTCCACTTGATCATCTTATATGATCCTTTTAATATATTGCTGTGTTCGATTTGCTGATATTTAGCTGAGGATTTTTGCATCTGTGTTCATCAGGGATATTGGCCTATAATATTCCTTCTTTGTGCTATCCTTGTCTGCTTTTGCTGTCAGGGTGATGTTGGCATCATAGAATGAATTAAGAAGTGTTCCATCTTCTTCAACTGTTTGGAATAATTTGAGAAGCATAGGTATTAAATCTTGTTTGAATATTGCGTAGAATTCTCCATAAAAGCCATCTGGTCATGGACTTTTGTTTTTTGGGAGTTTTTTGATGACCATTTCGATGTCTTTACTTGTGATTGGTCTGTTCATTTGTTCTATTTCTTCTTGAGTCAGTTTTGGGAGGTTGTATGAATTTATCTATTTCTTTTAGGTTATCCAATTTGGTGGCATGTAAGTTGTTCAGTGTATTCTCTTACTGTCCTTTGGATTTCTGTGGTATCTCTTGTAATTTCTCCTCTTTCATTTCTAATTTTATGTCTTTGAGCCTTCTCTCTTTTTTTCTTAGTGAGTCTGGCTAAGGGTCTGTCAGTTTTGTTTCAATCTTCTCAAAGAACCAGCTCTTTGTTTCATTGATCCATTCTACAGTATTTTTAGTCTCTATTTCATTTATTTCTTCTCGAATTTTTATTATTTCCCTCATTATACTGATTTTGGGCTTCATTTGTTCTTCATTTTCTGGTTCTATTAGGTGTAGTTTAATGTTACTTATTTGGTATTTTTCTTGTTTGTTGAGGTGCGCTTGTATTGCTATGAATTTCCTTCTTAGAACTTCTTTTGCTGCATCCCATAAGAGTTGTTTTGTTGTCTTTTCATTTTCATTTTTCTTCAGGTATTTTTTGATTTCTCCTTTGATTTGTTCATTGAGCCAATCTTTCTTCAGTCGTGTGTTCTTTAGTCTCCACATATTTGTGACTTCCCCATCTTTTGTCTTGTAGTTGATTTCTAGTGTCATAGTATTGTGGTCAGAAAAAAAGCTTGATATGATTTCAATCTTAAATTTATTCAGTCTTGCCTTGTTTCACAACATATGGTCTATCTTTGAGAATCTTCCATGTGCACTTAAGAAGAATGTGTATTCTGCTGTTTTGGGATTGTATGCTCTCTCTATATCGATTAAGATAATCTGATCATATGTTTCATTTAATTCCACTATTGTTGCCTTTCTCTGCATGATCTATCCTTGGATGTAAGTGGGTTGTTCAGGTCCCCTGCTATTATTGTGTTGCTGTTAATTTCTCCCTTTAGGTCTATTAATAATTGCTTTATATTCTTTTGTGCTGCTGTGTTAGGTGCATACATCTTTATAAGTGTTACGTCCTCTTGGTGGAAAGTCCCCTTTATCATTATATACTGCAGCTCTTTGTCTCTCATAGTCTTTTTTATCTTGAAGTCTGCTTTGTCTGATATAAGTATGGCAACACCTACTTTGTTTTATTTGCCATTTGCTTGGAGTATTGTCTCCCATCCCTTCATTCTGAGCCTGTTTGTTTTTAGAGCTGAGATGTGTTTCCTGGAGGCAGCATATTGTTGGGTCTTGTTTTCTAATCCACTCCACCACTCTGTGTCTGTTGATTGGAGAATTCAATCGATTTACATTTAGAGTAATTACTGATACATGAGAACTTAATCCCACGTAATCCATATTTCCATTGTTTCTCTTCCTTTGTGTTTCTGACTACCATTTCATTTTGGGGGTTTTCTGTGGAGATTTTCTCTTTTTTTATGATCTATGGCTCTGCTCTGATTTTTTGTTTGCTGGTTACTGTGAGGTTTGTATGAAGATCTCATAGATGAGATTGTCCATATTCTGATAGGCTCTTATGTCCATTAGTCTAAGCAGGTTCCATCCAAAAATTTAAATTACCCCATGTGGTTAGTGGCTTCACTATTTGAGAGCACAGTTAGACTGCTGATATTTGTTGAAAGTCTCCAGAAGAGGAGGAGGAGAAGGATGCTGGAGGTTGGTGGCCTCAAATGTTAATGCTTTTCTCAACCCCCGAAAACCTGTGGATGGAGACGGTAGGATGAGCTGACAGGAATGTGGGGGAGAATGGGCACCATGTAATTGACTTCTAGATCAAGGATGTGTCACGGGAGCTCAGAGCCATCAGCCATCAGCTCAACCAATGCTTCCAATCTCCTCGACCTACATCAAGTCGGTGACCAGGCAGGAGTGGAATATGTCTCACAGCTGGCTGCCTCTGTAGAGCTTGGTGACCTAGAATATGGGAAGGAGAGTGGGTGAGATGGATGTCTCCTGGGGACTCAGGGGGCCACTGGCGCCAGTGAAAGATCACAGACCTTGGGGCAAAGGAGACCTGACTTCAAATCCTGGCTCTGCCCCTAACTCATTGTGTGACCTTAGGCAAAATACTCCCCTTTCTGAGCTTCAGTTTATCCATGTGAGAAATGGGGAAGGCAGCTAGGACATCACCTCTGGAAAGTGAGAGAACCCAGACATGCAGGGAAAGTGAAGGTTTGAAACAATAATGTAACAGATGTAAGTCAGGCAGAGGAATGAGGGTGCTCTCAGGGCAAGGAGAGACTGGAGAGGGGAGAATCCACCTGGTCCTGTGTGTCTCTCTGCAGGGTGGTGTACTCCGAGGATGTGGGCTCCGGGTTGCTGAGGTTCCAGCTGATGCTGCGGAAATGTAGCTGGTGCTCTCTCTGCATGCATAAACTCCAGGGTGCAGAGCCTGGAGCCACTGAGAGGAAGAGCCGACAGGTGGAGACTCTCAGCTCCCAGCACAGAGGCATGGTGGACCACGGGGTCAGGGTGGTGGGTGCAGACAGCGTCCGCACTGGTGGTTGCCACGTCCTTCTCAGGCCTGGGGAGAGAGCGACATGGTGAATCTAGAGAGAGGTCCTGAAACCTCTGGGGTTTGGGCCAGAACAGGAAGGAGGAAATGGGAGATGAGTGGAGAAACTGAGAGAGGGATGGTCACAAAAGTTGTCATTAGGGGCAAGTGCTCAAGGGAGGGTCTTACCTGAGGGAGAACAGTCTGCCACTCAAGGAGAAGGGGCCCAGGCTGCTCTTCTTGAACAAGGGTCCAGCTGGGGAGGAAGGAGGAGGAGGATGAGCAGGAGGGACAGGGGTTGGGGGAGGGGCTGGGTGGGATTTAACCCACCAGGAGCTGCTGGGACCATGGTCTCATCAGGCTCTGCAGGACCCTCTCAGTGGAGTTGAACGTGGCTGAGCTGTTGCTCCTGTCTGATGAATACCAGAAGGTGGAGATGGTGACATTGACTGTGAGAGTCTTCAGGTTGTGCCCCAAAGCTGCAAGACGAGAGGGAGAGTGAAGTCCATCACTGAGAGCTGGCCTGAGACCACACCAGAGTCCTGCACTCATTATCATCTGTCGTCTTCTCTCACAGTGGCACCACCACCCACCCGTGTGGTCACCCAAGTCAGAACCAGCATATCTGCTCAGCTCCTCCTCCCTCCCAGTAACACCCATTCACCTTTCACACTCGTCCTCACATACACTCCATCCCTGTCCCAACTCAAGTCTTAACTTTCTTCACCCAGACCAACACCCTAGCAGGCACAATGGATGCTCTGTCTAAAGGAAGTTCTACATGGACTACTAGAAGAATTTTTCTGAAATGAATACCTCACTAGGGCCACCACTGCTCTAGTACCACCCATGGCTCCCTATGGCCTTCAGAGTTTAGTTCAACCTTCTTGACCTGGCACTCAAGGCTCTACTCAATCTGGCTCCTGCTGACCTTTCAGTCTCATTTTATCCATCTACTGCGAGTTAAACTTCATGCTTCACACAACCCAAATTTGTTTCAATTCTCCCCGTATGGCACGTTGTTTCTGGCTGGAGCCTTTGCTCATGGAATCCCCTCTGCCAGGAAATCTCTTCATCCTCTATTTGCCAGGGTCCGTCTTACTCATTCTTAAAGACTCCATTCTGGTGAAACTTTCTCTAGCAAGCTCTTCCCCTCCAAATTATGCCAGGTGCCACTCCCCAAAACCTCCCACATTGTGTTATAATGGTGTGTTAATTCACAAGACTAGAGGCTCTCTGAGGGCTGGCCTTAGACTGAATCGTTGGTATAATCTTTGTGATCATCATGATTGTCCTAAAACCAAATTTTCACACCCTGGCTTCCCATCTCCTGGATCACAACTGGCTGGTAGGGGCTGGAGAGCTTCTCTTGGGAAGGAAAATGCACCCCCAGATACCTGTGGTGGCTTCTGGTGGCACAGGTGATGATCAAGTATGCAGGGATGTGGTGGCCGCCTAGGGAGCTGTGGAGAGGGCAGTCATCAGGGAGGGACAGAGTGGGAGGAGCTTCCAGGCTCACCCGGGCTCCAGCAGTGGCTGTCCCAGGACCACCATTCACAGGTGAAGCATAAATGAGAGTGAGGGGACGGGTCCCTGTGTGAGTAGAGGGATGAGCATCCCTGTGGATGAGAGGAGCCCAAGAGAGTGAGATGGGTGAATAAGAGAGACTGAACACAGAGGAGACACAGATGGATGGGCAGAAAACTGGACAGACGGATGGGATACCTGGAAAAGGAGGACCAAGGGCGGGGCTTCAGGAGAATAAAAGTGAAAACCATGTGGGGTCAGAATGTGGTGGAGAACATGTCTGTGTCTAAGGCTTTCTCACCCTGGGCTGGGACTCTCCACCAGAACCCAAGAGAGAGAGAAGGGATGAGTTAGGGCCCTTCCAGGTCCTTCCCTCACCAAGGACAGCGGGTGAAGGAGAACAAGTGCTCCCCAACCCCTAATTCGATGGGACCCAGGACATCAGGGCCAGGAATATTCACTGGTGGTAGTCGGGGCTGCGGCTCCATAGGTATAACCTGTGGAGAGAAGGCAAGAGAAGCTGAGCGAGGGTTGGGGTGAACATAAAGGATTAAGTGTGAGGAGGATGTAGGGACGTTTGTGGGAAAAGCAGAGGGAAAAGCAGAGGGGAAGAGGGGAGGGGTATTCAGGGAGGTGGCAACTAGGTGGAAGGTGGCTGAACCCAGCAGTCACACTGTGATGAGAAGACTGAACCCCGACCAGAAGGAGAGAAAGATGGATCAAAACTCACTTTAGAGCAACGGAGGCAACACAGAACTTTGACTGGCAGAGAGAACATGGCTGTAGCGCAGCCCCTCACCACTGACGTAGAAGCTATCCCCGTCCAGGGTGAGGGAAACCGGGTAGGTGACGCCCAGGTTCTCATGGCTCAGCTCCCAGTAGAGTCGCTCTCTGTCTAGCCCAGGACCTGCGGGGCTCAGAGTGGAAGGTGCAGACGGTGTCCACACCACTGGCTGCCCCACCCTTCTCAAGCCTGGTGAAGGAAGAACATGGGGCTGTGCAATACTGAGCAGGTGTCCTTCTGGGTGTGGAAAGTGGGAGAGTGGAAGGGAGGAGGCTGAGGGAGAGGCTGAATGGGCTGCTCTGATGTGTAGAGGGGCTCTCCTCAGTGTCTCCCGTCTGAGACAACCCCCTCACAAGTAAGGCCTGACTTCCTTTAGGATGCGGAAGGGGGCCTGTGAGTGGCCAAGTGGGGTGAACACACAGACCTGGGTGAGGGGACGCCTGCAGGTCTACACGGACAGCAGCGAGGAGAAAAGTCTGTGCCCTGTGCCATCGGACACATGCAGGCAAGAAAGTACCGTTACATTCTCTCGGTTCTACATTCCAAGGTCTTTTCTTTCTATTTCTTTCCTACTCCACAGCCATCACCCAGACCTAGGGAAGAATCATCTCACTCGTAATCTTCTTCCCAACACCTCCTGCCTCTTAAGTATTCAATCTTAACCCTCAGGTCCATTTTAACCAAAGTGCTTAGACCAAACGCCAATCACATCAGCCATCTGTTCGCATCTCTCCAGACTGTTCCCACTGGTCTTAGAAAAGAGTCCCAAGTCACGCCTGACCTGGTCCAGCATGTCCCACTCGCTGGTCTGGCTCACACCTCTCCCCCTGTGTTGACTCCGCTCATCCATCTCTCTTCTCAGTTCATGGACACAACAGGCTCTCTGCTTCAGGGGTGTCCTCATGCGGGTCCCTCTGACTGAAACGCTCTCTTGAACACGCTCCCACACCCTCACTCCAGTCTACCCTTCAGACCAGCTAAATCCAGTCCCAACTCTAGCTCTCAAGCTAAATATCAGTCCTTCTCAAGATGGCTTCCCTGCCCCCTCAGGTTTATTCCCCTTGTGCCAAACTCCCACATCACTCTCATCATTAACTGTCTAAAATCCAAATTCCCAAATACAATATAAATTCCATGGAGGTGGGACAAGGTCTCTCTGGTTCTCCAGGAACCCATGCATGTGGCCCAGGGCCTGGCTTATGAGATGAGGAAACATCCTGGTTTGTCTAGGACTGCCCTGGTTTGAACACTAAACATCCTGTATCCTGGAAAACCCATCCGTTCTGAATAAACGAGGATGGTGGGTCACCATAAATTATACACTCAAAGACTATCTATTGCATGACAAGCACATATTCCCCTCAAGAACGTCACAGGAAAGCTAGAATGAAAAAGGCACACACACACACAAACACAATTAGTAGAGGCAAACAACTAAATACAAAATCATTTAACAAGATTCTCTGCAACATGAATCACCAGACTGTTCTTCCAGAAAAGATTCGGGAAACAAAGTTAATTCCCTTTAGAAGTCAAGGTGGAGAGGACAGTCTTTTTGGAGACTAGTGCCCTTCCCTTCAATCTACAGTGTTGCTTAGTATACCTCCAAATGATTTGAAATGTCATAAAGAAAAAAATGCTCAAAATAAATCTGGCTACTGGCAAATTCAATTTTAAATTTGTTATTAATACAAAGTTCCAATCATCTTTTTCCCTGAATGCTCTTTTATTTCAAATTTTTATGGAGGATTTATAGGACTTTAGAAGTCAAATTGAATGGGTCTAAGGAATGTTGCTGAGTATCCCTGGTAATATTTAATGGGATGTCTTCTAATACTACATACACACGCAAAACATTTCTGTATTTATATTATATATAAATTCTGACTTTTGACTATTATGCAAGTAAATCTATATTTTCTACTATAATACACATTTGCAGTTATTTACATTTGTTTCATGTGTTCTTATTTGCATGTAACTGTACTTACTGAAATATTTATCACACAGAATCACACACAGCTTACCATCTTTCCATCCATCAAACATCAACAATTTTTCTCAAGATACCCTGACACTCAGTGACTCCATGTGGTGACAACCCGAGCACAGGAAAGCCCACTGGCAGGTCTTTGGCACAGCGGAGGCTGCCTGAACCTGTTGGTACCAGGTCCGCAGGGTACTCACCTGGTCACACAGAAATCCATGGATCAGCGAGGACGGGTGGACCCTGAGCCTGGTTTCACCTCAAACTTGAGCTCCACGGATGCTTTTCGTGTCTGAGGGGGTAAAAAATGGCGCATACAAGATTTTGAGGCCTTTTATAGGGTGTTGGATGGAAAGGTCACCCCATTCACTTTTCTTTTTTTGTATATACTGATTTAATTGTAACTGTTGGCTGTGACTGGATTTTCCCGATTCCTATCGAGCCACCTGCTGCCCAAGATGGGAGAAAGCAACTTCGTGCTGTGTGCACTTGAGTCGCTCAACTCACTTGACTGGACAGATACTTTTTGGTGACTCTGGACCCTTTAAACAAGCTTGTCATTTAGGGACCTTGTAAGTGACTCGCTGACTTGTCAACATTTTCCACACTTCATTCAGGGCTCAGGAGATTTTCAGGCCCTGGAGCAGATTTCCCAACCTTGGCACAACTGACATTTGGGGCTGGATAATTCTCTGTCTGGCCGCCCTGGGCCCTGGAGGACGCTGAGCAGCATTCCTGCCTCCCCCTCTAGACGCCAGGAGCGCCCCCATTAGTAACGACCCAAACACCGCCTCCAGAAGCAGCTAAAGCCCCCTGGGGACAAAATCAAAAGGAGGATGGTGACGGGGACTCTGAGGAGAGGACGGCGGCACCCGAAACCAGGAGGAACAGCAGCCTCGGGCGCCCTGAGCAAACAGCCCGGGTGAAACGGGGCTGCGGGGGGATGGAGGGACGCTGGGCCCTGACGGTGTTGCCCGCAGCACAGAAACTCCCTGGACCGCTACCCAGCCTGGACCATCTGCCACTCACCGCGCCCCGCCCCTGAGGGCAAACGTCCACGGGAATCCGGTTCGAGCCCAGAAGATGGGACACACCGCGCAAACACGCCCCATCCCTCCAAGGCGCCGCCAGCGCTTCCGCTTCGGATCTCAGGCGGGCATTCGAGAGGGACAAAAGTTTGGGGGCTCCGAGTTGAGGCGGCCGGCGGGTCAGGCCGGGCACCCCAGCCTCGGGGGAGGTGTCTAGTTTCTAGAATGAGTGCGAAGCTGGAAAGCGGGCTGGGTGAGCACCAGGGACAGGGACAAAATCTAGGGACGGGGCTGTGTGCGGGAACCAGTTCTAAGGGTGGGCTGTGGGCGGGGACAAGGGTGTGAGTCACACCAGGCCCGGGTGGCGGTTCTGTGGGCGGGAACTAGGGTATGGGCGGGGCAATGAAGCAGGACCAGGCTGTGGGCGTGGGCCAGGCTGTGGGCGGAGCCAGGCCCGAACGTTGTGGGCGGAGACAAGTTCCAGGGGTGGGAGGAGGTTGGGGTTGCACTGGAATAAGTCAGGCAGACTTCACAGGGGGAGGAAATCAGCTCCACGGGTGGGGCTGGAGGCGGGGCTTTCCGTTGAACCCTAGACTGTACAGGTAGCTGGATGTTGAACAGCTGTTCTTCAATCCTTTCCCCACGTTTATACAGCCTAATAGAATGATGTGCCCATATTTAGAATTCTAAATTTTTGTGCGTGTTTGTTGTTCTTAATTTCGTTTAAAAATTGGATCATATATTCACATTTCTCTACAACTTGCAGTCCCAAGCCAGTAGATAAGGATATAACGCTATTTTAATTTTAAAAATCTGGGAAGAGGGAGGCCAATACGTCGAAGATACACATATAGGAAAACTTCAAAGAGTGGTACAAAGTCAGTAAAATATTTTCCCTCTACCACTGTCTCCCAGTCCTTTTTCACAGAGATAAACATCCTTTTATCCTCTATCCTTCCAGACATACTGTGTATATGTGGGCCTGTGTATATGTTCAAGACCAAGAGGGATGTCCCCAAGCAAAACCTGAAGCCCATGAATTGTCTCATGCATCAGAAGTTACTGAGAAGAGATTTAAGTTTCTGATGGAAGGAGATGAACCAGTGATGAATCCATAGGAAGACAACAAAGAAACAAGAGAATTTTACCATTTAAACGGTCAAAGGAAAAAGTAAGAAAGAAAATGTATTCATAATATCTGATGTAGCACATCTTTGGATAAGATTCGTATGCTATAAAATGGTAAACACTTTTGTCATAAAACAGTAGACATTGAATTTTGATTTATCCTAATTCATTAAATAGTTATATTGGGCAAGGGGAATTATGATTTTAACATATGTAAGAACACTTCATGCTGGATTTTTCAGAGAAGGAAGAAACTATAAATAGTCAAAAGCTGAAAAATGAAAAAGCTGTACGAGTTGCCTGATTTTAACATATGTAAGAACACTTCATGCTGGATTTTTCAGAGAAGGAAGAAACTATAAATAGTCAAAAGCTGAAAAATGAAAAAGCTGTACGAGTTGCTAATGTAGAAATATAGATTTTCAACCAGAAAATTAAAGAAGTTGTTTTTGGAACCAGAGTCAAGAGTGGGGAAGGTAGCTTTTCGTTATAAGGCTTAAAGTATTATTTGAGAGATGTGCGTATAGACACACATACACGCACACACAGGGCAGCCTGAATTTGTATTCCGAAGGGATCATTTAACTCTACAAATAATTTGTAAAAAGGATTCACTTTACAACAGTAGAACATATTTTGAAAACTACAGACTTCAAGCATAAAAATAGCTGTCATCATCCCGGTGGAAAAACGAATGTGACATCACTTTCCCACCGACACGGTGATAAGCATTTTACATACATTACTCTTGAGTATTTTCACAGCAACCCATAAGGAAGATGGTAATATCTATCTCCATTTTGCAGATGAGGAAATTGGTGACAGCATATTGCTAAAATTTTCATATAAGTTCTCAATAGATCTTGTTTTATGTTAAAATTGTTTATTGAATTTTCTTTTCATTAATAAATGATATTTGCCATTCTTACAAATAAGCAAAGGATGTGTAAAAACAATTTAGCAAAACGACAGTTTTCTTTTGATATAATTAAGTATAGCAATCACTTTATTATTTTTCTGCTCTCTGACTCACATCTAGGAAGATACTTCCTATCCTAAAGGCTTACTAGAAAACTCTACTAAAAATCAAGAATCAGGGAATAACCATATTATGCAAAGTTCCTGAATACATGCAGAAAAGGCATTATAGCAAATTTTTGTACAAAAATCTTAGATCATTCATGAACTGATAACAACACAAATCATGATTAGGCAAGGTATTTCTGTAGAACGACAAATATTTAAACTTTAGACATTTGGAAAGGTAGTTCATTACAGTAACTAATGTGTATAAGAAGAATTTTTTCAAACTCACTTAGTGCCAGGAAATCGTTTGACAAAATGCACTGCAATATTATTCACAATAGCCAAGAGATGGAAACTACCTAATTGTGAATCCGTGGGTGAAAGGATGAAGAAAATCTGGGGCATCCATACAATGGAATATTATTCAGCCTTAAAAAGGAACGAAATCCTGTATTCAGAATTGCTTGACCGGATCATTTCAGTAGCCATGTGTTTTCTTGCTTAGTCCCCTCTGGTCCATTCGCCAACCAGGAACCAGGGTGATCCTTTTACAATGTAAGCACCATGACCTCTAATGGATCCCTAAAAGAGATTTTGGAGGTAGACTGCCTGGGTACCAGTTGTGTGACCTTGGTCAATTATGTAACCTCTAATATTCCTTATCCATACAATAGGCGTGAATAGTATTGTCTCCATAGCATCGTTGTGAGGATTAAATGAGGGACTACATGTCAGATGCTTAGAGTGCCTGGCACATGGTAAGGCAATATGAAAAATTTAGCTGTAATTATAACCAAATTAAATATTGTGATGGCCTATTAAGTTGAACCATATGAAATTTCTAATATTCAACCATTTTGACCCATTTTATTGTTGAATAAATGATAAAACTCAGTCTAGGTAGGTTGCGTAGAGTCAAAAAGGATTGTATAAATGAAAATATTATTAGAAAAATAAGCTGAAATAGATTGCTTTGCAATTTACAAAGCAGTTTCTCATACTTTGTTTCATTTAATCTCTATAGCTTATTTTTCAGTCTATTATTACCACTGTCTCTGAAGGAGTAACTGACCTGCCCCAAAGCACACCACATTAAATAACACAATTAGAGTGGAAAGATCATTTCGAGTATAAATCCTATTTGATATTTTGTGTCAGGCAGGTTGCAGGCCAGGAAAGCCACAGTGAAGCTGCACAGGCCCAAGAAGCCCAGGTGTCCCAGGACACAGTAGAAAGCAGTGACCGAGCCCTTGTTGCACACGATGAAGATGTGGCCGTGTTCAGAGTTTGCATCTGTGTCAATGAAGGGAGGAGAGTTTCCCAGCCAGATTCCACAGAGACTCAGCTTGATAAAGGAGCAGATGGGAATGATGAAGTTAGGTGCCCCTGACACCAACCACTGCCTCATCCTTCTCCCTGGTGCAGTGACCTTGAAGGCCACAACCACAATCATATTTTTGGCCAAGACACTGGAAACAGCCACAGTAAAAACGTGATTTGTTGAAGAAGGCAGGTGGCTGTGTTGGGACGACTAATGAAGAGTAAGGAGCATAGGAATCAGAGGGTGAGGGAGATGAGCAGGATGTAGCTGAGAGTCTGATTATTGGCCTTGATTATGGGAGTGTCTTGGTGTTTCACAAAGACCCCCAGGACCACAGCTGTGAGGACAGAGAAGCACAGAGCTGTGCAGGCCAGGGCCATCCCCAAGGGGTCCTCATAAGCCAGAAAGATCACAGCATTTTGGCGGCTGCGATCTTGCTCTCTCTTGGCCTACTGATGATCTGGACACTTCACACACTGATCCATGTCTGGGGAGAGATGCAAAGTGTCCTCAGCCCAGGTTCAGTCACTCTCTCTTATTAGCATGCCCCCAAAGAATACATTGGGTAAGTTTAGAAAATTGTTTTCCTTTGTTGCTCCAGGCACCAAATAACAGAATACTCTACAGAGAACCGTTCCCGGTTAATAGTGCCCATCTTCTTTATGGTTAAGTAAACAAAGCTATTATGCTTCTCAGTATTTATCTTGCATAATCCTGAAAGCACTTTTTTCTCAGCAGAAAACCAAAAGTGATCCCTGTCTCTCTGAGCTATACTCCTGTAAGCTATGGCCCAGATTTAAACATTCAATGAGCAAGCAGTTATTGGAAAACCTCCATGAGGCAGATAATATGCTACGTTCTAGGGAAACAGAAAAGGCAAAGTCATAGACCTCACTCCTAGGGACTTTCAAAATGAGACCCTTTCTACCATCTAAAATGATCTCCAAAACATTTCATCTTGATTTCACTTCCACCACTTCTGTTAAGATTTTAGTCACTTCTCTCCTATGTTATCATAAGATCTTTTTACTCAGGTTCCCTGCCCTTGTCCTGCATCACAAGTGATACTTCTACATGTAAGTGGGATCATGTTTAGCCTCCATTAAAAAATCCGACAAACTCTTAAGAAGACCAAAAAGACTGTATAACCTTGGTCTTGCCTACCTCTACTACCTTTACTCTGATTTTTAAGACTCCCAAATCTTCCTGTGGTTCTGAAACTGTTCCGTGCCCGCTCATCCCTGCAGGTATAAATACATGTTTTTACTTCTACAGGGGCATTGCTCCTTCCTCTTTACATCCCTTTAAATTTTCTCACTTTTCATGTTTGGAACTACAATCTGCCTGATAATGATTTCTGTGGATGGTGTGAGTTCAGGTTGGCGAGTCATTGTCTTCTCCATGAAGACAGCTAATTTACCCAACATGCTTTATTGAAAAGTCTTTCATTTGCCCACTCCTCCTCAGTGTTTCCTTGTAAATCAGACGTCTATACATGAGTCCATATATGAGCAGCTTGTATCTGAACTTACCATTTGGTTCCGTTGATTTTCTTGTTTATCCTCTTGATGAACCTCCTCTATTGTGATGCTATAATACTTGATGTCAGGTAGAGTAAGTACTCCCACTTTATTCTTTTCTTGAAGATTTTCTTAGTTAAGTTTTTCCTTTATCATTTCCATAAGAATTGTATCAATTGTAATTTCCACAGAACGGGTCAGCATTTTAGCTGCAATTTTGTGGAAGCTGTAGATTAATTTAGACAGTTTTGGTATCTGTTGACTTTTGAGTCTGTTCTGTCACGAACTTGGTTTATTCCTCCACTTCTTTCAGTCTTCCTCTATTTTTCTAAATGCTGTTCTACAAATTTATGGACAGAAATCTTTTGAAAGTCTCATTAAAGTTATTTCTAGGTACTTCATACTTTAAGATGTTGTAAATGTAATTTTTTAAAATTTAAATTTTGGATGCCTTATGAAGGGTAGATGGAAGCAAAATTTTCTATATTAACCTTGTATTCAGCCACCACTAAGCTCAATTAATACATTGATTTACATGGATTTTACATTTATACCATAATATCATCTGAAGATAACATCAATTTTACTTCTTCCTTTGAAGTAAATTATTCCTTTTATTTCTTTTCCTGCCAATATTGTATCAGGCAGGACCTCCAGTGTAACGTCTAATAGAGGCAGTGACGTTGAACATTCTTCTCTTATCCTTGCTTTCAACACTGAACCTTAAAGTTCCATTCTGTGACTGCTGTGTATGGGAGTAAGAGAGTTTCCTTCTGTTCCTGATTTGGTAAGGGTTGTTCTGTTGTTGTTGTTTGTTTTAAAATATGAATAGGTGTTTAATTTTACTAGTTTTTCCTACAGTTATTGCGATTATTATTTCTCTTTTTTCAGAGATTAGTGTACTGAATTACATTGCATGAACCTAATTTGGTCATGATATGTCCTTCTTATAAAATATAGCTAGATTTGGAACATTGATTTGATTTGATTATTTTCTAGGATAAATGAATTTAATCCAAGAAAGAGAGTGCCCTGTAATTTCCTTTCCTGCAATGAATTTGCTAGATTTTGGTACCAATGTTAAGCTAGTCTCTCATAATGAGTCAAAAAGTTTTCTATTTTTCCTATTCTCTGGACGAGTTTGAGTAGATGTATATTATTTCTTTCTTGAATATTTAGGAAGATTCATCAGCTTTGTACCAAATAAATATTTTGTAGAAATGTTTTAAAGTATGGTCTCAATTTCTGTAATAGGTATGGCAATATTCAGATTTTTCATTTTTTCGTGAGACGGTTTGGTAACTTTTATTTGCCTGGTAATTTGTGAGTTTCCACTAAATTTTCATTGTATCAACATGATGTTATTTATGTTTTCTTCATGTTAAAAATTTTCCATATGATCTGCATAGATTACTCCCTTCAGCCTTGGTATGTTTTTGTTGCAATTTTTCTCTTTTGTTGAACACTAGTACTAGGATTTTATTGAGTATATTTGTCATTTATTAGAATCTAATTTAGTTTTATTTATCCTTTTGATGTTTGTCTTTTATTTTGTTAAAACTTCCTCTAATATTTATCATTTTGTGTTTTCTCTTTTCCTTGTGTTTAATTTTATGCTCTTTTTCTAGCTTGTGATGAATGCTTACAACTTAGAAATTCAACCTTTCTTTATTTAAATTTACAAAATAATATATAAATATATATAATCTAGGATTATACATTTCTCTTTAAGGATAGATTTAACTCCACCCCATAAGATTCGATGAATAGTATTTTTAATTGGAAATACATTCTAATTTCCATCATAGTTTACTCATTAATCATCGGTTGTTTACAAGAGTATTTATTAATCTCCAAGCATGTAGGAATTGAAGTTAGTGGACTTAGTGTTCTTTAGATGTGCATATGGAACATATACCCAAACTTACCACATGCCAAATGTGCACCTGGAAGCTTTATCCAAATTGACGATATGCCAGACTATATCATCAATCTCAGTACATTTCAAAAAAATTGAAATTATACGAAATATGTTGTGAAATTAAGCTTCATATCAATCACAAAAATAAAATTAGATAATGCCACCATTGAGGGGATTCCAGCATTGCACCATTTAATATAAATCTGAGTAATTCCAAGATATTATTTATGGTATGAAAAATCTTCAGTGTTGGTTTTCTGTCCCTCTTCTACTTCATGATCCAACTGCCAAACCCACATTGTCTGTGTTCTACTCATGTTGAACGTTTCTCAGCTCCCTAGAATATTAAATGCAGGGCTTATTTACCAGTTTCTGCCATTTCTAAGAATTCCACCAAGAATTTAATCTGCCTTCATTAGTCTGACATAATACTAATGCTACTGCCTCTATGAAGAAGTACGTGACAGTTCCCTCCCCACGAATATATATACTATCACTTATTGCATCCCATGGGTGGCTGCGTACCTATATTGCAGCCCTATGTCACCACCTTGAATTCACTTCACTGCATGTTGTCTCCTCTACTCACCTGCGAACTCTAGGACATCAGAGAAAAGATGTATGTACTCATTGAAGGAAGCTGTACCCTAAGCACGTTGCATACCATGTAAATACTTACCCCTTAAATCAAACACAACCTTTCTGAGCTCCTGCTCTGTGCCAAGAACAGCACCAGACTCTGGAAAAATAAGGATTTGTTCAATGTGATCTAAATGTAGATTTAAAGAAGATGAAAAGTAAGGACTTATGATACCATGTGTTAGATGCCATGAGAGAGATTTAAGTCAGGTTCCTGTGGAGTAGTCAAAAAGGGTTTCCTTGAGATGCTAATGCCTGCAATGATGTTAAAATGAGTCAAACAAGCTAATTCAATGTAGAGAGAGAGTGTATCTTTTTGGGTGGAATGATAAAAAAGTTGGCTTTTTTGGCTATAAAAGTTAAATTACTAAATGGAAGAAGGAAACATTTGGACCCTGCAGTCCTCATCCAGAGCTTTTCCGTTTCTTTGGGAGAACGGTGCATACAAAAGAGCGGTGGAGAGCCAGCCCTGATGGCCTAGTGATGAAAGTTCAGTGCTCACCACTTTGGTGGCTCCGGTTGGTTTCCTGGTCATGGAACCACACCATCTCTCTGTGAATTACCATGCTGTGGTGATGGCTCACATAGAAGAACTAGAAGGATTTACAACTAGGATATACAACTATGTACTAGGGTTTTGGGGACAATAATAAAAGAGGAAGATTGGCAAGAGATGTTAGCTCAGGACAAATGTTTCCCTTCAAAAAAAAAATAGAAGTGGAGAATATCGCTGCAAGGCATATCCTCACCTGTCTCATTGGAAATCTCATTCTCTGGGCAAGGAATGCAATCAAAACAACAGGCAGCCTTGCTCTCCTGAGGGCTCTTCCTGAATCCCAGAGTGCAACTCTCACTGCATACAGACTGTGGAGTCTGGAGAAAATCAGATAACACTTGGTAACAGCTGTGACTTTTACTTAATTTTCAAGTAACTAGAGTGTTTTAGAGTATTGGCCTTAACAAACTGAAGTTTGAAATATCTAAATCCAATTCATTGGTTGGATGTCATGCTTATTGTATGATATAAAAGACTGGAACGCCTCAGACGTATTGTGGGTTTGTTTCCAGAGCACCTCAACAAATCAAATATTGCAATAAAGTGAGTCACACGAATTTTTTGATTTCTTAGTGCATAAAGAAGCTATGTTTACACTATACTGTAGTGTACTAAGTGTGCAAAAACATTATCTCTAAAAAACATGTACATAACTTAATTTTTTTTAATTATTTCTAAAAATTACTAGTCGTCTTCTGAACATTCAGCACTTGCAATCTTTTTGCTTGTGAATGTCCTGTTTAGATCTTGGATTATTGGTAAAAGAAAAAATTAGCTCAGTTGGAAGTGAATTGTTAAATTCCCATATGTGGCCTTTTATGAAGCTCTGAGGGGGTACAAAACCCCAACAAGATTTTGGTTATTCATGTGTGGTGTAAGTAATTATGATTGGGATCAACCCATCTCAGTAATTCCTTTGGCACAATCAATCACTTCCTCAGATAAAGACACTTCTTGACCACGTGGATCATGTTGGGAATATTCTCCTACTTTCACCATAAGTCTAAGACCTTCTGAAAATTCCAAAAGTTGAGAATGGTGTACTCTTAATCTGATTTTCCTCCTTCAGCCAAATTCACTGAGTCACCAGTAGGATTGTTAAATTCTATGTTCCTCAGAAAGGGGTGCAGCTAGAAGTGACACATCATCCTGCAGTGAAGTAGGCCCAGGTGTTGAAGAGAAAAACCCTGAATTAGGGACAGCCTTTCATTGACTGTAATCCTTGTTTCATAATGTAACTTTATTACAAGTATCCAATGAAGTAAAGCAAATGAAAGCATATGGAGAACTACAATATCATAATGTTTCTAAAATATCAGGAAGTTTCAAGAGAAAATGCCTAAAGACAAGAATATCAAGATGACCAGTGGTGATAGGATTCAGACAAATCTCAAGTACGAAGTCCAATCTAGCCACCCTCATGCACTCTCTGAATTTTCCCAGACCATCAATCTGCAAAATGATGTTAGCAATACCTAAAGTGGTTGCAGAATTAAATGAGATCATTTATGTAAAGTATTCATCATGATGTTCAGCACCAGATAGTCACGTAAAGGACAAGTTCTCTTCTTCTTGTTATTGAGGAGCTGCATGCGAGAAGGCTGGATAATCCCTATGGAAACATTAGGCAAGCAGGATGTTGGGATCCTTTGTAACACAAAACATTGATTTTGACTCATAGCTCACTTCCTCGTTGCCACTAGAACCTTCTTGTTGATGACTTACTGCCCAGGACTAGATTTACTCCTAGAGAGTGAAAGAAATACAGAAACTCCTCTGCTTTTCATGGAGAAAGAATCCTAACTTCTTGGTTTGAACACCTGTAAAAACCCATACAAAAGTCACATTTACATGGGTACATGCTGTTAAGTGGAAGAGACTTTACCTGCCAGGGAGAAAACACCAGATCTTCCCCACTTCCCATTGGCTGAATTTCTGCACGTTGAAGAAGCATCTCATGAAGGCTCCAGGCCACAGTATACACAGCATTGTACACATTGTAACTTCATTCAGTCATGGTCGGATGAAAAATCTGCCAAGGCAACCATCCCAAGGAAGCATTGGGTGAACAATTCTCCCGTGTTTTACAGTCAGGCTCAGAAATGGTGCAAGGAATAAAGGGGTACCACAACCTAGTGAGGTAAATATCTTCTGGATATTTGGTAGGGTTAACTGTCTGGATAAAATTTTCAAAGCCAGAGACCTCACTAGGGTGGTGTCAAAAAATGAGAGTCCAATGGAATGAGTCAGGGATGAAATCTCTCTCACTGTGGATAAAATCCCACTCTGATGTCGTGACCCAGACTTTCCATATTACTAAATACTCCCAAATAGAAAAGCTCAAGCTTACGAGAGAGTCGGCATCACCATAAATGATAACCACATTGCCTTCTGTTTCCTCTACTTGTAAATCATATGGCCAGGTCATTGAGGAATATGACCTTTCAGTGACAGGGATCATTTCCACAAAGGCTGCACAGATTCCATTCTTATCCATCTCTCCTCTCAAGTCTGAGAGAAACTCAACATCTTGCTTGTCTTCTGAGATGACCAGCCCCACCCAGGTCCAACTGAAATGAAGCAGCAAAGAGACCATGCCAATGGCTAGAGATGTGTCCCTGGGGGACATCTGATAGAGAGATGGAAACTACTCTTCATCATTCAGGATAAGATCACAAGGACCATATGTAAGCTAAAGGAAAAGACAATTGGAAGCAATATGAGGATGAGGATTGGCAAAAACCACACTCTCAGTCCTGAAGGCTGTTCAACAACACTTGGAGGTGCTAGAAAGGGACAATAGCTCATTTCATTTTCTAATCATTTTCCACTCCCTGAAAGCTTTCTAGAAAATAAGATCAGTAGACTTCCAGGAAACTGCTTTATCTCTTTCCCCCTCAGCCTTCTCTCTACTCCAAAGAATGGAAATGTCATACCCCACCAAGGACCTGTACACGTGCCCTTTGAGATCATATCCTTTGAGAGATACACAAACCCAGTCTTCTCCTCTCCTCCTATTTAGGCACCTGAGAATGGCACCAAAGGAGACATGGTTTCATCTCTCCCCATCACAACCAGTCTTACCTGTGGAAACTTGTACAGATCCAGCAGTGTTTCAATCTGGGCAGAAATTGCCCATGTGGTTCCTGTAAGGACCGCTAGAGATTTGCTCTCTCTCCTGCAGTTGGAATTAGGGATGTCCTTTCCCAACCCCGAGAGTCAAATCAGGGACCTCTTCAATGACCTCCGTTCACTGGGCAGGGCATTATAGAGATCAAATCCCAGAGACATGTTGGGCAAAATAGGAGGGTTCTCGTTGATTTCCTCAATGGCAAAAAGCAAGGCCAGAACATACTGGTAGATCTTGTACTGAAACCTGCATAGAAGGATAGGGATCCTTAGGGAAAATACTCAAAATGATTTCCTTCAAATGCAATACAATAACTTCATTCAAATGAATTTGCTATTGACTCGAACGTCTGTGGCAACAGATGGCTCTCCTGAAGCCTTAAAATTTATAACTAAAGAAAATAGCATGACTCCAGCTGTGGAAGGTCCTTAGTGAATTCCACACTCATGAAGGTAACTGGTTAAGTACACAAAAGAAAGTACAATGAATGGAAAAACAGATAACATTCAGATTAGATTTGTAAATGGCTCTTTGCTTCAGCAGGAAAAATACTTGTTTATATGAGCACACCATTAATTCCTTCCTAGAAGAGCAACAATATTAGCATGAGTTTGGGGATAGCCCTGGGGAGGAAGAATAATGGCAACTGACATGTGCGTGACAAGCTTAGACGCATGACATGTGCAGGTTGAGAATGGTGCAACAGAAAGCTGTCAATCAAATTGCCTAAGCCTCTGCCTCCTCAAACCTGTGCATCTGCCACCATCAAAAACCAGGAAACTAAGGTGAACTTCAGAGATTCAATGAGCGAGGAATCATCAACAGGCAGGAACAATTGAAAGAATCAAGAAGAACTGAAAGGACTAGAAACACTTTGGAATCTAAGAGAGACAGCATTGTAAAGTTTAAAAAGCTTCTCATCCATTTCTTAGTTAAAAAAATATTAAATTAAAATTAATCCTTAACATCTTTAACAGTACCTATTCCTGATAGCCCATATTATATTCATCTTTTCTACAGACTTTCTACACAAATAACTCCTAAGCCAAAGAAAATTCTTTGCATTTCTATTGCCTGGGATCTGTAACACCATCAAGAATAAAATAGAGCAGTCACTTGTGCTTATTTCAAGAGTTCTATTATTTGAGGATTGATTAGTACCCTAGTTCATGCTCACTGCTTGTTAATGCTCCCCGTGTCCTTTTGAAGAATAGGTTTTCTTCATTTGTTGGGTATAGGTTTCGATATGTGTCCACTAAATCAAACTTGCTAATTGGTTTTTCAAATACTCTATTAATAGATATGTGTTATTCTTTGTCTCAGAGGAATGTTGAAATTCTTCACTATGAAGATATATTATTTCTATCTCTCCTCTTCCTCTGTCTCCTTCTCCTATACTTCCTCCTCCTCCTCCTCCTTTAGTTTCTTCTTATCTTCTCCTTCTTCTCCTTCTCCTCCTCTTCCTTCTCCTCCTTCCCTTCCTAGTTGAGGCTATATTATCTTCACACGACATCGTGTGTAGTATAACAACAACTACATCTTCATGATCAGTTGAACTTATATACCATTGGGAATTAACCACTTACTTCCTAATGATGGTTTTTTCCTCATCTGTTTTATCTCATATTATTATAGCTACCCTGGGTTGATTTTTGATTTGTATTTTACTAGCGTATGTTTAAATGTTCTATTCTATTTTGAATTTCTAGTTTTCCATGTTTTTTAGTTTTCACAAGTCTTGTAAATAAGATACAGTTACGTTTGTCATTGTCCCTTCAAATTTAACAATCTGTATTTAACTAGAGAATTTATTCCATTTACATTTGTTGTGATCATTTATATCCTTGTTTTGCCCCCATTAGCTATATGTTTTCCTTCTATTTTTTCCACAAGATTTATTATGTTCTTTCCTTTTAAAATTTATTGTTTTATACTTGTTTTCCATATTCTAATGTATCTCCTCTATTTGGGTCATAGTTTTAGTCTCTGCTTCTATTTTACCACCAGCCCACATTGACTGAAGTGGATATAATTTCTCATCTCCTGGGAAATTTATAAACCCTTTAACTTTCAGTTTTACCCTCATGACTCACTTGTTTTTGTTGTACAGTGTTATGTTTCTCCTTTTACTTTCCTCTCTCTCATCATATCCATATCTACCTTATCTTTCATGTTTTCTACTTCCTTGTCTTTCTATATTGCATTCTGTTTCCTTCAGAATTCAAATTTAGTTTTGTATTCTCTCTTCTATTGTAGAACCTATCTGTGAAGTTTTGAAACTCAACAGTTAAGTCTTTTTCATCTCTTAAAGTTCTATAAGGCCCTTTGGTAAATATGTCAGATAATTTCTAGAGTCTCCTGTTTGACTTTGTTATTCCCATTTTTCTGGTTCCATTTTTTATAAACAGTTTATACACAGTTATTTTATATCTTGAAGTTGGTAAATCTCATATTTGAGGTTTTACTGTTTAAATCTATTGTTTTATTTTTAATTTTCTTATGTGTTGATGACACTTATCGACAATGACATGTATTCCTTATTTGTTTGGTGAACTTTGATTATGAGCTCATTTTTGTATGATTTTAATGTGTACAGAATGTAAGGTTTTAGTTTAGATCCTTTCCTCCAGAAAAGAATGTCACTGGTTTCGGCTCACAGTCATGTGCGTTGGCACCAAGCTAAGTGAAATTTTTATGTGACTCACAACTAATCTGTGACTCCCGGATTCATTCTCTCAAGTCACTTGTGACACAAAGACAAATCCTTTCATTAGAGGATCGTACTGACCTTTGACCACTGGGTGAATCCAAATTTGTCTAGTGCTTACAGTTTCCTTCTTCTGTCCTTTGAGATTTGGCTTACTTCATGTGAACTCAAGAATGTAATAAAATTATATTTTATGGAAGATATTGTTATGTGGAGGGAAACCCCTTCAAGGTATCTAGTCCTGTATACTCATAGTATTTCATTCTTTAGGATACTCCTTTGGATTTCTTTCTTTTAATAGAAATTCTTTCTTTAAGTTGAAAAGAAAATAAATGTTACAATCAAATGTGTGAGCTTGGGGGCATAGAAATAATTTACATGCTATTCAACAAAATAAGTTTATGATATAGAACATTTTACAGACCAGTAATGTATGTATGGATTACGTACATTTAACTGAAAACCTCTATTTAGAACATATTTAATCAAGTTTTAGGAGAAAAATCATTGACAGACACACTCCAGGAACATTCTGTTTCTGTGAGATGCACACATACTATACATATATCTGATGGTCATGTGACAAGCCATGATATGGCCAAATGTAGTTCAACTTAGTTCAGATGTGATATGATCAATTAAACTTGAAGAAGGGAGAATGTCCAGAATGTCCAGAAGCCCCATGTGTTTCCAATATTAGAGCGTTAAATGCTGAGAACAAGGAAAATGGTGCAGGTGTTGTAAAAATACATTACAATCTCTAAAGAGCAGAGAGCAGCATCCATATTAAACTTATTGCAGATTGTGTGAGTTTTCTGAAAATAAAACACCCCTTTCTGAGGAAAAATGAAGAACTTTTGCGTGTCAGTTGGGATCTCCAATTGCTGAGGTGGAATTAGGAGTACAAGAAGTTTATTGTGGCATAACACCTGTGAAGAATCAAAGGATTGGGGAGGGACAGCCCTCACACTGAGACACGGATTTTACTACCTGTGAAATAAAAAAAATAAGGAATATTAGGCAAGGGAGCTTCCAATCACAATATGGAGATGCCAGTCCTTCAGCCCCACCCGAAACCTACTGAATCAGAATATCTGGGGTGGGGTCCAGGACTCCTTCTGTGTTTTAACAAGCCCTGCAGATCATTCAGATCCTTAATCAAGCTTGAGGATGTCGGGTTTCAAAAAAAAAGCACCACACCAAAGAAGTGAACACTGAAAAAGTAAAACAATTGTCTAAGTACTTTGTGTTAATGTGATTTATAAAAAATGCAAAATACCAACAACTTTAAAAAATGTGCATAAAATTTAAAACCATCTTGAACCAAGTGCTTAATCTATACCTAGAGACATTGAATTTGGAGAAAAAGAAAAGAAGTAAAATACTAATTAATTTTTCATCTAACATTGAGGAGTCAGTGAAGCAAGACTTCAGATTTTGGGTTCTTCTTATTTCTCAAATTAAAAATATTGTAAAATAGGGGCCATCCTGGTGGTGTAGTGGTTAAGTTTGCACACTCTACTTTGATGGCCTAAGGTTCATGAGTTCGGATCCCTGGTGCAGACCTATGCACCGCTCATCAAGCCATGCTGTGGCGGTGTCCCATATAAAGTAGAGGAAGATGGGCATGGATGTTAGGCCAGAGCCAATTTTCCTCAGAAAAAAAAAAATCTAATATAGAATGTGAGAATGATCTATATATCCAACACAGTGGAGAAAAGTTTAATAAGGAAAATTACTTTAAAAGGAGCAAAACTAGGAAAAAAGTAAAAAAGCAAAGTACAAAAAAATAGAACCAGAGAGATAATGCTACGTATATCAGTTATACTATACTGAAGTTACTTAAATCACCTTTTCAATATTGAATGTTACTCTACATTCCACGAAGACATAGGAAACTAACACTGAACATAGATGCTGAAAGAAAGGGGATTGTCAGTAATAGTCCATACACGTGCTCACAAAAATAAAGCCACAACTAATATGAAACTTTCATATATGAATGTGTATAATGGTACACATATCTGAAGGCAAAAGATTTAGGGACTAAAATGTGGTTAGCAGTCAAAAAGTATATGTTCAATCATATATTAAAAAAAGGATTTTAAAAATATGAAGTAAACTGAACCTAACTACAACCATAGTAAGACTATTCAACTAACTTCTCAGTCTTTGTCCAAAAAAAAGTCAATATAGGAATCGTATATATTGTTAATCTTGATTTATCATTAATTATTTTTGGAGCATACACACACACATATGTCTGCATATAAATCTCAAACTTCCTACTCTGAAGCAAAGAAATAATATTATTATAAAATTAGGTCCTATCTTCGTCCAGCAAGCAATTTCTACATAGTAATCATTTCCTGAAGCCACCAGAAGAGAGATACATGGCCAAACACAGAAATTCTGACTCAGTAGCTCATCAGAGGAACAGGCAGATTTGAAATCCAGTTCCTTAACCAACTTGCACTCAAAAATGCTCATTAACTGCCAACATATCTTAAACAAATCAGCCAATTTATAAGCCACTAATCACTCTCATGAATAACTCTTTGGTGAAACAGGAAATCAAACCAAGGAGTAGCAAGGAGCCCTGGAGAGAGAGGAGAGAGAAAGGAGGAAGAGAAGAAAACTGTCTGTTCTGAAAGAAAATATCTGAGCATTAAATACCTTGAATAGTAAATAAAAATGCGAACGAGTGAATTAAATTCTCAACTCAAAACAAGGAGAACGGAGAAAGAAAACATAAAAAAATAATTTAGAAAGAGAGATAGAAGCAGAAATAAGAGTATAAAACAAGTATAAAATAAGTCCAGAGGAAAAGTAATCAGTCACTCTGATTCTTTGGGAAGCTCAATAAAATAGGCATCATTCAGACAAGTCTGATAAAGAAAAACTATTTGGGGAAGACAAACATCAACAACATTAGGTGAGAAAATCTGACCAGGAGCGAAGTCAGAGAGAATGTTGTTCATCTGCACATGGAGATGCCTTTTGGGATCTCAGTGATAAAGCTGCTTTTTATTTTATTTATTTATTTATTTATTTTTTAAATTTTTTGTTTATTGCAGTAACATTGGTTTATAACATTGTAAAAATTTCAGCTGTACATCATTGTACTTCTATTTCTGCATGGACTACATCATGTTCACCAGCAAAATATTAATTACAACCCATCACCACACACATGTATCGAATTATCCCTTTCACCCTCCTCCCTCCTCCCTTCCCCTCTGGTAACCACCAATCCAATCTCTGTCCCTATGTATTTGTTGAAACTGTAATTACTCAAACTGGCTCAAATAGAAAATAGAAAATTTTACAAATGTTCTTTATGGTTTCAAGAGAGTTTTTAAGAAAGTAAATTCCAAATATATGGTGGATTAGATGTATTTACAGATGAATTGTTTCTAAAACTTAAGAATAGGTATTTACTCTACCAGGAAACTCTTCCAGAATGTAGAATAAGAAGGTATATCTCTAGTAATTATGAAATTAACATGAGCCTGTTACCAGGACCAAAAAGAAAATGTGAACAAGGAATCATCTTAAACAGACTATTAGAAAATTAGATAATCTTTTAATATCCTCACATTTAATGTCCTCACCGTTCTGCCAGGAAAAAAACACAATATGTTCATGAAGGGTATAAAGCATTTGATAAAATTCAGGATCCACTTCTCTAAAACACATTCTTTTTGGAGGGCACTTCCTTAACATGCTTTTGTTAAAATAACTAACAAACACCAGAAAAAAGCACTCTCGAGCCCTTGCTTAAAACAAAGACAATAAGTCACAGCTAAAGACGTGTGAGGGGCAGGCACACAGGATCACCCCCACCCAAGGGCTCCTCTGTACAGGCTGGGATTCTCCCCCCAAAAGAGCAGAAGTTAGAACACTACGCAGCAGCAGCTGAGGCATGAGGAAGGGCAGAGTTCTTGGAGTATGTTGGTGGAGAGTGCTGTCTCACTAAGCTTCTAACCCTGAAAATTGGACACTAAAAGGAAGAAAACTGGAAAATATAAAAACACTGTTCTCTCCTTTGAAGGAAGCAACAAGTCAGCGGGAAGAGATAGAGATAGAAATGGACAATTTTGGGAAGGTGGGGATGCCGGGGAAAGACAGAACAGGTGATGCACAGCGTCTTGGTCTATCCATCCACAGATCCCATAGGCATCGTTCATCATAATAATCAAGCAGAATATAAATAAAGAGGCACTTACCACTGCAAAGTGGTAGGTTTCTTGATCCCTCTGTGTAAGAAATATGTATACAAGGGGAAAAACCCACCAATAACCACATCTCCATCCTTTTATGAACTGGGTTCATTTCACAAAAAGCAGTCAGGATAAGCCAAATGACAGACAAAGAGAGGAAACTGAAGGAACAGGAAGAAGAAAATCAAAAGGAAAATCTTTGAAGCCTCTGCAAAGCCCTGCTTCTGTGTGAGGTGTGAGGCAGCAGAAGCAGAGGTGGAACATGCAGCCTAAGGAGATATCTACACATGTGAAGTATAGTAACACATATACACACCCACACATGTGTATATGTGGTTTTTGTGGACTGGAAAAGCAATTTTAATGCTCTCTGACTCCTTTCAGCAGTCTCTTCCTCTCCCCTGGTGAGATCCAGACCCCTCTCTGCCCAGGGGCTCTGCATCTGAGGTCCTGTGTCCAGGTGAAAAACACCAGTTGGAAAACATGTTTGAGGAACATCCTCTCCAGCTTTAGGCACTATGATTTCATCCAGGTCCATGGATAGCAAGGCTCCAGGGACCACCTCCTCTTGGGCAGATGGGGTCCCAAACCTTTGTCAACAAGCCATCCACATGAATGCCATTTGTGATGCTGCAAAATAACTACATCAGAGGATGTGATATCAACTGTAAGGTGAAAGGTTCAGAAAGTATCCATGTCAGTCAAGCCTTAGCCAAGAACGTTCCAGCATCTCTCCCTCCAAAGTCCAAGATAGGGAGGGACAGCTGCATACACCCAGGGCCCAGGGCAGCCACTGAACATTCCATGTGTGACTCACGCAGGACTGCACACCAATCATGAGTGCAGAAACACCATAAGCACGTGAGTCCCTGCCTGGGGAAGCAATAGTCAGGCTGAATTCAGAAAATTCCAAAGCCATAGCTCAAGATCAATGCAGAAATAAAGCTACATTTTTGATTCTTAAAAATCTTCCTCCTTTCCTCTTCCCCAGTTCTTTTAACCTTGTTAATCCCAGGAATCAATATGGTGTGATGATCCACTTCCACACCTTCAGGATTAGTTTCCTCCACTATTTATGCTGTTGTGAGAACATGGGACTATGTGGGAAATTCCTTTATTTTTTCATCCTAAAGTGGAGGATACATGCTGGAAAACACCTATGTTCCCATCACCCCAAACATCAATGACAAGGGCCACATCTATACATCTATCTGGCCCTGGAGCACAGTGCACTTTTATGTCAGGGAAAATGATTATTTTGTATGATACTGTAACGGTGGGCACAGGATACATTTCCCAAAACCCACAGAATGTACAAGACAAAGAGTGAACCCTAACGTAAACTATAGTTCTTTGTTAATAATAATGTATCAATCTTGCTTCCTGAATTATAGCTAATATGCCACGCTAATGCAAGATGTTAATAATAATGGAAACCGTGCGTGTGTGCAGGGAGGAAGAGTATACAGGGACTCTATACTCTCATCTCAATTTTTCCATAAATCTAAAACAGCTCCAAAAACATAATATTTATTAATTATTTTGTTAGCTAATCTGGTAGCCACTGGCCATATGTCATTATTGAGCATTTAAAATATGGTTAGTCTAAATTCAGTTATGTTATGAGTGTAAAATATGCATGGATATAAAAAAAATTTGTATGACAAAAGTGAATATAGAACATCTCCAATAATAATGTTTATACTGATTATACATTGAGACCATAATAGTCCTTGACATACTGGGTCAAGTAAAATATATTCTTAAGATAAAAATATTAAAGTATACATGACTACTGAGTAGGGAATTGAAAAATGCATCCAATACACACAGACATGAGACTCTGGCAGAGGCAAGGGCTTCTAGGTTTTGCAACCACCACATCAAATTATGACTTACCACACTGAAACCCACCTCCTCTGACTTGAGACAAGGCTACTGTTATGGGTTGATTTGGTCCCCCCAGGCCTCAAAAATCCCCTCCACTCAGCGCTTACATCAAACCCAGCACTCCAATTTCCTGCCAACTGCTGGCACACACACATTCTACATTAAGATGGTACCACTTGCCACACAATTCATCCTGGTGGGAGCCATGTTCCACTTCCCACTTGCAAGCCTGTGTTCACCTTCTGTTGCTGATTTCGGTCCACTTCCGGTGCACGTCTTGGTTCACTTCTGGTGCAGCCACAACTGCTCCATTGACGGCCTGACTCTGAACCACCAGGAAGTCCAGCATCTAGTCCATCGAAAAGATGCTAGGACAACTGCTAACTTTTTGAGATCCATTGTCTCCATACCTATCCCCCTAGTCCGAAGTCTAGCACACTCCTACCCTTAACCGCATGATGACAAGTCAAGGGACTTTGTGGAGCCCCTCCAAGTTGGGCAACAGCTGGACCTGGGACTTCTGGGTCGCCGGAATGACCCAAAGCTGGATCCCTTGTAGGGTGGAGGAAGTGAGAATTTGGGGTCAGTGTTTCAATGTCTTTGAACAAGTCTAGCCTAATGCTATGTATCCCGATCGAATACATAGTGGGTTTTTTTCTTCTTTGTATGCGTAGATGTATTAGTTCTAGATGTATCATGTTGTCATGTCCCTTGTTGGTGCAGCCACGTTAAGTTTCCATCTAGATATTTACTTACAAAGACATATTGCAACTATGTACCCTCTCTTTGCATTCTTGCAGACAAAATTCCTCTATGAACTATCTATTTACAAACCATAGTTAAGTGTTTCCATACATCCATTTCCTCAGACAAAAATAATATTGGGGCCTGGCCAAGTTGCGTAATGGTCAAGTTCCCTTGTTCTGCTTTCGTGGCCCGGGGTTCACTAGTTCTGATTCCGGGCACAGGCCTATGCACCACCAGACACTTAATGCACCACTCCTCAAGCCATTCTTGAGGAGTGGTGCATCCCACAGAGAAAAATTAGAGAAGAATTGGCTCAGATGTTAGCTCAGGGGCATTCTCCTTCCCAAGTGATAATGTTGATGGAGAAGTAGATAACTGAAAATTCACTCTGTTCTTTGTCAGGTGCATCTGGGTAAACGATACCTTGGAATCATAGGACATTAAAACTTAAAAACACTTTTCAAGCTCTTCATAATAAAGATGAAGAAAGTCTAAAGAGGTTAAACTATTTGACCAAGATTAATTCCTGGAACTAGAGTGAGGTCCTCTAATTTTCAATGGGTACATTGTCATAACATATCCAGCATTAAATAACCAAGAGAGGGAAGTCTGTTGACTTCCAGGTAGAAATGCTTCCCCTTCACGTTTTTGTTTTCTCTCTCTTAGATGACTGCTTTGCCCTGACAAATAATTTATCTCGTGTTTAGGCTACACTTCAGAAGAGGAAAATGCTCCTGGCAAACATTATTGTGATTGAGTGTGGCACCAGAGAGCCCAGTCATTTAAAAATGAGAATAGAAAGAATAAGGTAAATAATATGAAAGAAGAAGAGAAAAATCTATTATTTTAGTGGGAAATAACTTATAAAATTTAGAATTTTAAATAAGTTGACTAATGTGAAAAGATACTAGATAACCATATAAAAATATCATTTTATTAGCAAGAACTATTTTAAACATATAAGTAATTATTCTAGACTTAGGAGAAATAAAATATTTGAAATAATTGGATTTATGCAGCATGATGCTGTATGTAGTTATATAATTTATAAGTTGTGTAAGATAAATGAAGAAGATTATAAAGATATACCACAGGACATAAAAGCTCTGAAGAAATGGAGAGATATACTACAATTATGAATGAAAATAATATCCATTTTCCAAGCATCATTCAGCTTCATTGTATTTAAAATCAACTTTTAAAATGATACAATAATTGTTTTATAGACAATAAGATATCCCTTTGCAAAATAAAACACTGGACCATTGAGTAACATTATTCACAAGTAAATCACTCCAAATGGATTATAGGGCTAAAATTAAGAGTAGAAATACTCAGTGCATAACAGTGGTGGATGACAATACAGGAGAATATCCATGATCGTACAATTAGTAAACTTATTCTTAATATATATTCTTTTTTTTTAATTTTTTGTTTATTGCAGTAACATTGGTATATGACTGTAAAAATTTCAGGTGTACATAATTGTACTTCTATTTCTGCATAGATTACATCATGATCACCACCAAAATACTAATTACAACCCATCACCAAGCAAATGTACTGAATTATCCCTTTCACCCTCCTCCCTCCTCCCTCCCCCCTTCCCCTCTGGTAACCGCCAATCCAATCTCTGTCCCTATGTGTTTGTTTATTGTTGTTATTATCTAGTACTTAATGAAGGAAATCATAGAGTATTTAACTTTCTCCCTCTCACTTATTTCACTTTGCATTATACCCTCAATGTCCATCCATGTTGTCACAAATGGCTGGATTTCATCGTTTCTTATGGTTGAGTAGTATTCCATTGTGTTTACATACCACAGCTTCTTTATCCATTCGTCCCTTGATGGGCACTTAGGTTGCTTCCAAGCCTTGGCTATTGTGAATAACGCTGCAATGAACACAGGGGTACATGTACCTTTACAAATTGGTGTTTTCAATTTCTTTGGATAAATACCCAACAGTGGAATAGCTGGATCACATGGTAGTTCTATCCTTGATTTTTTGAGGAATCTCCATACTGTTTTCCATAATGGCTGCACGAGTTTGCACTCCCACCAGCAGTGTATGAGAGTTCCATTCTCTGCACATCCTCTCCAACACATGTTGTTTCCTGTCTTGTTAATTACAGCCATTCTGAGAGTCGTGAGGTAATATCTCATTGTAGTTTTGATTTGCATTTCTCTGATAGTGATTTTGAACATCTTTTCATGTGTCTGTTGGCCATCTGTATATCTTCTTTGGAGAAATGTCTGTTCAGGTCATTTGCCCATTTTTTAATTGGGTTGGTAGCTTTTTTGTTGTTGAGATTCATGAGTTCTTTATATATTTTGTAGATTAAGCCCTTATCACATGTATCGTTTGCAAATATATTCTCCCAATTTTTAGGTTGTCTTTTCGTTTTGTTGATGGTTTCCTTTGTTGTGCAGAAGCTTTTTAGTTTGATGTAGTCCCATTTGTTTATTTTTTCTACTGTTTCTCTTGCCCGGTCAGACGTGGTGTTTGAAAAGATGTTGCTAAGACCGATGTCGAAGAGCGTACTGCCTATGTTTTCTTCTAGAAGTTTCACAGTCTCAGGTCTTACATTCAAGTCTTTACTCCATTTGGAGTTAATTTTTGTGTATGGTGTAAGGTAAGAGTCTACTTTCATTTTTTTGCATATGGCTATCCAGTTTTCCCAACACCATTTGTTGAAGAGACTTTCTTTTCCCCATTGTATGTTCTTGGCTCCTTTGTCAAAGATTAGCTGTCCATAGATGTGTGGGTTTATTTCTGGGCTTTTGATTCTATTCCATTGATCTGTGTGTCTGTTTTTGTGCCAGTACCATGCTGTTTTGGTTACTATAGCTTTGTAGTATATTTTGAAATCAGGGAGTGTGATACCTCCAGCTTTGTTCTTTTTTCTCAAGATTCCTTTAGCTATTCGGGGTCTTTTGTTGTTCCGTATAAATTTTAGGATTCTTTGCTCTATTTCTGTCAAAAAAGTTGTTGGAAATTTGATAGGGATTGCATTGAATCTATAGATGGCTTTAGGAAGTATGGACATCTTAACTATGTTAATTCTTCCAATCCAAGTGCACGGAATATCTTTCCATTTCTTTGTGTCTTCTTCAATTACTTTCAGAAATGTTTTATGGTTTTGGGTGTACAGATCTTTCACCTCTTTGGTTAAGTTTATTCCTAGGTATTTTATTCTTTTTTTTGCAATTGTAAATGCGATTGTATTCTTAATTTCTCTTTCTGTTACTTCGTTGTTAGTGTACAGAAATACAACTGATTTTTTATGTGGATTTTGTATCCTGCAACTTTACCATATTCGTTTATTACTTCTAAAAGTTTTCTGGTGGATTCTTTAGAGTTTTATATATATAAAATAATGTCATCTGCAAATAGTGACAGTTTCACTTCTTCCTTTCCAATTTGGATCTCTTTTCTTTCTTTCTCTTGCCTGATTGCTCTGGCTAGGACTTCCAGTACTATGTTAAGTAGGAGTGGTGAGAGTGGGCATCCTTGTCTGGTTCCTGTTCTTAGAGGGATGGCTTTCAGTTTTTCACCATTGAGGATGATATTAGCTGTGGGTTTCTCATATATGGTCTTTATTATGTTGAGATACTTTTCTTCTATACCCATTTTATTCAGAGTTTTTATCATAAATGGATGCTGTATCTTGTCAAATGCTTTCTCTGCATCTATTGAGATGATCATGTGATTTTTATTCTTCATTTTATTAATGTGGTGTATTACGTTGATTGATTTGCGAATGTTAAACCATCCCTGCATCCCTGGAATAAATCCCACTTGATCATGGTGTATAATCTTTTTAACATATTGTTGTATGCTATTTGCTAGTATTTTGTTGAGGATTTTTGCATCGATGTTCATCAGTGATATGGGCCTGTAATTTTCTTTTTTTTGTGTTGTCCTTCTCTGGTTTTGGTATCAGGGTAATGTCAGCTTCGTAGAATGAGTTAGGGAGCTTCCCTCCCTCCTCGATTTTTTGAAAGAGTTTGAGAAGGGTAGGTATTAAATCTTCTTTGAAAGTTTGGTAGAATTCCCCAGGGAAGCCGTCTAGTCCTGGACTTTTATTTTTGGGGAGGTTTTTGATTACTGTTTCGATCTCCTTACTGGTGATAGGTCCATTCAAATTCTCTACTTCTTCTTGATCCAGTTTTGGAAGGTTGCATGATTCTAAGAATTTATCCATTTCTTCCAGATTGTCAAACTGGTTGGCATATAGCTTTTCATAGTATTCTCTTATAATCTTTTGTATTTCCAAGGTGTCTGTTGTAACCTCTCCTCTTTCATTTCTGATTTTACTTATTTGTGCCTTCTCTCTTTTTTTCTTAGTGAGTCTAGCTAAAGATTTGTCAATATTGTTGATCTTTTCAAAGAACCAGCTCTTGGTTTTATTAATTTTTTCTATTTCTTTTTTGGTCTCTATTTCATTTATTTCTCCTCTGATTTTTATGTTTTCCCTTCTTCTACTGATTTTGGGCTTGGTTTGTTCTTCTTTTTCCAGTTCCTTTAGGTGCGTTGTTAGATTGTTTATTTGAGATTTTTCTTGTTTGTTGAGATAGGCTTGTATCGTTATAAACTTCCCTCTTAAAACCGCTTTTGCTGTATCCCATAAATTCTGGCATGTCGTATTTTCATTTTCATTTGTCTCCAGGTATTTTTTGATTTTTTCTTTGATTTCTTCGTTAACCCAGTCGTTGTTCAGTAGCATTTTGTTTAATCTCCATGTATTAGTGACTTTTCTGATTTTCTTCCTATAGTTGATTTCTAGTTTCATACCGTTGTGGTCAGAAAAGATACTTGGTATTATTTCAATCTTCTTAAATTTATGGAGACTTGCTTTGTGGCCTAATATGTGATCAATCCTGGAGTATGTTCCATGTGCATTTGAAAAGAACGTGTATTCTTCGGTTTTTGGATGGAATGCTCTGTATATAACTACTAGGTCCATCTGTTCTAGTGTGTCGTTTAAGGCCAATGTTTCCTTGTTGATCTTCTGTTTGGATGATCTATCGGTTCGTGTAAGTGGAGTGTTAAAGTCCCCTACTATTATTGTGTTACCGTCTATTTCTGTTTTTATGTCTGTTAATCATTGCTTTATATATTTACGTGCACCTAGATTGGGTGCGTAGATATTTACAAGTGTTATATCCTCTTGTTGGATTATTCCCTTGATCATTATGTAATGCCCTTCTTTGTCTCTTTTTACAGTTTTTGTTTTAAAGTCTATTTTGTCTGATATGAGTACTGCTACCTCAGCTTTCTTTTCATTGCTATTTGCGTGGAGTATCTTTTTCCATCCCTTCACTTTCAGTTTGTAAGTGTCTTTATGTCTGAAGTGTGTCTCTTGTATGCAGCATATATATGGGTCTTGTTTTTTGATCCAGTCAGCCACCCTATGCCTTTTAATTGGAGCATTTAGTCCATTGACGTTTAAAGTAGCTATTGATAAGTATGTACTTACTGTCGTTTTTTAACTTTTTGTTTCTCATTGTTTTAGTAGTCCTTCTCTGTTCCTTTCTTCTTCTATGCAGAATTGATGGTCACTTTAGTTTGACCTGTCTGAAAGCTGTACTCTTAACTCCCCTCCTCCCTCCTTTTATGTTTCTGATATCAGATCTAACCTCTTTTTTGTGTATTTGTATCCATTACTTTCATATCATGGAAATAGATAATTTTTCCTGTTTGTGGTCTTCTCTTTTCCCCTTAAATCAGTCCCTTTAACATTTCTTGTAGCACTGGTTTCTTGGTGACAGACTCCTTTAATTTTTGCTTATCTGGGAAAATTTTGATCTCTCCTTCCATTTTGAATGATAACCTTGCTGGCTAGAGTATTCTTGGCTGTAAGTTTTTTCCTTTTAGCACTTTAAATATATCGTGCCATTCTCTTCTAGCCTGTAAGGTTTCTGCTGAGAAGTCAGCTGATAGCCTTATGGGGTTTGTTTGTATGTATCTTGACATTCTCTTGCGGCTTTTAGGATTCTCTCTATATCTTTAATTCTGGACATTTTGATTATGATGTGTCTTGGTGTGGGCCTCTATGGGTTTATTTTGTTTGGGGCTCTCTGTGCTTCCTGTACCTGGATGTCTGTTTCCATCCTTAGGTTAGGGAAGTTTTCATCTATTATTTCTTGAAATAGATTCTCTGCCCCTTGGTCTCGCTCTTCTCCTTCCGTGACACCTATAACACGGATGTTAGTGTGCTTGATGTTGTCCCAGAGGTCCCTTAGACTGTCCTCACTCTTTTTAATTCTTTTCTCTTTTACCTGTTCAGCTTGGGTAATTTCTTCTAGTCTTTCGTCCAGCTCACAGATCCGTTCTTCTGTATCCTCTACTCTGTTTTTGAGTCCCTCTAATGAATTTTTCATTTCCAGTATTGTATTCTTCATTTCTGATTGGTTCTTTTTTATATCTTCCTTTTCTTTGTTGACATTCTCACTGAGTTCATCTATTCTTCTCCTCAGATCATTGAGCATCTTTAACACTCTTAGTTTGAACTCTCTGTCGGGTAGGTTGCTCATTTCTGTTTCACTTAGTTCCTTTTCTGGGGTTTTGTCCTGTTCCCTTACTTGGAATGTATTCTTTTGCCTCCTCATTTTGCCTCTTTCACTATGCTTGTGTCTACGTATTAGGTAGGTCAGCTACGTCTCCTGCTCTTGGATAGGTGACCTTATGTAAATGATGCCTTAGAAGTCTTCCAGTGTGCTTCCCTCAGTTCTCAATTTTCCAGGGGTGACCCCTTGTGGGCTACGTGTGTCCTTCTGTTGTGGCCTGTTTGCTCTCCCTGTAGGCGCCCAGGGCGGCTGAGTTATGCTCCTGGCCAGCTGTTGTAATGCTCAGCTGCTTGTAGTTGTTGTGGGCCCTTCAGTTTCTTTATCAGGTGTGGGGAGCCCCAGCACAGTTGGCTGCAAGTTCTAATACAACATTTGTGTTGCAGTATTTCTTTTAAGTGAGTAGACCCCCAGCGTGGCAGGTTGTTAGGCTCAGGGCCTTACAATTGCTGTAAGCCTCTAGCCTATTAGGTCTCTTGTCAGTTCTCTGAGGTTGTAGCTGGGTGGGGCTGACCTCAGGCACAGGAACACCCAATCATTTCAGGCTTTGGAAGGTGGGGCAAACCTCCATGTGGGTCTTTGAGAAGCACAAGTCTTCTGAAGCTGAAAAGCCCTGCAGACCACAGGTCCACACACACAGTCAACACAGTCCTGCCCCGTGTGAGCACCCCGACCTCCCCAAGCAGACCCAGTCTCTCCACGACGGGAGCCCCACACACTCCGCCACCGCCCCACACTCTCCACTCGCTCCTTGTGCAGACCCTGCCTGGCTCAAGTCCGCTCAGTTGCCAGGCTGCAGAGAAACCAGTCACCAATCTATGCAGGCCCACAAGTTGCCTGAGGGCTTGTTGTTGGGTGGGGCCAGTCTCTAGGGTGGGCTGCCTGCCCTGGCTGAGCTGGATTAAATCGGTGCTCTAGTGAGTGGGGCAGACCTGGGCTAGCAGGCCTCAGGGAGAACTCCAATGGCTTCTGTGTCAGCACGACCACACCTGCCCACAGCAATGGCTGCCGCCAATGTCCCAGTCCCTGGAGAGGTCTCACCCCTCACCGAGATGCACTCAGGGCCTATTAGGTGAGTCTCTTTTCACCACAGCACTGTGCACCTTTCTTTCTGGTGATTTTAGGATGCTTTCTGAAACGGGTGAGTTTGCACTCGGGCCCTTTAAGAGCCAGTTTTAGTTTATTTGTGAACCGGGTTTTCTGGGGGTACTACCCAGTGTTTTAGTAGCAGGCAAAGTCAGATTTATGCCACTCATCTCGATTGTGCTAGGTCCACAAAATGCCCACAGCGGGGGCGCTCCCCGGCTCAGGACCCCACGCCTCCAGGGAGGCTGTGTACCTGTGAGCTGCAAGCGGCAGCCGTGAAGCTGGCGGCTTGTGAAGGTGGCGTTTTTCCTCTCCAGAAGTGAGTCTCTGCCTCTTCTACCTCAGTTAGGATTGGCCATTGTTGCAGGAGTTCCTCTTATGCAGTTTTCAGTTCTGTCTCAGGGGTAATTTTTCCACGAGTAGTTGTAAATTGGTTGTGTCCACGGGAGGAGGTGAGTTCCGAGTCTGCTTATGCCACCATCGTGACTCCGCCGTTCCTTAATATATATTCTTAAAGATGTGTTGTTTTCATTTACTAGTGTTCAATTGACCATAGCCAGTTAAAAGGCCAAGTCCACACAGAGTCAAAGTGGGAGATTTCTACCAAAACACACAGATGGAGGGGAGAACTGATGTGTGGGCATTTATGCAATCTACCACAGATAATTTTAGATGAAAATTAATCTGAGGTAATATTCATATTTGTCTATTTGTGCATTTGAATGCCGAGGATCATTGTACAAAGCCAAAAGAAAGTAAAGCAATAAATTAATTGGAGATGTAAGGTAAATTTACTTTGTACTATTGGTGTGTGTATGTGTGTGAGGAAGATCAACCCTGAGGTAACATCCATGCTAATCCTCCTCTGTTTGCTGAGGAAGACCGGCTCTGAGCTAGCATCTATTGCCAATACTCCTCCTTTTTTTTTTTTCCCAAAGCCCCAGTAGATAGTTGTATGTCATAGTTGCACATGCTTCTGGTTGCTGTATGTGGGACGCGACCTCAGCATGGCATGACAAGTGGTGCGTCGGTGCACGCCCGGGATTCGAACCCAGGCCGCCAGTAGCGGAACACACACACTTAACCACTAAGCCAAGGGGCTGGCCCTTTACTTGGTACTTAAAGTCTGCTTGCAAAAATTTGGTAGTTTATTTTTCAGGTGTATGCAAATTCTGGTGAAAAAAATATATATATTGCTTATTTTCACCTGAACCAGTTGTATTCCTTAACCCTATTGATGGGTTTCTCTCTGGCCTTAGGAAGATAGTGTAGCACTTGGGGGCAAAGATGCAGCCTAATAGCCCCACACTTGAGGCCAAGATGGAGAGGCTCTCCACGGCCACCATGACCTTGCCCTTGGTGCAGTGGCAGACAGGGAGGAAAGTGTCCCAGACACTGCAGGTCATAAGCATGCTGAATGTCAGGAACTTGGCTTCATTAAATTTGTCAGGCAGGCTCCAGGCCAGGAAAGCCACAGTGAAGCTGCCCAGGGCCAAGGATCACAGGTATCCCAGGACACAGTACAAGGCAGTGACTGAGCTCTTGTTGCACACGATGAGGATGTGGCCGTGTTCAGTGTGTACATCTGTGTCAATGAAGAAGGAGAGGTTCCAGCCAGATCGCAAAGAGACTCAGCTGGATAAAGGAGCAGATGGGAATGATGAAGTTATGTGTCCCTGACACCAACCACTGCCACATCCTTCTCCGTGGTGCAGTGACCTTGAAGGCCACCACAACAGATAGTTGTGGCCAAGACAGTAGAAACAGCCACAGTAAAAACAACTCTAAATGTGATTTGTTGAATAATGTAGGTGGTTGTGTTTGGTCAGCCGATGAAGAGTAAGGAGCAGAGAAAGCAGAGAGTGAGGGAGATGAGCAGGATGTAGCTGAGAGTCCAACTCTTGGCCTTGATTACAGGAGTGTCTCGGTGCTTCACAGAGACCCCAAAGACCACTGCTGTGACAACAGAGAAGCAAGGAGCTGTGCAAACCAGAGTCTTCCCTAAAGAATCTTCAAATGCCAGAAATGTCACAACTTTCAGCAGGCTGCAATTTCTCTCATTGTTTGCATACTGGTTTCCTGGACGCCCTATACATTGATCTCTATTTGAAAAGGAAAGGAAAGTCTTGGTGTTTCAGTCAGCCACTATTCCACATTCCCAAGACAAAAAACAAAAGTCTCATTGGCATTATAGGGCCCACTACCCACACCTTATTTGGCTGTGAGACACAAAGTTGCAGAGACTTATGTTAAAAATATTCACATTAAACAGTTCCGTTCTATGCCAGAATGCTTTTAGCTTCAAGTAGGTGATAATCCACCTCCAGAAGTTCCAAGTTTGGGTCTTGTGTTAGTTGGATGTTTCCATAAACTTAAGGGTATAAGGGCGAATATTTTAGGTGGTGGGGATTTTGCAACACACCAGTGAGGTACTGGGAAAGTGAGGCAGGGAAAGGAAGGCAGGGCATCAGGGACATCAAGTGCTTTACCACTGTGCTCACCTAGAGCTCAATCTCTCTGGGGAGTACTGTGAGACAAGAAGAACACATGAGAACAAGTGATCTCAGCTGAGGATGAGGCAGCTGCAACACATATGCAGGCATGTCCATCAGCCATCATTCAAGGGCTACGCCCTGGCCTATGAATTTGTATTGGGCAAACTTTTACTGTAAAGTGACAGAGAACAAATATTTTAGGCTTTGTGGGCCATAGGGTCTCTGCCACAGCTACTCATCTCTGACCTCAGGGCACGAAGCAGCGATTCTTATTGTTGAAAGTGGGCATTCTTTTCTCGTCCCTATTTCTACAAATAATATTAGAACAATATAATTACCGTAATTACAGCTTTTCTTTTTGAATCACTTTTCTATATAAATCTTGTTTCTCGATTTTTCTAACTCGATTTTTGTTTGATAAAAAACGTAGTAAAATTCTTAACTTTCAAAGTAAATTCCTTTGATAAAGTGGTTTGAATTGCAGAAAAGCTAAAAATTATTTAGAAAAGGATACAGACTTTTGTAATATTCAGACATTCCGTTTGGGAAATTTAATGGTGCTAACTGTGTTCATTTTCTTTTGCATTTCCCAAACACATTTTTAGCAAAAATTAAAACTCTGCTTCGCATAACATACAACAACTACCTACAAGTACACTTCCTCTATTATACCTAGCTATTAGAACCCCAATTTTGAGTGACCCAAGCCAATTGTGGCAGATCTAAGCTAATTTTTGCCAGAGTGTGCTCCACCTCACTTGTCAGCTATGCGCCATGGGCCTAAATCACTGACAATCTGATTGTATGGTCTCTTTCTTGCACTAAATAAAACCTGCATCTAATAGGATGCTATAGCTCACTCTTCCTCTTTCTTTCCCCTGTGGATGATGAGCAGTGGCAGACACTTGTAAAAATAAAATCCAACACACTAAGCATATTGAAGCAAAAGTTATACGGAGCCTGAGTCTTTGTTATCAAAAGGTTGATAGAAAAAAAAAAAAAAACTTGCATCTGTCTATTTCTGAAATTCTTGTAACATAAATAACAAATGTCATGATTTAAGGCCACTATGAGGTTCTCTATCACTTTGAGCTGAACACATTCTAACTAATGTACTTTGTGCATTACGTTTTTGTGTTTTTGAGAGTGAGAAATGAGACTTTAATACTGCAGTATCAAACACTTTACTATTGATATGTGGGAAAATCATTACTATTGATACATTAATTTCATCTTTTATTTATTTAGTTAATTATTTATTCATTTATTTATTTATCTTTTGATTGAGGAAGATTAGCCTTGAGCTAACATCTGTGCCAGTCTTCCTCTATTTTGTATGTGAGTGGCCACCACAGCATGTTTGATATGCGGTGTAGGTCTATGCCTGTCATTTGAACCCATGAACCCGGGCCACCAAAATGGTGCATGCTGAATTTTAACCACTACACCACAGGGCCGGCCTGATACATTATTTTGGATCCCACTAATTGATGAGATATTTTTGCATTCTAATTTAAAATATTTTTTGCATTATGTAAGTAAACGTTGAAGCAGATTCCACTGGTGGCTTATTCATGACCCATCTATCCCCTTTCTACCAGCAGCTCAGTTGTGCTTTGACATTCAACTTCTTGCATGAGGCCGTGTGATTGAGGGGAGGCTGACAGCTCTAAATCAATTATAATTGGCCCCACTTTGAGGATGTGTTTTTGAGTTACTCTTACAAAGTCAGGGGGAGTAGATGCCCACTCTTTTTCATCTTTCTGTTCTCTTACTATGGTATAATACTTTAAACAGTTCTGCCTTTGAGACCACAAGGAGCCCAGCCTGAAGAGAAAACTGGGAACCCAAGATGATAGAACAAAATATGAGAATATCATTTGTGCTTGATTATAGTTTTGAGCTGCTGAATTTTCTAATCCTCCAGTCATTCTATCTCTGGCCATTTTTTTTAATTGTTTCACTTTTTTTTATTTTTGAAATGTGATATTTATGACAATATTCATTAAGTAAATAACAAATGGAATGAAACATATTTCCCTCTCCATCTTTATAATACAACACTGTGCTTTTATTTTTTCTGGCACAAAGAATCATTGTAGTAAATTACTCTGGTCTTTTTTATGGGATATAATAAATATTTTTGAAAAGACACATTTAGTTTGTTTTCTTTTTCATTTATAGCCAGATACATTCTAACAAAAAACATAATTTGTAAACATGCTCTCTCCTCCAGCCCTTATTTATTTCTGTAATATATTATTTCATGCATTATTTTACTGGACAGAACATTTAGCAATGTCAAGAGATAACTTTGGTAATTAATACATATGAATTCCTTGCTGTATTGTTTGTTAAGACTGGAATATTGTACTTTAAATATGATGGGATTTTTTTTTCATTATTTACCTATTCCATCATCATCCACGATCAGTCTTTTATCATCTCATTCCAGCCATACTAGTATTATTCCATATGTCTGAATATACCACATAAAAACATTTTAAAACACTTTATTGAGGTATGACTGACATACAAAAAGCTGTACATACTTAATTTGTACAACTTAATGTGTTTGGAGATAATATACATCCGTGAATCCATCACTACAATCAAGTCCTTAAACCTATTCATCACCTCCAAATGCTTCCTCCTGTCTTCTTTATTTTATTATTTTAACCTCCTTTTTGAAAATACTTTTTTTCTTTTGAGGTAGGAACACTTAACATAAATCTACCCTCCTAATAAATTTTTAAGTCTACAATACAATATTGTTAACTATCGGCCCATGTTGGACCATAGGTTGCCAGAACTTATTCATCTTGCATAACTTTTGTTGTCCAAACTTCTATTGCCAAGAATCCCTCTTCATCTTGAACTGACAAATCCCCACGTGTTTTTAAAAACTCAACTCAAACATCAGCTTTCCATGAAGAATTATCTGATTCATCCAAGTAAGACTATCTACTCTGGTTGACTCTGCTAACTTCTAACTACCTTTATTATGGCACTTTTCAAATTGCCCTGTTATTCTTTTTTCACATGTACCTCACTATGATTTCTTGGAAAGCAGGGCCTTCATCTTATCAAGTTTGCATGCTCGGTTTATTGTTTATATCTTCTACCAGAGCAATAATAATATAATATATCCATTCATTTATTGAATCTTTAGTTCTGGTTTTTGTACACCTACTATTTGTAAGACACAGTGCTCGTCACCTTGGGTGTAAAGATATGAATAGGAAGCATGTCCTAAAGACACCCACACTTACTTCCATCTTAATACCATGTGTGTTATTCTGTGATCAAGATTAGTATATGGTGCTACGGAATCTCTAAGTGTTTGCCTAACACAACATGTAGTTTAAGAGCTGTATTCCCTTGAGAAGAGCTGCTTCAGTAGAACCTAACAATGTGAGTATCAAGAAGCTAGATCAAGGTAACTCCCAACATGGAAATGATGTATTGATTACCTAAATGAATGTATTGAATGAGTGAATGAAATAATAGAAAATAAAGAAGAAATGAGATGCTATTGGTTAATCCCAGACCCTTTACATTTTATTTGGAGACAAAGAAGACCTGAGAGAAAGTGATTGTGTAATTTTGCCAGTTCATACCTGTCTGATTACATTTTTCTCTCTCTGGGCACAATACACAGTCAAAGCAGCAGGTAGCTCTCTTCCTGAGGGATTTTCCTGAATCCTGGCTGACAGAACATCCTACACCCATGGGGGGAGTGTGAAAGAAGAGAATTGTTGATAATACTGAACAATACTATATAATTGGATAATATTTTATTATTTTATAATATTGAATAATTGATAATATTATTTAAATTATCTCAAAAACTCTCTTAAAGATCACCTCTAAGATGTGACATGATTGATGCACCCCGGGAAAGCAAAATAAAATCAAGGTCAATCTGCAGAAAACAATTCCCAACATGAAGATACATAATGATTTAAAACATTTTCCATCTCAATGACTAGGACGCTTGTTGGTTTTAAGCAAATGGGGCATCTGATCATGAATCATATTTGTTATTGCCAAATGTGATTCTGAATATGGTATTTCTGGATTACGTTTTTGAACTATAAGCAGATTTTACCTTAATAATAAATAATATTTAAATTCATACAATACATTAACATGAGAATTGTTTGATTAGTACAAATTGCAATTATTGAATTTATTTAGTAATATATTTAATGTCAGGTAGATTATACACCAAAGACACAGGGACAGGCTTGAATGATATAATATAGCATCTTGGAGGATGACTTACAGGACTGAGTTTTAAAGGGACATCTGATGAAGAGGAAAAATGTATTTCCTGGAAGCGCAAAAGGAATCTTTTTTTCTGATGGTGAATTTTTCTACAAGAATGTATAGAGGTGGGATGAAGAGATGAAAATATAAGGAATATTAATAAAATATTTAAATATTAAAAAAACTCAATATCAATACTTTTGATTCTAGTTAAAGAGAATAAAATCTATTTTCTGGAAGAAAACCAAATGGCCAAAGGCAATTTGAATTGTATCTACAAGTCATCAAAAGTCTAGATCGTCAGCATCTGTTATGTCTTCAAGGCACAACACATGAACAGCAGTGAATTTGCAAGCAATGAGATTGACACTTTTTCAGCTTAAATGGGAATTTAAATCATCAATTTTTTATCAGCTCCTCCTACTAAATTGGAAACCTCATTGTCCCGCTGTAGCATAGAAAGCATTTCAAAATTTGGGAATTTCTCCTTAATTAAAAGTGTACTTTCAATATCTCTTGGACAGTAAGAAAAATTATATCAATAAATGAGAATTTTGTTATGAGTTAAATAATTTCACCATTATTTTCATATACGGTCTCTATCTTGTGATGTAGATGAAGAATTAATCCAAGATTGTGTTTTCTGCAAACTTTTTGAATCCGACGGCCCAGTCTATCAGCTCCTCATGTATGATGAAATCTTGACCACGTGGATCCTGGGGAACAAACTTCTTTACTTTCACCTGAAATCCAAGACCTTTAGGAAAATGACATAGTTCAGAATTTCATGCTATGACACAGAGTTTCTTTTCTCATCCAGTGTCACATGAGCTCCAGTGCTGTTTTTAAATTGGGTGTTTTTTAGGAATGGGTGGAGCTGAAAGGGGGACATAGTTATGAAATGAAATGAGCATGGAAAGTGAGGACAGAAAACTCAGATACGAACTGGTGGGGATACTCAGTTGCCCAGCAATTAGATTTTTTCCCCTCTATATTAGTCATCTTCTGAATAAGTTCAATTTGGGGAGTGTTTACTATTCTGCATGCTTAAGGAAGAAGGCATTCTTGTCTGCCCTCAGAGAGCACATGGTGATTTGTTTAAACTATTCCTGAAGATTCCACGTTCAGGGAGTGCTGTAGAGCTAAACCTGAGCACCTTGAGCACTGAGGTTTGCTTTAGGGGTGCTAGGGAGTTTCCTTGAACTCAAGAAGAGACAAAGAAAGAAAGCTTGCTCCTTACTAACGTTGAACAAAATAATTTATTAAATGAGAGAGAAGATATAAAAGCTACTAGTAAAGAACATTCATACATTAATTGATATAATTTATATATAAATGTATAACTAATATTTATATACTACATAAATATATATATAAAGTTCTATATTCATAAATAAATGTATAGTCACAATAAAATGTGTGTATTTAGATCTGACATCACATTCACTTCCATGTACGTAAGAGCAAGTATTTCAAGACACATTATGCATAGGTTTTGGATTTATAAAAGTCTAGGTTCATCTAAGTAGAATTGAAAAGGTCTTGGGGAAATTAAAATATATTTCAAAGTATTGGGGTTCTCATCTGTAAAAAGGGGATCAATCTCCTTGCTTCCAAAAGTCATTTTAAATTTCAATGAGGAAATACTTATTTAGCTATCAGTAGCCTTTCTAGAAAAATGCAGGAAGTTCAAATAAATTGTCCTATCCCCAGTGGCATTTAAGATATCATGGCATAGGGCCAGAAGTAGATTTTGCAAATCCCTGAATTTTTAAATTCCCTGGGATGAATTGTCATCAAGTTTTATCTTACAAACTTACCTCTCACAGAGAAAGTTTTTAATTGACTATTTCTAGTTAAAAGAGTTGACACTGTTGCTAATTAACCCCTACAATTATTAGAGATTTACTTGCAACTTGTAAAGAAAGAACAGAAATTCATTATGCTCAAGTCACTGCTGATCTGTCATAATGTCACAATCACAATTCTATATCCAAATAAAATAACTCTCGGCTCCAGAAAAACAATAATGGGATCACATTTAAGGGAGAAATTTTACCTGCTAAGGGAGAAACATGAGCTGGGCTGCTTCCATTATGGACACCACTTCTGCTTTTATCAAAAACATTTCATGGAGGGCTCAGGCCGCCACATCCATAGCATGATAGATGTAGTAGCTGGATCCAGACATGGTCGTGTCTAATTTGTCCTTTGGCAGAGAATCCAGGGAGACATTGAGAGGACACTCCAAAATTTTCCACATTCAGGTTCTGCCAATGATGAGTTAAAAGTTTCAAGCCATAATTTGGTAAAGAAACAGTCTTCTTAGTATTTAGAGGGGCTAACTGTCCATAGAGAGTGTTTAAATCCAGATATCTCAAAGTTCTGGTGTGCAAAGGAAAGACTCCCATGGTAAGTATCTAAAAAGTGGTGAAGTGGAATAAAAGTAGAATCCCATTGTGCATGTAGTGATCCACACCTTCTGAGTGGTTAAATAATAGTTTCCTGCAATGCTCACACTTATTAATATACTTGTGTCAGCATACATCGTAAACGTATTGGCTGATGCGCCTATGATTCTGGCAATGAAGGTCCAATATTTTGAAGTGTACGTCCTCTTGGTCACAGGTATCTTAGTACCGGGCAGGCACTGTTCATAGTCACCTCTCTTCTAAGTACCCAGAGGAACTGCTCACTTTTTATAGCAACTGACACTAAATTTCCCACCCAGGTCCAGCCAAAATGCATCAGCAGCGAGACCCTTCTGACGACTAAAGATATGTCCTTGGAAGCCATCTGATAGAGAGGAAATCTAATCCTTACCTTTCAGTACAGGATCAATATCTCCATAGGTTATCTGAATCAAAAGAGTAAAAAGGTCCTGTATTGAATTCTCTGGAAGCAACATAAGCAGAATTTCAGAAAATTCATATGATCAGGTAGCTAAAGTTATATTGTTGGCCATAACACTGTGAATGTGAAGCAATATTATCTGATGGTAGAAGTGATTGAGTGTAAGCTTGGCTTTGAAGCCAGACTGCCTGGATTCAAATCCTGACTCTAATATGACTAGCTTCACGATCTTGAGAAGGTTACATAACCTCTATACATCTTAGTTTCTGTATCTCTAAAAATTCCCATAATAATGGAACCTTTTCATTGCCTTTTATTAGGATTAAATTTGTGACTATTCATAAAGCATTTGAAGAGTGTAAAATTTTTTAATTTATTTTTTCATTTTTTTTTAAATTGTTTATTGCAGTAACATTGGTTTATAACATGGCGTAAATTTCAGGTGTACATCATTATATTTCTATTGCTGCATAGATTACATCATGTTCACCACCCAAATACTAATTACAACCCATCACCACACACTTGTGCAGAATTATCCATTTCGCCTGCCACCCTTCCACCTTCCCCTCTGGTAACCACCAATCCAATCTCTGTGTCTATGTGTTTTTTTGGTGTTGTTATTATCTACTTCTTAATGAGTGAGATCATACGGTGTTTGACCTTCTCCTTCTGACTTATTTCACTTTGCATACAATGTCCATCCATGTTGTCACAAATGGCTGGATTTCATCATTTCTTATGGCTGAGTGTTATTCCATTGTGTATATATACCACATCTTCTTTATGCATTCGTCCATTGATGGGCACTTAGGTTGCTTCCAAGTCTTGGTTATTGTGAATAAAGCTGCAATGAACACAGGTGTGCATGTATCTTTACGCATTTGCATTTTCAAGTTCTTTGAATAAATACCCAGCAGTGGAATAGCTGGATCATGTTGTAGTTCTATCCTTAAATTTTTGAGGAATCTCCATACTGTTTTCCATAGTGGCTGCACCAGTTTGCACTCCCACCAGCAGTGTATGAATTCCCTTCTCTCCACATCTTATCCAACACTTGTTGTTTCCTGTCTTGTTAATTATAGCCATTCTGAAGGGCATGAGGTGATATCTCATTGTAGTTTTGATTTGCATTTCCCTGGTAGTTAATGATTTTGAACATCTTTTCATGTATCTGTTGGCCATCTGTATATCTTCTTTGGATAAATGTCTGTTCAGGACTTTTGCCCAACTAAAATGATTTTAAGTACATGTTTACATATAAAATTTTACTAACGAGAAGATAAATAACTAAGGTGTGGTTATTTCAGAATATTCAGCTTCCACTCCTTTGAGGGAATTTGGGCAACTACATTTCCAGAAGCTACTGTGGTCTGCTTTAGCCAATGATGCTATCCTCAGGCTACTTCATCCCTTCTCATCTTCACACACCAAAATAATAAATCCACCATATCAAGAACTATCTGTGGTAGGTATTTTCCTATTAGAGAGATATGCAAACGCACTTTCTTCTTTTCCACTTGAGTGGTCACAAAATTTCACCAAGGAGGGAAACTTCAGTCCCTCCAGATCCATCCCCCCAACATGCTCATACCTGTGGTATTTGTAGAGCTCCAGCAGTGTCCCAATCTGCGCAGAGAATGCTGGTGTGGTTCTTGCAGTGACAGCCACATCCTTGTTCTGTGCCTGGCAGGTGTAATTAGGGATCTTCTGGCCCCCACCCAATGGCAACCTCATGGTGCTTTCCAAGGTGCTGACAACACTGTGAAAGGAATTGTAGACATGGAAAACCAGAGACAGGTTGGAGAGCAGCTGGAGGCTCCTGTTGATCTCCTTGAAGGCAAAAACAAAGACCAAGACATAACGATAATTTTTATAGATCAGCCTGTACCAAAGCCATAGTATTAGAAATAATGATCAAGTCATGCACTTTAGGAGTAAATCCTGTGGGAAAAAAAGGAGGTAAAGCATGGCATTTTGACTCAAGCAACTTGTTGATTCCAGAGCAATTACTGTCTCTTCATGACTTTGGAATCCAAAGCACATGCACATGGTGTTCCCAAAACCTTGGAAGATCCAGCACTACTTCTCTACACTTAAAAGACATAGACCAATGTCCTAAAATGAGTTAGTTGGAAGGGTGCTTAAGGGGAATGGACCAATTTACATATTTGTTTACAAGTCAAGCACTACTTCATGCAGGCCAGCAACATGGGGTTGGTCATGGCCAAGTGCCGGTATAATGAGATGAAGCAAAAGTTCATGATCCATACAAAGAAACTAGCTAGGTCAGGGAAGTGCATAAGAAAAGCTTGGAGGAAGGGCAAGTCGAATATAGAATGGTGTCATCAAAAATCTTGCAATGTATCTTTCTAAAACAGTCTGCCTCACAGACTTAGGAAACACATACTAGCAGAAACAGGGAAATGCACCATCATAAATAAGGAGATAGTCTTAGGGAGAAAATAAAGAGGAAGAAGCAATTTATGACTCTATTTTTTCTAAAAGAGGAAAAACAATTCAGAGTCCAAGGAGCAAGGCAAACTTGCAGCTTTTCATCTATTTCTTTACAGATTAGAAAACCATCATAGGCAGTGAGCTTTAGAGCTTATCTTTAGGTTGATTCCTCACTTCAACGTCTAAGTTCAGTCCAACTTTAATTTTCAAACAATTTAATTGACAAGGTACAGCATGCAATTCCAGAAGATTGCAGAGTAGAACATAGGCTTTTGTCGCTCTAATATTAAAATATTATTTTCATTGGTGAATACAGCTTTAAAAACCAAAATGTTGGGATGCTGTAATTCTGAGTCGCACAGAAACACTCAGATTGGATTACAAATAGGACTTTTATTAATTTCCTATTGCTACTCTGAGAAACTACTACCCATTTAGAGGCCTAAAACAAGACAAATTTATTATCTTATACTTTGGGAGGTCAGAAATCTAAAATGAGTCTCACTGGTGAAAATCAAGGTGTCAGCAGGACTGCATTCCTTCTGGAGGCTCTAAACAAGAGTCCATTTCTTTGCATTTTCTAGCTTCTAGAGGCTGCTCCCATGCCTAGGTAACAGCCTCATATCACTTCAGTCTCTGTTTCCGTTGTCATAACTCCTTCTCTGACTCTGACTTTCTTGACTTATTCTTTCACTTGTAAAGACCCTTGTGATTATATTGGACCCATCCAGATAATTCAGGATTATCTCCTCATCTGAAGATCCTTGACTTCATCACACTTGCAAAGTCTCCTTTCTATGTGAGGTAACATATTCACAGATTCGAAGGATTAGGACTTGGTCACCTTTGGGGGCACATTCCACCTACCACAGGATCCAACTACATACTTTCCAATACTTGAAGCAAAACACAGAAGTGATTAAAGTAGATAGAAATGATATCCCATTTAAATATGAACAAAAAGAAAGCATGGGTATCCTCGTTAATATCTGATAAAATGCGAGTTCAAAGCAAAAAGCATGTGATCTATCAAAGGTGGTGACCATATGTCATATGTGACATATGTGGTGACCATATGTGGTGAAAGGAAGAGAAGATCGAGTGCTAACAGTCAATATACATACCCCCAAAGTGAAAAAGAGCTATTATTTATAGATCAATGTGCATAAGTACATATATGAACAACCAGATTTGGAGATTTAACACAACTTTTGGTCAAATTAAAGATGAAGAAAATATACAAAGTTATGGAAGACTTAAACTTAACAGAAATTTACATAAAAATGTCAATAACGGTGGTATTCTATGAACACCAAAGAATATACATACATTTAACCATGCACTGGGCCATCAAGTAAGCCTTTGAACATTGAAATTATACACTGTGCATTCTCTGACCACAATATCGTTAGCCTAGCAATTAATAAAAAGTCATCTAGAAAATTTCATCATATATATATGTTAAACACTTGATCTTTGATAAGTACTAGAGAAATAATGTACACCATGACTATAGTTAACACTGCTGTATAGTACAAATAAAGTAGTTAAGAGATAAAACCTGAGTTCTCATCACAAGGAAAAAATATCGTTTCTTTTTTTTTGCTTTTTCTTTTTATTATATTTATATGAGATGATAGATGCTAGCTAAACTTATTGTGGTCATCATTTTACGAAATATCTAAGTCAAACCATTATGCTGTACACCTTAAATTTATACAGTGATGAACTTCAATTATATCTCATTAAACTGGAAAACAACACATATTTTTCAGAGAATATTCCAAATTATTTTAGACCATAAAGGATACTCAGTAAATGCATTTTGAAGAAAAATGAATATCATCTCAATAAAAAGTTCGTTTTTGAATAATCTATATACTATGATGAGACTTACTCTTAGCACTAACTTCTAGCCAAGATATGGTGTGCGCAAGGATTCTCTCCCCTCCCACTTCGTGGGTCAGGAGCAGGATGGCATGAGGATCACCGCAGTGGGATCTTGGTTTTTTGTGCCTGCAACTTGCATCCCTTAGGCTTTCAGAAAATAAACACTAATGGAGATTATTCCAAGACAGGCAGGAGAAAATAAAAGATGCTTATTTCTGTCTTCTATTTAGAAGGAAAATATTCCAGAAGGGAAAAAAAAAGGAAGCCACAAATAATTATTAAAGGAAAAAAAGGAGCTGATGATTCACAGTTTATGGGAGATTCTCAACACAGCTTTTATATTCAACTTTCATAACTGTCAGAGGGATTCACACACACACATGAACTTACAGGTAAAATGTGAAATCTTTGCTTGGACGAATCACAAAGAAATTTCTGCTGCATTTCTGAATCCTGAGTCAATGTATAGAAGGGGGAAAACCCAATGACCAACAAGTCCCCTTCCTTGTAGACACTGGGCCTTATGTAATCAAAGCCATCAGAATAACTCATCATGCACATGGAATGTGGAAATTTCCCAAGGAGGGGCAGAAGAAGCAGAAAGAACATCTCAGCTGACTCACCAGCTTGAGGCAAGGCCTCTAGTCAGTTGTGACTAGGGGAGCAGAGCTGGAAGGAGACCTGTAGTGTAGCCCTCTGCAGGGAAATTTTACTCCTGTGCAGGGTACACGTGTCTAAAAGTGCTCTGCCATTCAAGACCATGGAAAGAAGATTAGTTATTGATCAGAACTAGGGCATTTTCAGAAGCCATATATACTGGCACAAATCTTCCATCAATGTCACTGTGGATCAGAGTTGCTTCTGGTCTCCTCTTGTTGTCACTCCCCTAGTCCAGGCCTAACTGGTCACTGCTCTCAGTAAGGAGCTCTGGGGGCCTCCCTGCCCTGGGGCTCTGCTCCTGGGACCCTGTGCCCTGGTAAAGACAAAGGTGAAAAATATGTTTCGTCAACATCTTCCACTGCAGGTGCCAGAGATGTCATCAGGGCTGGGGGTCAGCAAGGCTCTGGGAACAACCCCATATGGAGGTTGGATTTTTTTCTTTCCCAGGCAAACATTCTGTTTCTTGCAGTTGACTGAAAGGTGTTGCATCCAACAAAACACAGTATTACAAAGAACTGGTATTACAATCAGCATAAACAGCCTAGCATGATTCCTGTGATACCCAAGGAGGAGGTCATTGACCATGCCTTGGGTAACCCTCAAGGGTACTTTACAGCCTATATCGCCAACCTGACCCTTAGATCTTTTTGACCCTTATCTGAAGAACTGGTCTCATGCACAGTTCAGGGAATAGACATCCATTATCCAGTTCGTACCAGTTTGGCATGGGATAAAGTCTAAGTTCACATATATTTGCACCTAACCTATTCCTTAGACCTATGTCTTGTGCCAGGACTTCAGCACTTACTTACTATATGTTCCAGTATCTTCCATTTAAAGTCTGTCTCTCCTAAACCCAAAGTCTCTCTCAACAGCTCTTTTGCCGTTTCTCTGCTAATCTTCAAGGCAAACATTTGCAAGGGTTGTTAGTGTTCAAATAATCCTCTTCCTCAATTCCCATTCTTTTCAATTCACTTCAATCATATTTGTCCAAGTATGTCACTCAATCTGCTCTTGTCAAGGACATCAGCAGCTTCTATGAGGCCCAAATCAGTGGCCATTTTTTACTCTCATTTTACTTCACCACGCAGCATCATTTGACCCAGCTGACTGCTCTATCCTTAGGACACTACTTTCTAAGTGTTTTACTTTTTCTAAGTTCTCCATATTCTCCTACCTCGTGTGTATCTCTCTCTTGATCTCCTGTACTGTAACCTCTTTGTTTTATTCACCATTAAATGCTTGATAATTGATAATAATGAGAAAACTGGCATGTCACTTGCCTGAGCTATCTGGTTAGAAAATGGTAGAGCCCAGATTTGAGCCCAGACAGTCGATACCCTTAACCACCAGCCTATTTGTTGAGTATATTCTATATGCCAAGCACTGCTGGAGACACTGGTGTCTGCAGCAATGAATAAAACTCCACTCATGCTATTGGAGCACTTAAGATCTAATAGGGGAAAGGCAGATTATAGAAAAATAAAGAAAATATGTTACTATAAGTGTTATGTAGAAAATGAAAGTATTTTAAGACAGTTAATAGGGATTGGGATCTTGCTATTTTACACGGAATAAGAAGGGAAAAAGTCTTAGTTAAGGGACACTTGAACAGAGACCTTCACGTGTTGGGACAGTGAGTCATATGAATTTGTGTGGCTAAAACAGTTTATTCATGCAAAGGTCCACAACACGGAGGCCAGTGTGACTGGAATACATCATGGTGGGGACAGGGAAGGAGTGGTAGAAGATGATGTGGTCAGAGACTTGATGTGTCCTGATCTTGTTGGGCTATATGGTTCACTATTAGGTCTTTTCCTTATGCTATCAATGAGTTGGCATATCAGTAGGAATCTCAGAAGGAGACAGAGGACACACTGAGACTAGGATGATTCAAGAAGAGTTTTCATACAAGGGCTTCTCGGAGTTGTGGACAAGATGTAAGAAAACCACAAAAGGTGGTTGGTACCCAGTAAGCTGATAAGTGTAGGGTTCTATTAACACCCATGATCCTGAAGGGGTAAGGAGAGTGAGCAATTATCCAATTCTAGAAACAAGAGAGGAGGGAATTGCATTCGAGGAGCTGAAAGGAGGTCAGAAGTAGCATCCAGCCCCAGGTTCTCCTGCAAGAAATATCCAGGACCAGATGTCACTCTCTTTCATCCTTCTGATTTCATGTCTAGGCTTTCCATTGACTAAACCCAGCCAAAAGCCTTAAGGCAAGAAAGCCCGCTGCCGTAGTTCATCTTCACTAACCTTCCTGGGTGCATCAAGATAGAGAAGGCGGATCTACTGGGGCAATGGAAGATATTCTGAACTGTGCAACCTTTTTTTGCCTGAGAATCTACTCTTGTCAATCACCTGGGTGGACATTTCATAGCCCTGCCCAGGAATCCCATAAGCTACTGCACTGTCTTAGGTGCAATCCAAGCATGGATACTCTTAGGTGTAGTATAAAATAGTTGTCATTGCAGGTGTTCTTCACGTATGATGGGTTATGGGGTTCTTGGGAAGAATTGCAAACAATAATTAACCAACAGGTCCTAGTTCCCAGAGGTGGATACCTCTACCAGGAAACAAAGTCAGAGTCCCATTGAACTTTACTACTGCTTATGAGACCAACAGAAGGAAAGAAGTCACTATGGCCTCTGGCACAAGTAATTCATCCAGAGGACATGAGGCTTCTGTTATAGAGTGAGGGCAAAGAAGACATTTGGCCTTCAGGTAATCCTTTGGGATCTCTTTTGATATTCTTTCCCCAATAATTAAGTGTAGCAACTGTATCCTGTGAAGGGAGTGGTGATCAGGTGTTCAGATGACTCAGGGATGAGGAACTGGATTTTCCCTCCTGATAAGCCACCCAGACCACCAGAGGTGCTTGTCAAGGGTGAAGGGAATCTAAATGGGACAGTAGGAGTAGTTGGATGGTAAGTATCAGTTGGAGCATGAAGAAAAGGTGCAGTCAAGAGCTGTCTGTAATTTGTCCCACTGATCTTCCTCTTCTAAGTTTCCCCAGTCACCATGACCGACCAGAATCCTAGTGCACTGACTGTAAGAAGCAAATGTATCTGAGTGGCATAAATGATGGACCACAATGGAGACAGTGATATATTTTCTAGATTCTTCTTTAAGGACTAAGTCGCTCGTTCTTGTAACTGCCGAAAGTCATCTAAGGGCTCACCCTGCCAACCTCTCTGGGAATTTCCTTGGGCCAAAGGAAAGCGCCACACATAAGATTGTGACCACTCCCAATGGCAGCCCACTTCCAATGACTGGTTCATGGGGGGAGGATACAAAGGCCCAATTCCTTTGCTTCACTTGAGAGACCCCTGAAGGGCCACCTCAGCTCCAGTGCTCCCATTGGGATCAACTGTGGTCTCCATTTTTAACTTATCACAGATCAATCTCTTCTGCCTAATCTCAGTTCTCTTCTTTAGAGATGGTTACCTCAAGCAAGTAACAAACTTTTGCTGCCAAAGTTTCTTCATCTGTATAATGAGAACAATGAGAGTGCCTACTTCACAGATTTGTATTAAGGATTCAATCAGCTAACATATGCAAAACATTTACGAGACTCCCAGTATATAGGAAACATTATATACTTCATCTTTTATTGTGAATTAATTAAAATCCATTGCAGGATTATACTGAGCAAATCAGCCACATACAAAAAAGAGTAAATATTGTATGATTCTATTTGTATGAGTTCCAAGAAAAGTCAAAAAATAATCTGTGATAGGAAAAATAATCAGAACACTGGTTGCATCTAACCTCAGATTGTGGAGAAGGGGTGAGGCAGGAGTAAGGATTGACCAAGAATGGACATGGAGGAACTTTATGGGGTCAGGAGAACGTTCTATATCTTGAAAGGAGTATAGGTTACATAGGTGTATGCATTTGTCAAAATGCATTGAGTTCTACACCTAAGATCTATGCATTGTGCTATGTGTAACATATGCCTCAATTTAAATCAGATTCATTTTCCTAAGTGAAAGAAGCCAGAGACATAAAGCCATTTATTGTAGATTCCATTGTACGCCATTTGGGGAAAGGCAAAACTGTACAGAAAGACAACAAATCAACGGTTTCCAGGGGCAAAGAGTAACAGAGGGGATGACTACAAAGGGACTGCACAAAAGAATTTGAGAGTGATGGAATTTTCCTATGAAGACAGTTCATGTGTGTGTCATGTTTGATCATGACTGTGTTGATGGATACACAACTCTATGCATTAGCCAAGGCACATAGAACTGTACACCCCAGACTGGATATTACTGTAGGTTCAAAAAATTAATCCACCCGGTAGTGAATGGAACGTAAAACGGAAAACAAGCTATAACAAATGAATCTAAATGTATTGCAAATGTATAACATTGCCACAATGAAGGCTATGAAAATGAAAGCAAATTTACTTTGGAAAAATATGTTTTACCAGATCCTGTAAGCCTGGATCAAAAGAACTGATCAGAAATCCTCTACTCTAGTTCATGAAAAATGTTTCTCGGAGGGGTATGGGTTAGCAATTCTGAAACTAGTTTATGCGTATACCAGATTTGAACAACTAAGTAATTATATTGTAGATGATGAGAGCCAGTGTATCACAGTCAAAGAAAGATGTTATAAACAAGAAAAGAGAGAAGGCTAGCTCTTATTCCACTCCAACTGAGGCATTTGATTGGAATAAGAGCTACCATTATCAATTCACGCTTTTCACGGATGGATGGCTAGATAGATAGATAGATAGATAGATACATAGATAGATAGATAATGTGTGTATGTAGAGGATAGTATAGCTTCATATCTTTCCAAAGCCTGTGAGGTCAGAAGGCCTAGAAGAACGACACTCCAGTAATAATGAGAATACTTATCAACCGCCCAGAAATTGGTTTCTAAGATACTATTCTAAAGAAAAAGGAAGGAACCAGGGCTCTCTGGAAGAATACTGGATTCCAGGGCTATGGTAGAGGAAATACAACCTGACCCTGAAATATCTCTGAAGGATATTTTAGTGGAAAATAAAGATTCACAAACAGAAGCCCCCCAAATCTGCCTAGAAATCCCCCCTCAGGTCCTTGAATAACACCTCACTTGTGCATGTGCAGGGAACGAATCTAGGAGACTTAGAAGAGAAAAGCCACTGAAAACTGAATATTGTGCAGAAATGTCAGAAATCACACATGCCAGGAGTGGGAAGTTGGCTTTTGGACTCTTCTGAAGTGAATGACCTTGATAAAATAAAAAAGCCCTGGCTTTCAATTATGACCCTAGAAATGTCACAGCCTGAGAGTCAGTGCCACACACTAAGAGTAAGGATAACAACTTGGGAGTCAGTGCAAAACTGAAATATATATGTCCTTTTAGGGTCTAAAACCTAGCCTTCAGAGGCTCAGGGTGATCCATTCGTACAAGAAACCTAATCGTTAGAGGAAGGCAACATGATTAAGACCTTCTACGAGGTATTATTCACAAGATCCAGCACACAATAAAAGATTAATAGACATGCAGAGCAGCAAGAAAATGCTCTGAATTATGAATATATAAATCAGTAGAAGCAGACCCAGAGACAATCCAGATACCGGAATTAGCAAACAAAGACTACAAAATAACTATGAATCAAAGCAAAGAAACATGGACAATTGTAGAAAATGAAAGACAAACTAGAAATCTTTAAAGCAACCAAAGGAAAAGGACACGTTTCTTTCATAAGAGCAATAGTAAGTCTGGAAACTTTTCAAAAGAAACTTTGGAAGCAGAAGACATGAATGACATCTGACAGCTAAAGGGTTGAATGGGAGGGGGGGAAGAACTACCCATTTAAAATTCTCTGACTTAAGAAAAATATTTTTCAAAAATGCAGATAAATTCAAGATATTTTCCAAAGGGCGTTTAAAAAAACCTAGCTAGAACAATTAAACAGCAGCAGAACTGAACTTCAAGAAACTCAAAAGAGAATTTTCAGGCTGAAGGAAAAGAATTACACACAAAGACACATAATGCTGGAATGATCATCAGCAGGAAACAAAATGTACGTAAATATAATGAATATTGACTGAATAAAACAATCTGTATACTTTTACAACTTTTATGTAAGTCTAAATATTTTCAAAATAAAATGCTTTTAAAAACACGTTGAACTGGAACCCGAAAACTAGAGATGATGGAAGCCCTTCCAAGGGAATCTTACTCCACCCCCCAAGACTAGAGATTATGGAGCCCCAGCAAATGGTGCTCACAATCTGCATCCAACAGCAGATGTGACAGAAGCCCTAGCGACACACCACCTGTTCCTTCCAAAACTAGAGGCAACCAGACCCCAGATAACAACTGTCATCCACAAACACAAATGCTGTGGTCTGAGCATCAAGACCTCCATTCCCCCAAAACTAGAAATTATGGGACTCCAGCAAGCACTCCCTAGTCACTTCCAATTCTAGGAATGACAGCAGCCCCATAAGTCACACTCTTAGCTGCTCCTCAACACTAGAGAATGGGAAGCCCCAGCCCAGTGACCCACCTTGTCTATGCCAACAATACAGACAAAGGCAGACCCAGAAAGTGAGACTTCTACTCTCCCGCAGCACCAGAAAAAAGGAGATCTATAAAGACCCCTCCAGAGCCCCCTGACTAAATATAAGTGGAATCTCATGCAATTATCCCAATCCTCTCCCTGAATTAGAGACAAAGGCCCTCCATCCAGTGACCCCTCCCTGTCACCCCAACACTTGAAAAGTGGGAGCCCCATACAAGCAGTGGTCCTCCAGCCTCCAAGAACCAGAGACAACAGGAACCTCAGTCTCATGCCTCCCAGTTATCCCCAACATCATGAGGGCTCCATCAAATGATGGAAGCTTCAGCAATTGATCCTCCATTTTCCTGCCAGATTAGAGATGTTGGAAACCCCAAAAAGCAACTTACAACCCCCTATACACCAAGAAGAAAGGAGAGCCAACAAATACCACACCATTTTCACCAACACAAACCCCAGCTTGTCTCTTGACTCCTCAGACTATATATGAGTATCCCCAACAAAGTGTAACCCAGTCTCCACACCCCCAGAAAAGCAGTCACCAGAGTCTCACTAGGCAACACGCCAGCTTCTCCAATGTAAGTGTCAAACAGATCCTCAGAAAACTACCTCTCTGGTTCCTGGAATGTTTGGTAGAATTTGATGGTAAACCTGTCTGGCCTGATGCTTCTATAGGAAGGTTTTTAAATTGTTGTTTCTTTAATGGTAATGTGTCTTTTTTCATTCATTGTTCTGGATATTTTTGGTCTTTTAGACCTGGAAATGTGTAGTCTTGGCTTGTGGAATGTTTGCTAGATTATTTGATCATTTCTTCCCACCATTGCCGTTGTTTTTGTTTGTCTTGAAACACCTAATTAGATATTTGACCTTCAGGTTGATATTCTAATTTTCTTTGCTCAACTGCTTCTCATTTATCTTTTTGGGTGATTGCTCAGCTTTCTTCCAGCTCTACTCTTTGCCTTTATGTTTTTTGGTGTCCCTGAGGTCAAGTTTAACCTCAGGAGTAACCTTTCACTCTGGTCTTCTTTCAAGGTATCAGTGGGTTGTGACCTGGGCTTGTGGAGTGAGGCAGATCACTGGGCTCAAATGTGTGTTTTAAAGACTCACAGCTGTTTTGCGTTTTCAGTCCTTCCCGATTCAGAGGATCAGGGGCCTCATTTCTGAGCTGATGAGAGTTCTGCAATAGGAATCAGCTTGTTTCTTGCTGGCTTTCTCCACTCTAGAACTTGGGCTTCAGCTTTCTATGTTCTGCCATATTAATTGCCACGTCTCTATCCACTTTCTGTTTTCTAAAATGCTTGATCTCTCCTATGCTGGCGTCTCTAATTCTCTGTCTTCATGATCTCTCTTTATTCCTTTAGTGACCGGTGGAGGTGGGGGAGTTGATCTTGTTACGTCTACAGCAATATAAGAGGAAAATCGATATTCTGGAATTAGGGAAAGAAATTCCTCAACTCAACTATACAACATATGGTATTGGGAAAGGTATTTCATCTGTGATTTTGCTGTGAGATTTCAGCATGTGGATCATGGGGCCAGGTGGATTTGTTAATTTTTCTTCCCACACTCAGATCTGACCACATCAGGAGGTAATACTAGGTGTGTTTGGGCAGTGACACTTTGACACAGCAGGGTTGGTTGTAGTAAATAGTGAAGTTCATACTCTTAGCAACCAACCAATCTTTACTAGTGCAAGGGCTATATGCAAGGTGCCATGCCAGTCTGTGAGGGAGGTTCAGACACACACGTGGCTGACATGGACAGGCAGCATTCAAGAAAGGACTTGCCCAATTGCCGGGCGTGTGATTAGCTGACGGTGTCCTGCTATCATCTTTTCAGACTCTGCTTTGGCTTTCAAGCCCAGGTCACTCTTTCCTTGGGTTTTTCTCTTCTTGAGGTTGCCCACACACAATGACTGAGCAAGGTGGCGGTACAAGGGCCTAGCATTTCTGCCCAACATAGACTCCTCTAAAGGGCAGTTTTTGCTTTGCAGGTCCCCATAAGACTGGTGGAGACTTTGGTAGGTGTGTATAATAACGTTCTGCTGTTCCCCTGGCCCAATCCTGTGGCTCGTTACTTTCACAGGAGTTAGGAGTGCAAAAGGTTTCTTTTTTTGTTTTTTTTTTATTTTTTTGTTTATTGCAGTAATTTTAGTTTATAACATTGTATAAATTTCAAGTGTACATCATTATACTTCTATTTCTGCATAGATTATATCATGTTCACCACCCAAATACTAATTACAACCCATCACCACACACATGTGACGATTCATCCCTTTCACCCTCTTCCCTCCCCCTGCCCCCTCTGGTAATCACCAATCCAATCAATGTCTCTATGTGTTTGTTTGTTGTTGTTATTATCTACTACATAATGAGTGAGATCATACAGTATTTGACCTTCTCCTTCTGACTTATTTCACTTTGCATAACATCATCAATGTCCATCAATGTTGTCACAAATGGCTGGATTTCATTGTTTCTTATGGCTGAGTAATATTCCATTGTGTATATATACCACATCTTCTTTATCTACTCTCCCCTTGATGGGCCCTTAGGTTGCCAAAAGGTTTCTTAAACCTTTTGCAATCCTAACTCCATCTCAGCATTTGCTTCCTGAAGAACACAATCTGCAACAACGGGAAACATATACGTCTACAAAGTCAGCTGGAAAGAGAAGGAATTCAGAAAAAAGAATGAAACAGTGTATATCATATAACAAGAATGATGTGAATTGTCAACTGGGAGACTGTAAAAGTTATTACTGAGCTCTTTAAGTCACAGGTATTATTAGGGAAGGCTTGTCAGTTTGCTTTACATAGAGTTCATATAATAAATTCTATTTTTTAAAATAAAAGAAATGGCTAGATCCTTATTAAATTATTAGGGTACAGAAAAAGAAAACTCTTTCGCTTCCCATTATCAAAAGATAAGAGTCTATAGAAGCATCAGCAAGCAGCACTCAACACAAATGAGAGGCTCCCACAATGCAAGTCCCTCAAGTCCCTCCCAACAGGAGATGACGGCCCCTGTGGTGAGTCCTCCCTAATCCCAAACACAAGGAACATTCTGAGCCCCAGCTGGCAGCTCCTCAGTTTCCTCTTGCTGTGTAGGTGTCTCTGTCCCCAACTGTAGTGGATAGATGGAGCCCTATCTAATATCCCCTGCCCTGGGGAATGTGAAGGACCCAGTCTCAGAATAAGGAACACAGAAGTTGTCCTGAGAAGCCACCAACAACCACCAAGCTCCCCTTCTACAGAAGGTGAAAGGAGCCCAGGAAGCAAACTTTCCCCCAACATTTCCTGCTCCAGCAAACCCCTCTTGTCTGTTGCACATCCTGCTGACCTTCAGAATATCCTCTACTGCTAAAAGAATCACTAGGAGCCAAGGAAGGCTGGAGCTGGGGGAGAGGCTGAGAAGGATAGAGAGGGGAGAGGAACAAGAGTAAAGGGAAAGATGAGACCTTCCACGTTGTCCGAAACACAGCAATGAACTGCAGAGGCCCCAAACAGCTCCAATCAAACCAGGTTCTCAGGGGTGAGCTGGAGAAGAAGAAAAGGAATTCTGGGCTGATGAGGAGAGTTGGACTGGAGGAAAGGTGGGTGTGTAGGCTACTAGCCAAGATAGCCACCAATGGTACATTCCACCTGTGTTTATGCCCTGTGCAGTCTCCTCCCACATTCGATTAGCCGTGAATTGTCATGAACCCAAGTGATCAATACAGTGTTGCAGAAATGACAGGGTCTCACATCTGAGGCTACATCATAAAACACACTGAAGTTTCCTCCTTGGTCTCTTAGATTGCGCCCTCTCTAGGGGAAGCCATCCACCATGTCATGAGGACGCTCAAGTAGCCCTGTGGAGAGGTCCATGTGGACAGGAACCAACTTGTCAGCACCAAGTGCTCACCATTCAATGAGCCACTTGGGAAGATCCTCCAGCCTCAGTCAAATTTTGAACTTTAATGACTATGTATGCTAACATGTTTAGGAGTGAAGTCTACTGCTATCTGCAACCTATTTCAAAATGAATTAAACAGAGATGGATTCTTGGTTGATAAATGGATGGAGGTGACAAAGTAAACATAGTAAATTGTAACTGATGGAATATAGGTGTGGGCTGTCTTCATTAGGGCTGCCCTAGTAAAATACCACAGACGGGGTGGCTTAAACAGCAGAAATTTACTTTCTCATAATTCTGGAGGCTGGAAGTCCAAGACGAAGGTGCCTGCAGGATTGGTTTCTCCTGAGTCCTCTCTCCTTGACTTCAAGATGACCATGCTCTTGCTGCTGCTTCACGTGGTCATCCTTCTGTGCATGCGTGCCCCTGGCGTCTCTTGGTGTAAGTGTCCTAATCCCACCTTATAAGGACATTGATCACATTGGATTAGGGTCCAACCTAATTGCCCTATTTTATCTCAGTTACTTTCTTTTAAGTCACAACCTCCAAATAAACTTACAATGAGAGGTGTTAGGGATTAGGAGTTCAACACAAGACTGTTGAGGGGACAGAATTCTGTCCATAATGAGACTGTTCACTGTACAACTCTTTCAAATTATCTCCATGCCTGAGCATTTTTCCCAATAAAGTGGGTGCGGGTGGTGTGCTAAGGCAGGAAAGAAAAAACGAATGGTTAACAAAAAAATCATGTTGGAACCCCCAGTTGTTCTGTGGAATAGGGATTATCATAGATTTAAATGTAAATATTAAAGCTGTGAAAGTCCTAGAAAAAACCAAAGGATAACTATTTTATATATAATCTCAGAGAAAAGATGTTCTTTTAAAAGTATAACATAAAACAAGAAATGAAATCAACACGTTTGATTTCCTTTCAAAAAATCTACATGGCAGCAATTACTAGAGGCAAAGACAAAAAAAGGAAAAGAGGAGAATGTTGGCAACTCATCACAAAAAGCTAATTTGTTAATATTAAGGAACTCTTACCAACCAAAAAAGACCAAGAATCTGTTGGAGAAATGGACAAATGGCGAAGAACAGTTCACAGAAAATACAGAATGCTCTCAGTATAAGAGATGATTCTCAACTTCGCCCACCAAAGGAAAAATAAGTAAAACACCAAGATTCTTGTTTTTATTTATCAGATTAGGAACATTTACTCTTTGCTTAATATGTTAATGTATTAGGATGTAGAGAAAGTGACAGTCCCATACCACAGTGAATAGGGAGGAATTTGAACCACCTCCACCCACGTACAAGAGGACCTTGGCAAACAGAGAGAGCCCAATGGAGCCCGGGACTTGGCGAGGAGAGACAGAAAGAGCCGAACTGTGGCAGTGAAATCGTAGAAAGCCAAAACCAGACGGAGAGAGACGAATCCGAACCGCTGAGCCAAGGAATCGCGGGGAGAGGCGGCGGGGGCCAAAACCAGGCGGAGAGAGAAGATAAACGGAAAGAGCTGAAGATGTGAAGACATAGCAGAGGCCAGGCGGAAGGGCCCGAAGCCTGGTTGGAGGAGCCGAGCCCAGCCAAAAAGCGGCGAGAGGCAGCGGAGAGAGCCGCACCGAGGGGCCGCTGGGAAGAGCTGAGAGGTCGCGGGCGGCCCAGAGAAGAGAGAGTGTTGGCCGCGCCGCAGAAGGAAGCGGAGTGGCGGACGGCAGAGAATGAAGGCGACCGCGCTGGATGGGGCCGTGGACGCGGAGCCCGGAGCCTTCCACGCGTCCGAGCTGCCCCGAGCGACCCCCCGGAGGGTCGTGGAACCGGTCCCCGCTGCCCTCCTCCCCGCTAGACCGGCCCCACCGCTACCCACGGCGCGGGGCAGTCTGGCCGGACAGCGGCGTGTCCTCCGCCCACAACGAGGACGCGAATGTCCCCATGGCTTCATCCTCCAGAGGTGATGGCTCCGTGGAGTTTGGCGCCGATGTCCGCTGCGGGGAATGACCCCGGGGGTGTAGCCTCTAAGCCCTGCTGAACCCGCGAACCCAGCCCGTGGGTAAGGCCGCTGGGGGCCAGTGACCACGCCGGCTGACCAGGGGTCTGGGAAGAGGGCCCCAGCCTAGACCAAGGCTGGAATGCGAACAGTGGGCCCCTCCTGACCGTCTCCCCACTTCCAACACCAGTGCCAGGCTCTCTTTCAGGGCTCTTGATTGTGTGCAACAGAAGGATTGATACGGTGATGGCTCACGGAGCCTCTGGGAGGACGGGGATGGGCTGGAGCCCCGCTGAGGCTGCTTCTATTAACTGTTGTCCAAATCCACCCTCATCAGAGTTTAGGTCCCACCTCCTGGGTCAGTCTTCGTGGGTGCGTCTGATCCACAGAACTGTGCCCTGGTTGCAGCAGGGAGGATGCAAATGGATGTGTCTGGCATTTTCTGCTTTTAAATCTGGAAGCTGGTGTTGTCTCCACCCAGGATCATAAAGTGAGGGAAGCCCTCAAACATAGGATAGGGGTTCAGTGGCTGAGAAACCAAGAAGGATGACAGATGTCTACTAGGAAGCCCTGTACATTAAGTGATTTAAGAGTAACCACTGGAGACCACTTGTGTCAGCAACCTTGGGAATTTCCGCTCTAATTTTTTTATGTTAAAGTTGCAGCTCTAGAAAGCATGTGTTGGACTTGGCAGTCTTCAGCGAGGTGGCCACTACCCGTCCCAACCTCTGCCTTTTAGGGCCCTTGCTAAGGGATCCAACAGTGTTTACATTGAGAAGACCTAGTGCCTAAGCAGACCTGAGCTGACTGGATGGCAGTGAATACTGAAGGGTGATGGGAGACATTGATGATGGGCTCTGAAGGTGAGAGTGGGACAAGCAAAAGGTGGACCAGAGTAGCCCCAATATCCATCATCTAATGAATGTATAACACAAGGTTCTCCGTATTTCTGTACATTGTATGTTATTCAGCCATAAAGATGTGAAGTACACGTGCAACACCATGGATGCACCTTGAAGACCTGCTAAGTGAAAGCAAGTAGTCAAAGAAGACCACGTATTACATGATTCCATTTACATGGGATGTCAAATATGGGCAAATCTGTACAGACAGGAAGTAAATTTGTGGTTGTTTAAGGTTGGAGGTGGGAGAAGTGCAGGGGTAATACTCAATTATTTCTCTTTGGTTCTTTTTACAGTTTCTTTCTCTTTATTGATATTCTCTGTGAATTGAGACATCATTCTCTTTATTTTCCTGGGTCCTTTGTCCCTACTTTCCATTAGTCCTTTGAGCATATATAAGAGAGTTGTTTTAATTTCTTTGTCTCATGAGTCCAATGCCTGGGTTTCCTCAGGAAAAACTCCTGTCAATTTCCATTCTAATCCATATGAACCAGCTATACTTTCCTGTACCTTCATATCATTTGTAATTTTGTAGTGGTAACTGTACATTTTGCGTATTACAATGTGGTCGTTGTGAGAATCAGATTCTCCTGCTCTCCAGGTTTTGCTGTTGTGGCTTTTTATGAGCTGCAATCATCCTTTTGTTTAGCGACTTTTCAAACGATTTTTGCAAAGACTATGTTCTTTGATGTGTGTGGTCACTGAAATCACTTTTCAGTTATCTTAACAATGAGCAAGCGACCTGACAGAGATTTCTTTAAATGCAAGAATCCAAAATAATACATTTTAAAAAAAGAAAAAATTAAAATCCCTCCAGTCTTTGCAGCTGGTCCCCTGTAGCTCTTCCTTAGACTTCACCCCCTACATGCATGGGGCCCACAAATCTGCCAGAAGTGCAAGCCCACGTCTTCTCAGGTCTTGTCTGAGCACCCATCCAATCCTGGGCGTGCACATTGCACTCCAGCTTCCCTGGTAGATGCAGTGGCCATTCTAAGCTTTCATTCCCCAAGAAACTTCCTCCTCAGATGCCTCCTTTCCAGATTTTTATTTCTCTCTCCTGCCCCAGCCAATTGCCAAGTCATCTACCAGTAGCATAGGTCTTTAAATGTTTCATCAGACAATGACACCACTTGGAAAGTCCCTCCACTCTGAGGGGGAGAAATACCTGTCAACTTCTGTGCTGGTCCTTCAGGGACCCAAAAGTCAGATCACTACCCCCCCAGTCACATAATCACCCTATTTTAAGAAGCAGGTTAGTATTTGTCTCCTGGCTCGAGGGAGCCATGCAAGGATTCTTGGCTCCCATCTTCACATCCTCCGCTGTACCAGAGAATGGCAGCGGGTAGGCATTAAGCAAAAACACCACAGTGATTTCTTACCCAAATTCAGGCACGTTTTCCCTCATTAATCACTCCTCTGGATGTTGTAAGTTTTTTATTATATTTCCCATTTCTGAAACACTTGATTCTGTCAGTTTTGTCCAACTGAACGGTTGATTCAGTAGAGAGACTGGTTCTGTGAGTACCTTAATTTGCTGATTTGTTAACAGAACTAGGGAGATGTTTTGATACGTCCCTTCGTTCTTTTTCTCTTTCATGTTTATTTTGTTTGGTGGTTGGTTCTCAAAAATTCTTCTTTCATTTTGTAAAATTTCTCTTCCATATGATGTAAGAATCACTATCACGATTTCAAATAATTATGATTTTTAAGTTTATTACATTGAATCAAGTACTTTTGAGGAAAATAACTCCAATATTGTTGGTGAAAACAACTCCTCCGATATCGTTAACATTCTGGTCTGCCTAAGCCAGCTCCCAACCTCAACTTGAGGGTAGAGGATGTAGTCAGTTGAATAACGTCTTCCAAAGATTCAAGTTCACCCAGAACCTTAGAATGTGATCTTATTTGGAAACAGGGTCTTTGCAGATGTGATTAAAGATCCGCAGATGAACTCACCCTGGATTTAGGGTGGGCCCTAAATTCAATGACTGGTGTCCTTATAAGAAGAAGAGACGACACAGAGACATGGAGGGAAGAAGATCACATGAAAGACGTAGGCAGAGATTGGAGATCTGCTGCCACAAGACAGGGAAGCAGGTACCACCAGGAGCTGGAAGAAGTGAGGGCAGATTCTCTGCTGTTGATAAACTGTGAATCAATTGTAGGGCTCCCCTTTGTTCTCACTCGAACCATCAAATCCTAATAGTACCTTGTCTTAAAAATTCTGATTATCACGTGGTTTATATGGATGTCCTGAGGATCATGGACCACACCCGATGCCATCATTTAAATATCTCAGGTCTGCAATTATCACATGTGAACACTTTCATTTTTCAATGTAACTCACTGAAATCATGGTCTACATCTACAAATTCGTCAGGAATAATTTAGAGGTATGGGGGCAAAAACCCAACTGACGTTAACCTAAAACAATTTAACAGAATATACGAGGGAAGAAAAGATGCAATGAGGGAAGAAATCAGCTCATGTTAATGAGACTTGAGGAGTAGATTGTGACCAAGCACACAGATGCAGCATACAAATGAGGGTGCAGGTCTTGGCCTGATCATCCCCCATGGCCACCCTTACTCTGCTTTCCGCCCAGATGGCCTCAGACCATGTCAGCGGCTCCTAGACGGTGACCTCACTCAGCTCCACTCCCCATAACTCCAGGTCTGGCAGGTAATAACCTCATGTATACCCAGATCCTCTTCCTGATCCATAAAGGGGTCTGTGCATGGATCCTGTAGGGTCAGAGTGGGCCATTTTACACCCCCTGTCCTAGGACATCTGGGGGTTAGAATATGCAGATTAGCTCACAATGAGGAATTAGAACACCCTAGTCGTAGGGAGCAGTCAGCCCCACACCAAAGCTGTGGGCTCTGGGAGGGAGCCATCACAGTGTTAAATCCAGAGGCCATTGTCTGGAGGCACAAGGCACAGCTGTCCACCTCCACTCACTCTCTGCCCTTCTGTTTCTCAGTCACTCTTTGACCCTCTGAAATGGGCTTCCTTCCCCATGACTGCTAAGACTGCTCTATCAAAGGTCTTCAAGAAAGTCCAGAAAATTCCTTGTATTTGAGCTAGCATTTAGCAAAAAAAGGATACAACTTATGTTAGAATGAGATATAAAGGCAAGCTTAGTGAAGTAAGACTTTTATGGAATCAAATTAATTTAAGGTTAAAAAAAGCTCTTTACAATAGGTATCATCTTTTCCTGAGTGCAAGTATTCTAAAAAAATATAACTAAAAATACTAAATGATCCCTGAGGCCAAATTACCTTTAATATAAAAGTGAAGAAAAATCATGATAAGCAGAAATTGCAGTATACCAGGACACGTAAAGATCTTCTTTCCTGTCACATGAATCACGATCTCTCACCCACACAACAGTCTACTCTTCACATTTATGTCTCTCAAAAGAGTTTAATAAAGTACAATTATAAAATGACAAAGCATCACAGTCCAGAGCAAGTAGAGAGAGTGATATTAAATCAGGCAAGTAAAACTGGGGGCTGTTCATGGGGAACCACTTCTCTGGGGCCACACTTCTTGGCTTCTCCAGCAGGACCTTCTCCTATTTTCCATCGGGTCTCAGAACATCCTTCTTGGCTCCTTGCTCTCTGCCTCTCTGGCAAACCTCTCTGCCCTCAGGGCCTCAGCCAGTCTCCCTTGCTTTTTTCACTTTCTGACTCTGTCTGCGGATCTCTCCATAAGTTACAGGCTGTCTGTAGAGTGGGTGGGGGAGACTGAGACCCACTCCTGGGATCATCTCTGCACAGTCTGAAGACTGTGTGGCAGTGGGCTTGAGGCTGGGGTTTAGAGATCAGGCACCAACACAGCCCAGGGATTCACCTGGACCACCTGGTGCAATTATATTTAAGGTAGTTGTGCTATCAAAAGTACTTAAAAGTTCTCCTTCACTGCTGCAGGCCTGGAGTCCCTGCAGTCTCCTGTGTGCACAGACTTACTGAGGGTTCTGCAAGGTCTCCTCCCGTTGACTGTACCTGACCTCATTGCCAGGGTGGGAAGTTATCCTTGTAACTGTCCTCTTGAAAATGCAGCCAGGAAACTGACCTCCTAAAATGCACTTATAGGAAGTGCAGACCTTTCACGATGCCTCTGCTTGGTCTTGGCTAAATGGACCTGTCTTTTCTTCTCTAAAGTCTGGGGCATCATATTTCTTTTGAGCTTTCCCTTTGAAAACAAAATGAAATGTGAAATTTGAATAAAATGTGGAATGCAGACTGCCAGCCATGGAGAATTTTCTCACCTCATTTGGATCTTCCACCCTCCTGTATCCTGGAGAAGTATCTCTCAAACTGCCCTGTGCATCACAATAATTTGGAGGGTTGTTAAAACACTGATTGCTGGACATCAACCCAAGTAGGCCTGGGGAGGACCAAGAATTTGTACTTTTAAGTGTTCCCGGATGCTGCTGATGCTGCTGGCACGGGCACCACACATTGAGAACTAGATCCTTGGACATCAAGCTGATATGAGTCAAGGACAGAAAGGACTATGAAGACTAGATTTTTGTGTGCCCAGAGCATAACAATTTAGTGCCTCATCTCTAATGAAATCACGTTCCTCTCAGCAATTTGATGCTCATTTCACTTTAACACCCAAGTGCCATCTTCACTCAAATATTCTCCTGTTCATAAATAAATAACTCACACATGCCATATTCCGATTACATAGTTCTAGCCACTGTAAAAAAACATTTTTCCTCTCCTGACTCTTCCTCTCTCCTCCTAGTCCTCCCTGTTAATCTGGGCTCCACCATCTGACTTAACACAATAGACGCTTCTTAGAAGTCAATCCTGCTCTCACATTGGTTCCAAATCCACACCCTCTTCTAGGCCATCCCATCAATTTCCCTGGCTTCAAATACCATTAATGAACTCGAAATGCTCATAGAATTAGCACAGACCTGGCTTCAACCCTGAGATCCAAATACCCATCTGCACACTCACCACATCAGTGATAACTCGATGACTCAGCGCACAGTTAGCAGGTACCAAGTTGAACCAACCAGTTCTCCAAATAGTCACCCATAACTCAGGGTCCCCTAATCTCACTTTGTGCTGATATCCTGTCTTCACCTGAGTGTCACTCTGGACACCCTGCCACCCCACACTCATATATCAGTGAACAATCCATCTACCCTCCTGAATTCACCTAAAGATTCTCCGCTTTTGAATAATTCTTGAACACCTTTCAGATTTCCTACAAAATACCATTTCCACAGAGTGATCTTTCCTTATCCCACCATCAAAATTAATGTCATTTTCTCTGTTAATTTTTAAAGTTTTTAATTGTATGTGTATTATCATCTATTTCTCTCCTAGTGTTTTTCTCACTAAATTGGATACTCCAAGAAGTGAAGACTGATGTGGACTGTAATGTTTTACACTGCCGTATTCACTCACTGCTTTGCCCTTAGAAGGTGCACAACATATTTATTGAAAGAAATTATTCAAACTCCAAAAAGTACTTTCTAAAGCTTTCAAACAAATTGAATCAACTACAGTTATACAAGGATAGAATCTCTTTGGTGGTATCTGGCAATAAATTATCACTAAGATTGCAAATCCTTTCTGTCTGTAATTCATTTTAAGACTCTAGCCACAATAATCTATTTAAAATGTAAACCTAATCAGTGTACCTTTCCTTTACAATCTCTCATTTCTGTTTTCAGATCCTTTTTAAAAGTGAAGTCATACATCTGACTTCATCCCTGTTGTCCTGCCATAATCATTTATACCATCCATTTCACTCTCCAACATATCTCAGTTTGGAGGGAAAATTATTTGATCCTCCCATTTATAGAGCATCTATTATAAGCCAAGTTATGTACTAAAATCCATGATCCAGAATTTAACTTAAAAATTCACGTCCCCTGTTTATTTTAATCTTGGTGAGAGGAATGAGTTAATAAAGAGATGGATGAATGTCTAATATAGTGTTAGCTATAATTAGATCCTGTCATAAACAGTAAGGGCTACGCAGAGATACAGAGACAGAAGGAGGGATGGAGGAAGAACAGTAAGGAGGGATAAAAGGAAAGAAATTACCTACAATTATTTCATTTATTTATTTATTTTGTGAGGAAAATCAGCCTTGAGCTAACATCCATGCCAATCCTCGTCTTTTTTTTGCTAAGGAAGACTTGCCCTGTGTTATCATCTGTGCCCATCTTCCTCAACTTCATATGAGACGCCGACACAGCATGGCCTGACAAGTGGTGCGTTGGTGCTTTCCCAGGACCTGAACCTGGGCTGCCGGAAGCAGAGCGTGAGCACTAAACTGCTTCGCCAGGGGGGCCAGCCCACCTACAATTAGATGATGCAGAGATTAGGGAAGGACTAACTGATGAGGTGATATTTGAGCACAGAACTGAATGTTTTTTTAAAAAGACCAATCACATTGTGGGTAAAAGATTTTCCAGAGACGAGAACAATGTCAACAGTGCAGAGATGAATACTACTTCCACTTCGCAGTGATGTTTTTGGTTAAAAACAAAACAAAACAAATGTCTGGCCTATTATCCCAAGGATGATCCCTATACAGAAAGGTACAACACCTTGATCATTACTTAACAAACATTAACACCTAGGAAACAACTTTCAATAAGGTATCTTCTTGTTTTAACAGCTACTGCCTGCATACTTAAAGAGTTTTCACAAAAGGACAAAGTGTACAAATGGACACTCTTGCTGTCCATATGGATTCCACGCTCACCAGAATAGACTGGCTTGGAAAACAGGCTGATGCAGGTTCCTCCATGGCTTCAGAGTTGTCCTGCTCACACCACTCCTGATGTGCAGACAGCCTGTGGAATGCTGGAAATTGCAAGGATTTCTGCCTCTGATTCCCCTTTTATTGAGGAAAGGAGTGGATAATCCAATCTGTGGATAAGCCAGGGGAGACATTCTGTCTCTTATCAATGGGATTTGAGAAATTCCTAAAGCTTTATACCTAAAAAAAAAAGTTGGGTTATTGACACTGTCAGATACTTTTGGTATGAAAACATTTAATACAATTGTGTGGGGAGGTGGTATTTGCAGTTTCTATCAACATTTTAATGTTTCCTTTTTCTTCCACTAATGATACTTTCTCTAAAAATAGGAATGGAAGTTTATATGTACAAAAATGTCCAAACCACTTATGTTTTAATAGAAAAAAATAGAGACTGTGTAAACGTTTATCAATGAAAGAATGTCCAAAATATTTATTAACATTTCTCTAGAATATATCACACAGCCATTAACAAGAAATTAGTATTTTGTGCATTTACATCTCATGTAATTACCAGTAAACTTGTAATTATTTCAACCATCTTACTCTTTCACTTCCCTTTGACCTGAACAATTAATGTTCCTTTACTTTCTTTACTTCACTGATGTTGATTTAACTCTTTTGTTATTCTGTTATTTCCTCTATAAACTTATTACTTGGAATCATATAGAAATTTTTAATTGCACTAATGGTTAAATTCTGAATCCTTAATACAGTCTAATATGAATAATTACTTTTACCATCTCCCCCAAATGCTAATACCTTCAACACTTTCAACTCTATTTTTAACCTGCGTAACATTAGTATTATTGTTTTCATGCATTTCATTCTACATATATTTTAATCTCCATGAGAAATTTCTAGAATTACTTCCCGAAATAAAATTCATTTATATTTATTTATAAATTATCCTTTCCTTTCCTCTTCAGTCCTTCCTGCATTCCTGGTTTTCAAGCTGGGTTAATTTTCCTTTGGATGTGATAACTCACTGCAGTATTTTGTCTAATTCAAGGCTGCTAAAAGTTTCACTTTAAGATTTTCTGGGACATTTTTATTTGGGACACTATTGTTGCTGGGTGTAGAATTCAGGTTTGACATGAGATTTCTTTTAGCATTTTAAAAATGCTGCTCTGTGATGTCTATCTTATTTTCTTTATGGTTAGAAATGACCAATTGTCCTTTTTCTTGCTTATTTGGCCTCTCTTGTCCCTAAAATATTTTACATTAACTTTGGTTTTTAGACCATAGTTTAGTTCATTAATATTTCCTGTATAGTCACTCTGCTTAGGAAATGTTGAATTAATTGAATCTGTGGATTGATGTCTTTCATCAACTTGGAACATGCTTGTGTATTTTCACTTCTGATATCAATTCCTCCCCACATTCTCTCTACTCTCCTTTTAATCACACCCCATGTGTCTTTTAATTCTACCCTGAAATTTCCAATGCCATTGGCCCTACGGTTTTCTTGGGAGATTTGCACGTGAACTGTCTTCCATTTTAGTAAACCAGCCTTTGCTGGAATCAATTCCTTCTTAGTTACTTAAATTCTTAATTTCAGTTCTAACATAAACACAATATATCGCTTTAATTTATAAAAAAAGAGATAGCAGAGCAGTTTGACAATGAGAAAATGATTTCCTTTTGATGCAATAAAGCTCAAATAGATGGGAGAATATTATACATTGGATCATATTAAGATATATGAGGAGCCAGTATTCATTAAAATTCACCAGCAAGACAGAGGGGGCGAAAACCTGAGTTTCTTGTTCTTTGTACTGATGTGGACTGCATTTTGAAATGATAATATTTATATTTCTTGAGTTAAAGAAAATGTTATAAAATCCACTTTCATCTGTTTGTATTTACTTACTTTAACATGTGTTCTGGAAAATTTAAATGACATAGGTCACATTGTGATATCTCTGTTGATCTTGTTTGGATAGAGCCATGATATGATGGTTAATTTTAGCTGTCAACTTGACTAGACACAGGGGTGCCCAGATAGACTGTGAAACATTATTGCTGGGTGTGTCTGTGAGAATGTTTCTGGAAGACATAATCATTTGATTCCATGGTCTACATAAACAAACTCACCCTCACTGGAGTGGGTGGGCATCATCTAATCTGTTGAGGGCTCAATAGAACAAAAAACAAATAAAGACTGAATCCATTGTCTCTTCCTGAGCTGGGATGTCCATCTTTTCCTGCACTTGGACATCAGAGGTCCTGGTTCTCAGGTCTTCAGAATTTGACTGAATTATGTCACTGGTTTTTCTGGTTCTCCAGCTTGCAGATGGCATATTGTGGGACTTCTCAACCTCTATAACCTTGTGAGCCAACTCTTACAATAAATTTCCACTTCTATATGTTTATATATATTCTATGGTTGTATTTCTCTAGAGAATCCTGAGTAATACACCTGGATAACAAAGTGCATATTAAGTGTACATGGAGGAACTTTTCCGAGGCATTTGAGGCTCCCCCAATCCCCAGGAGGAAGCAACTCATCCCATCCAGGCAGCAGGCATGAGCACGTGCAAACACACACACACGCACACACACACATACACACACAAGTAATTTGAAAATGCGCTCAAGCTCAAACTCTCACTCTCTGCCTTATTGTTCATCACAGCAGTGATTTCTACATGGCATGTTATACATCCTTTGCCATTTATGATCTCTTTCCTCCCACTAAGACTAAATCAAACAGGGGCAGTGAGTCTATTTAGTTATTTTGTAGATCACAGGTTTTACACCAGAGCTTTGCATGTAGTAAGTGCTCTAAAAATAGAATGACCAAATAGTTTTCCCTCCAAACTGGAACACATCAGGGAATGAAAAGGGTAATATTAATAATTATGATAAGACAACAGGAGAAATATGTGCTGAAGACAGAAATGGAGGATTTAAAAGTTAAGATGAACTGAACACTTTTGCATTTTAAACAGATCATTGTGAGTAGAATCTCATGATTGGATTACGAGGAGAAAGGATTTGGAATCTTAAGCTACTCCTGCTAATTTATTGCAGTGTAGCACCTAAAGGTGATATCTTTGCACAAGAGTAGTTAACTGGAGTGGCCGGTCCCGTGGCTTAGTGGTTAAGTGTGTGTGTTCCGCTGCTGACGACTGTGGTTCAGAACCCCAAGTGAGCTTCTCCAGCCATGCTGAGGCCGAGTCCTACATACAGCAACTAGAAGGATGTGCAACTATGACATACAACTATCTGCTGGGGCTTTGGGGAAAAAAAAGAGGAGGTCTGGCAATAGATGTTAACCCAGAGCCAGTCTTCCTCAGCAAAAACAGGAGGATTAGCATGGATGTTAGCTCAGGGATGATCTTCCTCGGGGAAAAAAAAAAGAATAGTTAAGTGGATGGATTTAAAATATTTCATGAAGCAAAGTTTTAGTGTTTGAATTTTATATGTATATGAATATAAATTATATATTGTACACATAATATACGTGAGCCCTTTTTGTGTGCAAAGCCATATGTGAACACTATTGTGGGAAAATTTGGAAAATCCACATTAGTCTTGTCTTCATGGAATATCTAATTTAGTGAGAAAGAACTAAATCTTGAAAGAAATAGATAATAATGCACATATAACTAAAATAGAAAAAAAATCAACAAAGAGGAAAAATGGAGTTTTGTAATTTAGGTTACTGGAGCAGGAGTGTTCACTGTGTGGAAGTGATATTTTGTATGAGGTCTGAAAGGTGATTAGAAATAAATCAGAAGTGGATAACCTGTAGGTAGATTCAGAAGGCTGGATGGATGGTTCATTGATATGTGAGTGCGGGGTGGCAGTGTGTCCAGAGTGACACCCAGAGGTAGACAGGTTATTACCAAAAATAAGTGAGTTTGGGGACACTGAGAGAGAAGCCAATTATTTGGGTAAGTGACTTGTTCAACTTGGGTCCTGGTTAATGTGAGTTATCACTGATGTGGTGAATGTGCAAGTAGATAAATGGGTCTGGGGTTCAGAGTTAGGTCTCTGCTGATTCTTTGGACATGTTTGGCTCATTAGTGGTATTTGAAGCCAGGGAAATGGATGGGGTTGCCCCAGAAAGATGGTGCAGATGGGGAACAGGTGCCAGAGCAGTGCTGAATTTGGGAAGCATCAGTCATTGTGGGGTGGTAATAAAGAGAAGCCTGGAAGTTTCTCAGGAAGTTTAGACAGGCAAGAGCAGGACAGTGTATGGTGGTGGATCCCAAGGACAAATGGTCTTTTAAAAGGACATTGGAGTCCGCAATGTCATGTGTTACTGCAGAGCATGTCAGAAAAATCATGAAAAGTCCCCAGTGGATTAGTAAGAGACATGGCTTGTGAGGTTAGCAAGAGAAGCATCCACAGAATGGGGATGGGATTGGGTGGGGACTGTGGAAACAGAGGCATTGGGATATATGTGAACTTTTCACAATGGATACCTGGCAGGAGGAGGAGAGGAGGGGCGTGGAGTGTGAGGACTATTAGGAACGCTGGCTGAGAGATTGGTTTGTAGATGGTAGAGATTTGTGCATAGTTAAAACTTGAGGGATGATTCCAGTAGGGAAGTTATGGAAAGCACAACAAATATTGAGGGCATAATGTCATTGAAATGGAAGGATAAGATAAAAATCAGAGTGTTTTCAGCCAAAAAATCAATTTATTTGGATATAACAACAGAAAAGTTGTGATAAATGAATTCCTTATGAGGAATATTTGTAGATCTGATGACTAGAGAGTTAAATAGTTCTTGTCTGGTGGTTAACAATTTATCTGTGAAATATGGAGGAGGTCGGAATATAGAGATTAATGGAACTCAGGAAATGGAAAAAAATGAGCAGAGCATTCAGGAAGCATTAGAGAAATGCATATAGGTCCATTGGTTGCTGTTGATTCTCTGTTGGGATCCACAGGCTCCTGGTGCATTCTCTGTTCAGTGCAAGTGTCAACATGACATGACAGGTATTTGAAATCATCTGAAGTGTGCAGGGTGGATATGGTCGCAATAAAGAATCTGCGAGTATGGTCAGTGGATGATTGAAATGATGGACTGTGAATCTGAAATTACTAGAAAGGATTAGGAGAAGAAAAGTAAGAGGCTTGTGAAGATATTCCTACTGGAGTAATCTACTTTATTGAAGAACGGTTATTTACAGTGGATTTCTTTGTGTAAAAACTGGAAATGTGGAAATTTGTGGTGGGAATATGGTGTTTGTGAATTATTGACTGGTGAGCAGGAGAACTTTGGGTGAAGATGGGATCGGGGTGTGGAAGTGAATGACTAAGGATGGAGTAGTGAATAATTTCATTAGAGATGAGGCACTGAAAGGAGCTCTGGAGTTCTTGGAACTCTGTGTCCCAATAACAGTGGGCTGTGGGACACCAGCATGTGTGTATTTGACCATGACAGAGAGCGGAGAAGAGGAACGTCCTGAAGCAAGATGGCGGAGGGAAGTTGGTCTGGATTTGACATTGGATAATGACCTTGAGTTTTCTGTCCTTGTCTCACATCAGCTTGCTGATGTCACTGAATCCTGTTCTCCATGTGTGGTCCCTGTACCAGCAGCTGATCATCACCTCTTAGAAATGAAAATTCTCTATTCCTTCCCCAGACCTACTTGGTTTGAGATCCAGCAATCTGAGTTTTAAAAACTCTCCAATGATTGTGATGCACAGTGTGATTTGAGACGCATGTCTCCAGGGAGAGAAGGAGGGTGGAATATCCACGTGAGCTGAGAACGTTCTCCATGGATAGTAGTCTTCATCCTCCATTGTGTTGAAATTTCACATTTTATTTTGTTTTAAAAGAGAAAGCTCCAAAAATATTCCCCGACTTCATAGTGGAAACAGTAAGACCATGAAACTAAACCCATTCAGAAAACTGAAGATTTATGCACTCTGAAGCCTAAGCAGCTGCATATTCCAGAGGCATATGGAATATGCCCATCCTGGTGGTGAGGTCAGGTGCAGTCAGTGGGAGCAGACCCTGGAGAAGCTGCAGCAAGTCTGTGGATACAGCAGACTGCAGGGACTCCAGGCCTGCAGCAGTAAAGGAGAATTTTTAAGTTCTTTGGAGTCGCAAATACCTTCGAAACAGTCACACAGGCTGGTCCATGTGAATCCCTGGACCATGCTGGGGCTGAGGGATCTGCATACCAGCCCTGAGCTCACCCTGGCTCGCTGTAAATTTGGGCAGAGATGAGTCCAGGAATGGGTCTGGGTTGCTCACAGACCCTCTGCAGGCAACAGGCATCTTCTAGAGATATCAGGAGACAGACACAGAGCGTGAAGAAAAGCATGGGAGAGACTGACTGTGGTCTCGAGGACAGACAAGATTGCCGTGGAGGCAGAGAGAGCAAGGAGCCAAGAAAGGCATCCTGAAAACAGTGAGGAAAGCAACATCGGTGCTGAATAAAAGGAGAGTGGTGCCGTTGAGAAATTCCCCATTAAACAGGCTTGACTCTCACAGCATCTCTTTGTAACCTCCATCATGATCTTGACCTTTCATGGTAAACCTCAATTTTTCTTTACCATGAGTTTTCTCCTTTTTGTATTAAAATTGATAGGATAATTGAAACTGAGGAATTAGTGTTTTGAACTTACATTTGTTTTTTCTAGAACTTACACTCAATGAAGTGATGATATCTACTAGAATGAGATTTGTCTTTGAATGTATATTAAATCCGATTCCATAAATTTTTATTATGATTTTGCATCTAATTTTATTTATTTATTTATTTTTTTGCTGAGAAAGATTTACCCTGAGCTAACATTTGTTGCCAATCTTCCTCTACTTTTTGTGTGGGTCACAATCACGGCATGGCTGCTAATGAATATTGTATGTCCGTGCCTAGTAATTGAACCTGGGCCACCAAAGCAGAACATGCCAAACTTAACCACTTGGCCAGGGGCCAGTACGATTATTTTGCATCTAATTATAACGTAAAATCCATCAGTCTTTCTCTTCATGGTCACATGGTAATTCAGACATAGGTGATTTCTATATCATGAATTAAGTATCTCTTATCTGTTACTTGGAAAATTTGTGTAGCTTTGATTTTGGTATCTCAAGAATGAGCATACCCCCAGGGACATTATTTTTCACTTAGAGAACCTTGGCAACGGGCTCATTGCCTTCCTTCCCACACTAGATCCAGAGTCGTGGAAATGAGTTCGCCTTGCACACAGCACAGAGCACATAGGAATTACTCAACAAACATGTGATAAGTGAATAATTGGTGGCATCATCAGGTCATTCACAGAGGCCAGACTGAGAGAGAGCTTCCTTAGGTCAGGAAGGAGAAGCATTCCCTTATATTTGTGATGTTTTAATTTGTAACATTGAAATGTGGACACCAAGTATACTATTTTTATCAAAATTGTGTTCTTAAGGTTTTCAAAAATCTCTAAAGCTCAGAATACAGAAAAATAAATCTCTGTGAACCTGTTACTTGTTTCAAACATTGTCAACTCGTATACCATCTGACTTTGTTTATCCTCACACCAAGACCCCAAGAATTAACCAGAGGAGATGGCTGAGAGCACATCATTTCAGCTGTAAATATTTCAGTTTCTCTTACAGATGAGGGATTTTTGGAACACAAACACAATAACGTTATCACATACAAAAATAAAAATGTCATTCGGATAATCAACTATCTAGTCAGTTTCCAAAGTCTCCCAGTTTTGTCAAGGTTATTTCCTGGTTTTACATTTTATTTGAGTCAGGATCTTAATGAAACCCTTCTTTTGCAACTGGTTGATCTGTATCTGAAGTCACTTTTAATCTCTTAGTAGTTCATGCATCTTGGGATTTGGGTGGGATATGAGTGTGTGTGTTTGTGTTGTCTACACAGATGTGTGAATTCTTTCTTTCCTGGATGGCAGTGCCTTGAAAGGAAGGACCTGGGCTGTGGGAACTAGGATTTCTACTCTGCTTCTGGCTGAACTGAAAAGGCCTCCCTGGGTGACACTTGCAGCCTTCAGAAAGGAGGGGGAAGATGTACCAAGGTATTCAAGACAATGGCCCTTGTATTACAGGGTGTTTCCAGGGCATGATGTTCAAAATGCCGGGTGCTCACCCTTTAGCTCCAGGTCGTGGGGTGGGTTCTCGGCATGAGCTCTGAGCAGTGTCTTTTAACCACCCACCTGGGTATCATTTCACCATTTTAATTGGTAAGGTTGTGTCTGTGGTGTCTAAGATTGGTGACATTCCCCTGCTGGACCCACTTCTATACCTACCCCTCTCCTGCCTCATCTTTCAAAACTCCCAACAGGAAAGTTTCACAGCCCTGTAACACAAATCCATATAACCACAGCACAGACTGGGGAAAAGAACACAGCTGTCCCAGGGGCTACGTGCTCCATTATCTCAGGCCCAGCAGCCCCTTTGGGACAAGTCAGTAACAACACGAGTGAGTGTGTAAACTAGTGATTGTCTGAGACCAGGGACCTCAGAACCACATGCGCCCAGATGTCACCCAGGGCAGCAAGGGATGGTGTGGGTCATTCAGTGGGCAGGATTAAGGTCTCTTGTCCTGGCAAACCAGGGCTTACCCCTGATCCATCAGGTCCAGCTGGGGAGGAATGGCTACGGTGTACGTGACAGAAAGGCTAGGGGCCTTCTAGGGAATTTTTGCCCAAATAGAATCATACAAAGCTGTGCAGGGATGCTGGACATCCTAGTTCACAGGGATCAGTGAGGTTTATGGAACAAAATCCTGTTGTAGGTTTAAAAGCTGCATCATGAATCTTTCCCTCTGGATATGAAACAAGCGGAAAAAGGACTTCCAAGAGCATGGGCCAGGATCCCAGGAGGATTCCAATCTAGGCAAAGGGTGAACAGGGAGCCCTAGAGGCGGCCTGATGGGGATGTCCTGTGCACCCTTAGTCCATCTGCACATGGTCTTCCTCTATCCTTGTCCGTTACACATGCAAACATTTATCTTTTTTCATTTATCTCTCATTTAGTGTTGATGCAAATCCAGAGACTGGTTAGAAAATGGCAAGTTCCAATATCTGATCAAAGAAACCTCAACAAGAGAAGCAAAAAACATTCCTTCTTCCTGGAAAGCTGTAGAAAGACAGCCACTGTCCTGGAGAAGGACATGATCCTGGTAGGTGCTATTTGAAAGACACCCACATTTCAGTGGTTATTCTTCTGTCTGGGAAAGTCCCTCCAAACTCTACATCCAGGGAGATCTGAGGGGCTGTCTCTGCTCCTGGCCCAGGTAACCCACACAGAAATGCACCTGTCCTCTGAGGAATGGAGACTTGAGGGTTTCATTCAGCAGCCAGGGAGGAGGCTGGCCCTCCTCCCTTCTCCCACATACAATAAGCTGTGAGCATACACAAGTTCTTAATTCAAGGAGGAAAGTGAGATTCTGTGTCTTGTTTAAATGAGCATAAGAAGTGAAAGAACCACACCACAACACCCAGGCTGTGACAGAAACAGGATATAATGTAAGAATCAAATCTACCATTTACTAGTAAAGAAATAATATCACTCCTCACCAATGGGTTAACAGTCGCTGGGGTGCAGATGTCAGGGAGTTGGAGGGGGTGGTTCCCTCCCTCTGGGGCTTTAGGGGAAACTAGAGAAAGTCTTAGGATGTCCTCCTTCACTCAGGGTGGGAAGAGCTGGCCCGGTGCACCCCGAGGGCGCCAGTGTCCATGCTGGTCAGGAGGAGCTGCACTTGTGGTCTCCAGAGTGTGATGGCTCATCGCCAAGGGCGTGGTGGCTGAAGAGAAGAAACAGACTATTTTGGGGTCCCTTTCTGAGATTCATGGCACACCTCCCTGCCCCCCTGCACTCTGATCAAAACCCTGTGCAGAGTGCTCAGTCCATCAACAGCACCCTGTTTGTCCCTGATGCAGGAGGCATCATTTAGCATCACCCATTTCAGAGGATGCAACTGAATCTCAGAGAGGAGAGGGGAGCAGACTGTCCCAGACCTGGTCAGCAGTGGAGCTGGGATCCAGGCCCATGCTTAGGCCGAAGGTGTACTGAGCCCCTGGATTCAGTCGCTGCTGGTCGCAACACTCACTCTGCCCTAAACTGGAGGATGTCCGGTTCCTCTTTCTCTTGAAGAGCCACATTTTGCTCACCTTCTGGTATGCAAGCTCCAGCTAGCAGAAAACTCAGTAGCTACAGGACAGAGTGGACCTGTGAGCTACCAGGAGCCACACCTCAGGTGCCCCTCCCAGAGCCTGCCAGCAGCTGAGTCCCAGTGCCCCATGGGCCACCCCGCTACGAGTTCTGAGGCTGATTAGCGAGCCAGGTCACAGGCTCTGGAGCTGGCCATCAGAGAAAGTCTGCCCTGCCCTCACCCAACTCCTGTCCCCCTCACCTCTCATGGACACTGAGGGGCTCCATGGCCTAGAACCAGGCCCCAAATCGCTCTTCAGGCTCCAGGTCATACGCATTTGCATCCTGCTGGAGCAGCTGGATCCTCCTGATGACTTTGAATTTCTGGGAGGAAGGACAGGATGCAGACAGAGCTTGGGTGGGGAACCCTGCCAGGGACTTGTGCGGATTGAGGATCTGGTCTGGGGTCTGTGCTCACTCGGGAACCCTCCTTCCTTCCCACTCCATTTAGGACTTGTCTGTCCTCACAGTTGGCTGGAATTTGTTCCTTATCCAGGAAGGTATCCTTGATGTCAGCCCCTCCCACACCCGCCAACGTGATGGGATTCCCAGCTTTGTGGATCTGACTCTCCCAATGAACGTAAGACTCAAGGTATGAGGCCAGAGAAAGTCTTTCCGGGGGAGGTCTGTGATTTCCACTTCCCCACGCTCCCACAGCTGCTCACCTCATACCATTTCTGGAAGTTGACCCGATTTCCCTGGAAGAGAGACAGCTAATATCCATCAGAAACAGCCCCCTAAACCCATAACCAACCCCCATCCCACCCTTTCTCAGGCTGCAAGGACATCAGGGCCCAGCAGAGGGCAGAGCTTCCACAAAGAAAACTTGACACTGGGCCAGGCTCTGGGCCCCAGAGCAAGAGAGACAGGGGAGCTGAGGCCAGAGACCTTATGAAGCACACCATCTCTGATGACAGATGGGGAGACTGAGGCCTCAGGGAGGAAGGGACAGCTGGACCACAGAAGTGCTTCCTCACTTGCAGGGGCTGATGGCACTCCCCCAGGGGCAGGGTCTGAGGGGGAGGCTGAGTGCAGCTCAGACACAGCCTCCTGCAGCTCTGCAGGCAGGCTGTTCTGAGCTTCACCAGCCCAGGGAGCCTGGTGGGGGGCTTATGCGGAGCGTCTATTCATGCATTGCTAAGATGGGCCTGACTCCCCAGCTCCCAGGGGTGGCCATGGGGCTCTCATGAGAGGAGGTTTGCCAGGTGCTGAGAGTTCAGGGCCCAGTGCAGGGCTCTCGCCTCCCAAACCTCAGGATCCTGCTCCTTGGTCTCAGCTCCAGGCTCACTCACTTCCAGATCATCCTCCATCCCAATGTCCAGCAGCTTCAGGTGATAGAGGAACGTGCCCAAGAAGGGGACGACACCCTGTGAATTCATGGTGGGAGTGGTGAGATGAGTCCCACCTCTCAGGTGCCCCCATGGACCCTCCTCCAAATACCTTCACCCCAGCCTCCCGCCCACCACAGACTCCCACAGAGAGCAGCCTAGGACCCTCAGCGGCCTGCCCCCAGTTGCCCCCTCCAGGACCACCCAACTTCCCCAGTCACCTCCCAGGGGCGGTTTTTGGCAAATCCCAGAGTATGTGCTCCCTGCCCCTCCCCTCCCTAATCCATCCTCGGCCCAGCCCTTCCAGGCCTCCTCCTGGTCACTTCCAGGGCAGGCATTTCAGGCTCTGGGGCTCCAGGAGCTGGGCTGGAGGAGGAGGGAGCCCTCTCTTAGGGAGGCCTCAAGCCGTGATGAGAGAGAACCCCTCCTCTAACACCTGGACCCTCCCCCTCATGGCCATTCGCGTGCTGCTGCTGCCTCTCCTGGGCTCCCTGTGGATCCATCTCTAGGGTGGCCCACACAGATGTCATCTCCTGCAGCGTCAAGGACAGGCTCAGGGAGGCCATGCTCCCTTCCCCATGTCTCCCAGGCCCCTGATCCTGGACCCTGGACATCTGGTGTCTATGGCTGATCCCATTCCAGAGTGCTCTGATTCTAGATCACTCCCAGCTCCAACAATCCCTCCTCTGTGCCCTCAGGCCTGCCCAGGCCCCTAAGCCTCTCTCCTCATCAGGAAAGTGTGAGGAGGACTCCCATGCCTCCCAAGGTCCCCTGAGGATTCAGTGTCATCTGACTGTCACCAGTAATCTCCCCTCCCCCCTCGACGAGGAGGAGCACAAAGCTCCTGCACATTTCTCTCCCCCTTGTACCTCATCACCCCTATGAGGCTTGCACCACAGATCATCTCCTTCCATTTCCCAGATGAGGAGACTGAGGCCCACAGAGGGGCAGTGACTTGCTCAGGGGCCCACAGAGGAGACCGTCCCCCTTCCCAGCCAAAGGGCCTGGCCCCCGGCCTTCACTCCTCCTCCAGACACACCTCTGACCAAGGTCCTGTCCTCTGGACTCTCGGGGTGTGTTGAGGCCCTCAGTCAGCCTGAGCCATGGATTGGGAGGCACAAGGTGTCTCGGGGTCCTATCCAAGTGGATTCTGTGTTTTCCAGCCCCCTGGGATTCTCTGACACCACGCTGGACCTGAGGCCATGCCAAAGGCCTTAGCTCCCTAGGATCCCCTCATGATGGACCCTGCACAGAACTCCTCCTTTATTCACTCAGCAAGGATCCCCCTTGTGCCACATCTGAGTGACAGTGTAGGGGGTTACCACAGCGCTGTGTAATGGTGACATTTGTATCCTTTTTTACTTGGAAACTTCTAATGTCCTGTCAGGAAGGTCCATTAAGAATCTGTAGGTTCCCCAATAATTCTCATTGCCATCTGGGGCATATCCTTGTCACCAAGGCACCGAGCGAGACTCACTGGTTTGTCAGCAGTGACCACTATCTGGCTAGAGAGCACAGTCCCAGAGACCACACAGTTCTGTCCCAGATCCACCATTTGGCCCAAGGCTGGGCAGCCCCTGTGTCCACAAGACCTGTGTGACCTCACAGTGCCCATCCCTGGGGCAGACAGAGTGCCCACCCCTGTGAGGTGCAGTGAAGACAGAAGGGGCAACAGGGGCCTGGCTTCCTGAGGACAGGCTGGGCCGCTGTAGGAAGAAAGGAACCCCCACCCACTCCATCCACCCGCCAGCCTGGAGGAAGAGGGCCAGCTGATGGGTCCGCATGGAAGCCAGAGACCTGCTCATTCTGCCAGCTCTTCACCTCCTGGAACAGTCCAGCCGACATCACTGTATCCCGTGACCAAGGCCTCCTTCCCCAAACAGTCCCCACCTGCCCCTGCAGCTCACACCCCCCGCTTCCTGTCAAGCTGGACAAGACAGACTGTTATTTCTCAGGGAACCTTAAGTGAAAAACTTCCCAAAGCACATCCTGCCTTGTCCCTCCCCACCTCACCTCCCCTCCTTCCAGATCTCCTGCCTCCACTCACCTCCTTGAGCAGCTTCCTGCTCTCCCGCTGGTTTGTTTTCATCAACTTTTTAGTTTTGTACATTTCTTCCTGAGGAGGGCAAAAAGGAAAGAGACATTGTGGAGTGGTTTGAGGGTAAATCCCTTTTGTTTGAAAACCCAGAAGATCCAGACAGCCTGGATGAGCGTTTTCACTGTTTCCTCAGAGCCCTGAGGTGTCTGGGACTGGGGAGGGGGTTCTCCTATTGTCACGTGGGGCCTCCATTATCTTATCTTCTCAGCAGATGTGTTTTAAACAGTCTTAATTACATGTGGACAGAGAGTTCTGTTGTTGAAAGCACTTGAAAATCTTCAATTTGGCTCAAGCCAGGATCTGTCACTTAGGGAAACTGATTCCTGAAGCAGAACCACTGGCCTAAGTTTTCAGAAAGACTCCAAGCCTCCCAACCAGCTCAGACCCTATCACCAGGGTTTGCTGTCTCCCAGGAGGTCCCAACTGACTGAAGGGCTATACTAGCCCTGTGGGGGGTGTCTGTTCCACCCAGGTGGTGCTCACATGGAGAGAGGCCTACCCACCTGGACACCCATCTCCATATCTCTTTTCAACGCTGAATGGAGGGAACCTGCAGAGCCCAGAGGATCGCATGGAATGAGGAAAGGTTCCTCAGGCCCTGGCATTACTTGGGAAGGGAAGAGAATGAGCTGTGAGGGGGAGCTGGAGCCCTGCTTCCTCTGGCTTCTGTCGCCTCATTGACGTCTCCTGTCCTGGATGACACAGCAGCTCAGGGAACCCGGGAAAGACACAGCTGGAAGCTGATGAAGAATACTTCCAGGGAGGAGGATTTTAGCTCAAGGCAAGGAAGGAGCCCAGGAAGGGGTGAGCTTCCCACCACTGGGACGAGGAGTCAGGTCATCGAGGCACTGGCAGGAGGGGCCTAATAATTGTGCAAAGACTCAGACCACAGACTTCAAACATGAGAGCTGAGAAAAGAGAAGGGGCAGAACTGGGAATGCAACATGATAGTTGCATTCGGATAACGGTTTCGCAGGTTCTTATAAAGTTAAACATACACTTATTATATGACTCACATATCCCACTCCTAGGGATTTACTCAAGCAAATTGAAAACTAATGTTTAAACAAAATCTTTGGGTGAATCTTCATAACCGTGTTATTCATAATTGCCACATACTGGAAATAAACTAAATGTCCTTCATCAGGTGAATGGAGAAAGAAACTGTGGTGAATTGGGACATTAGAATACTACTTGGCAATAAAAATGTCAAAATCTTGATTCACACAACAACATGGATGAATCTTGGTTGCATTTCTCTAAGTGATGGAAGCCCGATTCAAAAGGCTGTACAGTATATGGTTTCATTTCTATGACTTTCTAGATAAGTCAGCATTACAGAGATGAAAAATGATCAGTGGTTGCCAAGGGATGGAATGGGGGAAGGGGTTGACTACACAGGGACAGTATGAGAGAATTATGGGGGGTTAAAAAAACAGCTCTGTATGTTACTGTGGAGGTGGATACATGACCATAAAGTTGTCAAAACCCACAGAGCTGTACACTACAAAGAGTGAATTTTACTCTGCAAATTTTAAAAATCAATCAGGATGCTGGGGAACTCAGATGAAATGCAGTGACAAATGAATCTCACTGTATTACAAGCATGTGACATAGCCACACATAATGGGTGGGGATGAAAGGTCCTGACCTAAGTTACTTTGGAAGACAGTGTTTTCATGGGATATTGTAAAACTAAAGTATTGTAGACAAACACTGTACTCTAGGTGGTAAGTTTGTTTTTCATAAGGGTATGGATTAGCAATTCTGAAACTAGTTGACACATTAGGAAATATATTGTAGCTAACTGGAGTTAAGTTTCTCACTGTTGGTGAAAGAAGTTAAAAATAAACAAAAGGAGAATGCTAGAATAAACTCTGTGGTGCTGGATAGGAGTTGGAAGTATCAGTATGAATCCGTGTCACTTCTAATATATCTATCCAGATAGATGGATAGATTGATAGATAAATAGATAGATGTGTAGACCTGAGTTTATATTTATACATACATTTCCAGGCTCTGCTGAGAGGATCCAGAAGCAGTGACACCCTAGTATCAATGAGCACTCTTAGCTCCCAGATCTTGCTTTCTAAATATCATTCTCCAACAAAAAGAACCAGGTTTTCTTGGAGAAATGGCTAATTCTAGGGCTGAAGATGGAAAATACAATATGAGCCCGGACCATCTTGTAGTGCCAGAAAGTAGGAAAGTGCTTTAAATAAAACACAGCAAACGATGAGATGTGTCAAAAGGAATCAATCTGAAACTATTCTCAATGGCTCAAGCTGGAAAACCGTGAGCAACATAATAAATAATGGTAGCATTGGATTATTACACAGAGAATAAAATAAATATCCATGAGTCTATACTGACATAAAATAGATTAAATAAGAAAGGAAGAAAGAAAGAGGAATAAAAAAGAATAAGAAAAAGAAAGGAAGAAGGAAGGAAGAGGGAGGGAGGGAATCTTCCTCACAGAATTCCAAACAATAAATGTGGCTGGATAGCATGAAATAGAAAATCGCCACTAGAACACCACAGTAATAATTATTGTCGGTAAGGCTGACTGATGAATGCAAAAACTGTGGGTGAAACTTAAAAAAAATAAATACATTTTCAGAGCCTCAAATCATCTGCCTCAAAATACATAACTTTTTTATGTTAATTACTTTAAAAGACCTATGACTATTGAAAGCAAAAATTAAAACACTGTATTGTGGGATTTATAACAAGGGAAGATGTAAAATTTATGACACAATAGCACAAAGGGCAGACAGAGGTAAATGGAACTGTTCTGTAGCAAGTCTTCCATATTTTACATTGATTAAACTGGTGCACTATTAAGTCTAGGTAGGCTGTGATATGTTAAAGATGCATATTGTAATCTGGACCAACCACTAAAAAATGCAAAGGTGTGCCTCTTAAATGCTAATAAAGGAATTAAATAGCATACAAAAAGGGTTTGTACAAGAATGTTCACAGGAGATGACCTGCACTTCCCCAGGAGGAGGATTCGGCACTGTGGGGCATCCACAGAACAGAAAGCCCTCACCCGTGCCGAGGAGCAAACGCTGACACACACATGCTGGGTGAGTCTCATCAACCTCGTAAAAAGGGAAGCAAGCTGGACAGAAAACAATACACTTGGGATGATTTCAGCCAAGATTAACCTATGCTGAAAAAAACAGAACAGTGGTTGCCTCGGGGGAAGGACAAAATTGCCTAGGAAGGAACAGGAAGGGATTTTCTGGGGATGATGGAAATATCCTATTCTTAAAGGGGTGAAGGTTATATGGGCATGTTTATTTGCCAAAAATGTAAGGTTGAGATTTGTGACTTTCAATGTGCGTACTTCTTACCCCCCCACACACACAAAGGACTAAAAGAATAATAAAGTGAGGTGGGAATGGGATGGAGTGTGGAAGAAACAAAAATGACAGATGATTAGTAGTTGTTGAAGCTGGGTGACTAGCCTATTATGTTGTTTTGTTTATTTTGTATATTGTTTAAATTGTTCTGTAATAAAACCCTTGTATAAGAAGACAAACTCGATATATAGTGTTCGCTGGTAAGATGTCAGTTACCTTTGGGGAGGAAGGAGGGAGAAAGGGATGGTCGGAGCCTGAGTGAAGCTGGTGCTAGTTCTTGGTCACACAAGTGTGTTCACTTTGTAATAATTCTTTGAGGTTTATGTGGATGACTTCTGCGTATATTTCTATACGCATGTTATACATCAATAAACATTTTAAATCCGGCAGATTTGCAAAAAGATCTTAACTCAATATCTCAGAATAACAGCAGTGTTTTGTTTTAAAGTGGAACACGTTCACTCATGATATCATCAGATGGATTTTAATACTCCCAAGTATCTAGTAATGCCCTCACCCTTGAGTGGCCCCCCTGGGTCGTTCCATTTTTGCCTCAATTTGGCAAGTGGCATGGCTTTGAGTTTTTATGATGGGTATGGGCCCTTAAGGTGAGTGGGTTCCAAAGAGAGGATCTCTGCAGCAACCCTGATCACGGGGTCCAGAGGGAGGATCATGGCTGGCTGGATGAATGGAGGGGATGGTAGGACAGATGGCCTTGAAAAGGCAAATTCCAGGATCCCCTGCATCCGGTATTTCCATTTTAGATATTGAATTTACATTTCAAATACTGGCCAGGGACCTTCCACCAGGGCTGCAAGCATCCTCAGCAATAGCCAGGCTGGTGAGCCCCACCCCTACCTGAGTACTGGCCTCAAAGGATGCAGCCAAACCACACTGCACATACTCTGGGGGATGGGCAAGGCATGGAGAGATGGCATCATATAGAGAAGAGGCAAGGTAGAAGGTGGGGTGTAGAAGCAGAGGGGCGTGGGCCAAGGGTGGAGGGACAGGTGAGAGTTAGGTCCCCTAGCTGTGCAGGCTGGGTGCTTTTGTCTCAACCATTCCAGGCTGGGAGCTTGCAGGACTGCATGACTACAACTCCCAAGATGCTCTGGGCACGGGACGGTGCCTAGCCCTGGGGGGAGGAGCAGGGCGGTGAAAGCTTGCCTGAGGGCCAAACTTCCATTGACTCAGGACTCTGGTCCTTCACGTGCTCCAACTGGCCTGAGTCCCGGAGGGATGTGACGGGACGAGAGGGACCAGGGAGTTAGGAGGGTGTGGCAGCTGCATGGGCAGCCGCGGGCTTGCAGTGTGCAACTGCTTTTGTCCAAAATTGAAGCTGGACTTGCGACTCTTCCCCACTACTTCCCTCCGTTGCTTGATTCCTCCTCCCCGATGTGTGCCTGTGGGTCTTTCCACAGCCTCCTACCTAGTACAGGGCCAGGTGCTTCTCTAAACTGCTTATGGGAACTGGTTTGACATCCCAGAAACTTTCCAGTTTGCCTGCTGCCCTCTGCCTTCTCCAGCCAAAGTGCCATCATTTCATCAGTTTTTGGGAGACATTCGCCCTTGTGGCCCCTCTTGCAAGCACAACTTAAGAGTTTCCAGGGTGGTAACACTGGCTGTTGCTTGCCTTTTTCGCAGATGTGGAAGTTGAGGCATCTGTGAGGTTAATCACTGGTTTCCCCAGGTTCCACTAAGAGCAGAGGAGAAAAAATCAATTCCCAGGCAAGTATCTAGTAGACCGTTTTCACCAACCCATTCCAGTGCAGAAGTCTCCGAAACAACATCCTTAAGATGAGAATAGCTTAAGCATTTTGCCCTTTAGATTGATCAGCTAATCTCAGCTCAGGCCTAAGTGGCCAGTCTCTCAGGGACATGGGTGGTGATTCTGATCCCTCAGGAAGAGAACGGTGGTCCAGCTTTGGGAGAGGGATGTTCATGGTAGACAGCACCTGGGCAGTATTTGAAACCCGTCAGCTTTAACATCTCTGCTTTGGATTCAGGCAAGGTTCCCGGATAAACACGCCTTGGTATAGTCAGATTTACCGTATTCTTTAAAAATTGATTACATCAGTGAAAAGAACAGAACATAAAATATCCTGCTCATTTGCAAAAGATAAAATGCAAGCAAGACTTTCTTGTTAATTTTTTGCTGCTCATTCTCTTGGCTGTACTGTACGCTTGAATGCAGAAACAAAAAACTGGAATTGCCATATTCTCTTTTCCTGAGATTGGTAAATTAACTTAAAAGTCTTATTGAAACCTGTGGAAGAATGATTAGCAGTTTTTCTGATTTATGTCATCCTTAAAAGTCTGGGAGTTGATCTAAATGAAAACAAGTCCTTGTTTATGTTACACACCCCAATAGGTTACATTTCCGATTACTGAATGTGGATTATTATCAAAACAACTGGAAAACCTGATCATGGAAACTAGACCCTGTCACTTTGTCAAGAATTTGCCTCTTTATCAATTAATGACACATGAATTCTTCAACATTTTTGTAAAGAAAGGATGAGAGTCTCTGCAGTGTCTCTGAATGTGGCAAGACGGGGAATTCTCGTTAGACCACATACTCGGCTTCTTCTCTCGTGTTCAACAAACTCAAGTGATAGTCCGTCTGGTCAGGTGCAGCGCCAGTCCCCAGCCCCCAGTGTTCCATCCTACTCTGGCCTGTGACCTCTTCAGGGGCTTCTGATGACACTCGTCCACAAGTGTTGGAAGGAGACAGTGTAACGTGAGGATATTCCTCATCTTGAAACAAGGATTAATTGAGAGGAAAGTCTCTGGGTCTCTGTGCTCCGATGCACTGCTGTTGGGGTGTGGCTTCAGTGACCACTGTGCTCCCAGCAGTCCCCACAATGGCTGCCTCAGACATTTGATCTCCTGGTGCAACCACAGAAGCTGTTGACAGAGCTGAGCGCTCGTCGTGGTTAAGTGTCTTCCGTCAGATTTTGTGGCTGTGACCCTCCTCTGCTCAGCCCCTTCCCATTCCTAACTGCTGCATTGATTGCTTTGTAGTTGTTTCCTAGGAGCCACTGTGTGTAACTGGATTTCACAGTGTCTTTAGGGACTCACCCTCACTACACGAGTCACTGCACAACAGCCACTTATCCTGGTGTAACCCATGTTCGTCCTCTAAAGTGGAGCTGTGAAGAACCCTGCTTAGACGGAGCTCCTCTCATTCTCATGCTGCTGGGCTGCTTATGAAGCTGGGCATCTCGTCTTTGGTCTCATCACATTATTCTTTTCATCGATTATTCTGAAGTCGGATATGACTTTGTTAATAATGTGACACTGGCTGTCACAGGCACTTCTATGTATCTTCCCCAACAGCTCTGTGAATTAGGCCTGTAATCCCCATTTTACAAGCGGAACACTGAGGCTCAGAGAGGTTGAGTAGCTTCCTTCACACAGTTTCTTGGTGCATTTTGAGTCTCCACCTGGAACTCCGCCTCTCAGGTGTGTGCACTTAGCTGGTGTTCCACTTTGTCCCTCTCTGTCAGCATCACCAAAGGCACACGGCCCATCCTGAGTCCATTGTCTGCTAGTTGGGAGCCACCCTGCACAAACAGGCCCTGCGTGGAGAGTGGACTAGCAGGGCATGGTCGTCCGGCCTACCCTGGGCAGGTTCTAGGTTCATTGCAAGTGCTGGAGTAGTGGAAGATACTGACCATCACCCATCTGTAAGATTTCTTATGTAGAAATACTTCACCGACCTTTTGCAGGTGTCATGTCTTTTCGTCTTCATTGCTCCTCTGGGCTTTCTCCTACAGTCCGTGCTGTGCAGTAACATACAGTACAGAGACTGGTGAACATAATACTGTTGCCCTGCACCAAATGGTGACATCACTCATTTTTCTAATTATGAAAGAATTACATACTTTGTAGAAAAAGTCTAATTACACAGATCTATGTAGAGTAAAGTGAAACTTTCCCCTTCCATCCCCTTCCTTGCAAACTCACTCCCCTACTCAGAAGGAACTATTGTTAAGAGGTGGCAGCTTCTTCTTCTGGACATTTCCTATGAATTTATAAATACACATAAAGATTTTTTAACATAAATAAATTACATAACTACATCGTTTTGCAACTTGTTGTTTCCCAAATATATATCATAGACGTCTCTCCTTATCAGTGCACGTCACTCTAACTTAGCTTTTTAGAAGTTTTAGAGCTACTCCAAAGAACAGGCATACCACGATCTGTTTATTTCTTCTTTGATAGAGATGGGGTTATTTCCAGTTTCACTATTATACATAACGCTGCAGTAAGATCCTTGTATGGAATTTATTACACTGCTATTCAACTGCTCAATTTGCTTTGTTCCCTATTAGTCAGAGACTATGATATATTTTTAACAATTTTATGGGTATTATTTTATAGGGAAATTAATTTTATCTCTGAATCAAGACATTTATGGAGAAACTGGACTTCAAGGTCATCCATCTCAGTATTCTGGAGAAAAATCATGAAACTTAGAAGATATTATGCTTGCTGCATCACATTCTAACAAGTCACGTTAACAATTTAAAGTTGAATGTTTGGGCTGGCCCGGTGGCGCAAGCGGTTAAGTGCGCGTGCTCCACTGTGGTGGCCTGGGGTTCGCGGCGACCCAAGATTTGCGGGTTCGGATCCCAGGTACTCAATGACGCACTGCTTGTCAAGCCATGCTGTGGCGGCATCCCATATAAAGTGGAGGAAGATGGGCATGGATGTTAGCCCACGGCCAGTCTTCCTCAGCAAAAAGAGGAGGATTGGCAGATGTTAGCTCAGGGCCGATCTGCCTCACAAAGCAAAAATAAAAAACAAAATAAATAAAGTTTAATGTTAGTATAGCCTCTACAGGCTTTGTTCAGAAGAAGGATGACTTTTTCTTGTCTTGAAAACTTCTGACTCCAGGGGCTCTCAGTTGGGCTTCAGAGAGGATAAGATGTTGGTGTTGTATCTGTTTCTCTTCAGCTGTAGGCTGCATCTTCTAAAGATCATAGAATTGAACATGGTCCAATCTATATATATGATTTGGGTCAAAAATTCAAAGTAATGAACCCAAGATAGGAATCTATAACTTTGGTTCCTTTTTAAAGTTTTTTTTTATTTATTAATTTTTTCCCCAAAAGCCCCAGTAGATAGTTGTATGTTATAGCTGACATCCTTCTAGTTGCTGTATGTGGGACGCGGCTTCAGCACTGCCAGAGAAGCGGTCCGTCGGTGCGCGCCCAGGATCCGAACCAGGGCCACCAGCAGTGGAGCGCGTGCACTTAACTGCTAAGCCACTGGGCCGGGCCTATAACTTTGGTTCTTAATGAAGAATTTCCTTTGATATCCTCAAGTCTCTGTGATTACTAGTAGAAACTCACCTATTGATGAAGAGATGTGGTTCTGCTGGCAATGTCTGGCTTGAACATCCATAGTTAAGGCTGCCACATCCCTAGGTAGATTAGACTTGACCTCTCTATGACCTCTGTCCTTGTTCTTTGACCTGGGAAAAATAAGAATTTAAAAAAACTGTTGTTACTAGCACTGAATGCTAGAAATGCCCATTAAAGAGTGAGTTTGATTTGGTAAAACAAAGGGAGTATAAGCAGAACAAAATCTTTAATGAAATTTCAAAAAGTTCAAATTTTTTTAAATGTAACTCTATTTTTGCAACAATGCAAAGTGTATATATATGAATGAAATATCCCTCTGTCCATTTCTTAAGTTGTTTCCATTGATTTGATGGATTTATCCTCTAATCAGGATTCTAAGTGTGAAAGAACATCTTGGTATTTCAAAGAAAAGAAGCCATTAATATTAGATTTTCTTTTAACTTGGCATCCTAAAGGTTTGAGGAATAAATTATCATGTAATGATACAATGATTCTGAAATCTACTTGTTAATTAGAGGGGTGTAAGGGATGATTGAATGGTGGCTCATCCCCATGGTCAGGGGTATTGTACACATGGACATGTAAACACGATTCAGGAAGCTGCTTCAGCCCCGTAACATCCCTGAGAACCACAGTGCAGGAGGATCTAGGGGCACAGCACTTTGCCTCGATCTCCTGGGTTAAACGTAGATCCGGAGGTCTTGACAGTGGCTTCAGAGCAGCTAACTTTTGTCTATTTCTCCCCTTCCTTCTCTCCAGCTTATCTCAAACAGTCCTGACTATCATGTTTTAAAGTAAGACCAATTATAGTTATTTACATGAGTTTCTTGTTCATTATTGAAGAGTAATAATCAGGCATAACATTAAATATCAGTTAATCTACCTAAATAAATTTGTTGTACCTTTTAATTGATTAGAACACTAAGGTTGGTTCAGAGTTTGATATTCACCAAGTGTATTAATCTGCTTACAACTACTATGTGCCTCACTCCTCTTGGAAGTGTATCTTTGGCCCATCACAAGATTTTAATGACTCAAATCATCATAAATTAAGATAATGCACTGTCTTTTTGATGACCGGGAGGCACACGGGTCCATTTTGGAAATATGCCCATCTGTCTTTGCTGCCCATGGGTAGTTTCTTGTCACTAGGTCTCCAGGTGGCTTGCGCTAGCCCTAGGTCTGTAATAGCTTGGTGCCTCTCCTTCTACTTGGGGTAGCAATAAAAGAGATCAGAGAGACTTATTAAAGTTTTGGTTGCATGAAGTCTTCTATGAAGAGCATCCATGCATATTGTTCTGGATAGCTCTCTGTTCCTAAGACTACTAGTTATTTTAAGGGCTTGTCAGAAACTGTGAAAGGTCTGGTGTTTTACCTTACCTGCAAACCAATAAGTTAGCCTACAATGATCTTACAGATGCTGGCAAAATCACGAGACCCATGCGTCAGAGACAAAGGACTTAATGACACAACAATTACAGTGGCCAGAGTATCAGCATTTGCACCGGTTCAATAAATCTCACTTCCTACAGGGTGATACACAGTGGGCCAGGTGACATGCAGAGAGATGCAAGATCTCAGAGCCTAAGGAACTCAGATCTTTGATAACGGGCAGGATGTCTGCTAAACTTTGCCCTGGGAGGGGGTGTTATTTTTATTATACTGGGAAGTAAGCAAGCCTGCCCTTTGCTCCAGAGGAGGTCACTATTTCTATCTTCCAAGGCTGACAGCTCTACACACATCCTTGAAAAGATAGCCTGCTTTTACTGGCTTTCAAAGATAAACTTGAATGAGACTTGATCATCATTCAGTTCTTCTGTTTCCTTTATTGAGATGGTGCAAATATGCTCTTTTCTCTGTAAAGTTCACTAACTTTATTCATACATAAGAGATGCTTTTGGTTTTATTTATTAAGTTGAAATTTTCCTGTTAGAGAAAATGATGAAACTATTATGGGTTGGATGTTAAAGTATGTTTTTTCAGGAAAAGTGTGACAGTAGATAGTTGCTCGCAGAACTTTGCCACAAGGAGCTGATAACAACTTAAATGATTTTAATTTCAATACAGTTTTGTACAACTTTCTTCCATCTTACATCATCTTCTCTGCTTCCTGTAATTCCCATATTGGAATGGGCAGTTTCAGGGATTCACTGAACTCATATACAGTATTCAAATAGTTTTGTCTGTTGTGTTTTTTTAATTGAGATAAAGTTGACATACAACATTAAATTAGTTTCAGCGGTGCTACATAATGATTCAATGTTTGTATATATGTTGAAATGATCACCACAATAAGTACAATTAACATCCGTCCCCATATAGAGTTACAAATTTTTTCTCTTGTGATGAGGACATGGCATATTTCAAGGTGCAGAAGAATCAACGATGATGTCATACTTTTCCATATACAGCTTGATGAATTTGGACATAAGCATACACCCTTGAGACTGTCACCACTATCAAGGCCACAAACATATCCATCATCTCCCAAAGTTTTCTCTCACCTCCTTTATTACTATTATTCTGTTGTAAGAACACTTAATATCTACTCTATTAGCAAATGTAACGTATGCAATACAGTCTTGTTAGCTGTAGGCACTATGCCGTATCTTAGATTTCCAGAACTTATTTATCTTGATAACTGAAACTGTGTATCTTTGAACATCAGCTCCCCATTTCTCCATCTCCCCAGCCCCTGGCAACCACCATTCTAACCTCTGCTTGTGTGAGTTTGACTACTTTAGATTCCACAAATAAGAGAATATTTGCCTTTCTCTGTCTGCTTTATTTCACTTAGAACAATGTCTTTTAGGTGCATTCATGTTGTCAAAAATAGCAGCAATTCTTTCTTTTTTCAATGCTGCAGAATATTCCATTTCTTTATCCATTCATCCATCAGTGACGTTTTGGTTACTTCCATATCTTGGCTATTGTGAATTTGCTGTGATGAACATTAGAGGGCAGATATCTCTTTGAGACCCTGATTTCAATTCCTGTGGGTGTATACCAAAAGTGGGATTGCTGGATCATAGGCTAGTTTTCATTTTTGGAGGAAATTCCATACTGTTTTCCATAATAGCTGTACTAGTTTACATTCCCACGAGGGTTCCTTTTCTCCACATCCTCACCAACATTTGTCATCTTTAGTTTTTTTGATAATCGCCATCATAAGAGGTGTGAAATGATAGCTCATTGTGGTTTTGATTTGCGTTCCCTGATTTGTGATGCTGAACAACTTTTCATACACCTGCTGGCCACCTGTATGTCTTCACTGGAAAAATGTTACTCTGATCCCTTGCCCATTTTTTAAATTGATTTGTCTTTTTGTTTTTGAGCCAAACAAAAGGAGAACAAAATTTCCAGGCATTATGGGTGCTTCCCAGTTGATGCAGATGGCTTTCTATTTATAGTGGTACAAAAAGATCATCTTTCGTGCTTTTTCTTCAGCTTGTCATAAGACCAGCAGTAGCTACGGCACGGCAGATAATCGGGATCTTCTGGGTTTGGAGGTTTATAAAATAAATGAGTGGTAAGGAATTTTTTATTTTTCCAGGGAAATTATTATGATCATAGTCCATGGAATCCAGGATTGATAGGTGTAAGAGGAAATTAAGGAGAGAATCGTTAATCTGGCATTACTACTGATCTTGAGGGACAGGTATCTACTGTATGAGTGTTTGAATAAAAATATTAGCCATCAGGAATTTCTGGTGGGTGAATATGTTTTCTGAATTATTTACATTTGAACATAACCTTTGGATTATGTGAACATCTGGGATATGGGAGTAAGTTGCTAACAGGGGCTAGTTGATAATGTCACTATTGATTTAACCTCTATGAACACCAAGTTGTCAATGGATTAAGCAAATGAGTAGACAGAAAACAGAAATGGTAAGATTTGTGATTTAGTAAAGGACTGGGGGCCGACTGTCTTGAGAAGGAGTGCGAGGACTTGTGCGGTTGAGATTGACAAGGAAAAGAAGAGAATAGACTAACACTCAAACAAGGAGGGCATGTTAACAGGATGGAGGGGGAAATGATAGGGAGGAGCCTTGAGTTTTGACCTTGAGCTTTCTGTTCTTGACGCAAATCTGCATGAAGACATCCCAGGACACAGGTCAGATATATCCCGAGAGCGTAGAGGGAGGGTGGAAGTACAAAATAGCCAGGATAATTGTCCTAAAAAGGCAGGCCTCCTTTATCATTTGACCCATTTTCATGGTTTGTTTTTATAGGGTAAGAGGAAAAGAAGGATGATAAGTCACGTCTTCACAGAAGAAGCAGTGTAACTGTGGCGATTATCAAAAAAACTAAAAACGACAAATGTTGGTGAGGATGTGGAGAAAAGGAACCCTCGTGTGAATGTAAACTAGTACAACCATTATGGAAAATAGTATGGAATTTCCACCAAAAATGAAAACTAGCCTATGATCCAGCAATCCACAGTTGGATCCATTCCAAACCAAAGCCAGGTTTAAGCATTTCCATTCTTTTGAGGATGTCCAGTGACATATTCAAGAGGCCAGTTACTAGAATCCCATCCTATCCTGGCAATGACGGGTCTCTGAGAGGACAACTTGGACAATCCCCTCCAGATCTGATGGCCTGAGAGACCTCAAGGACTCCAGGCCTGCCGCAGTGCAGGACAACATGTAAGTCCTTTCAATCTTGCCAAAACGTTGTAAAAACTTGCACCTAGTCACACAGGTGAATTCCTGCCAGGTGTCCTCGCAGGTGGTCTGCATTCCAGATCCCATTCCCACTCCTGCTGGTCTTTAGATTTGGCAGAGATGATTCCAGGAACTGATCTGTGTATTCCACAGCTCCACTGTGGAGGTATCAGGAAGGAGGAAAGGGCAGTGAAGAGCACAGGAGCGAGAATGATGATAGTACTGATGGCGGACAGAATTGGTAGAAAGGCAGAGAAGGTGAGGGTCTAAGAAGGCCATCCTGACAGCAGATGAAATGGAGCAGGCACCTCAGTGAGGTCTCTTGGCAGCGTCCCTAATGTTTCCTTGCTTTGAGCTCTTGAAACTTTAAAATATATTGATACTTTTCTTTTATTAAACTCTGCTTCGAGACATAGAAAATATAGACAACAGTTTCTTTCTGAGGTGAGAGGTTGAGTTTCAGGTGAGGAGAGAAAGATCTTCCTTTTTCATGCTGTTCTCTCATTTTCCTTTACTATGTATATTATTTATTGCTACTTTAAAGTCAGCAGCGAGTTATCAATGTCACGGGGTGATTCAGTTTTTCCCCTCACAGTCACAGCAAAACCTACTAAAAATGGATTATTCTTTTTGTATAATATTCCAATAGATTCCAAAATATTGTTTCAAACACACTTTTGTGTCTATTTTCTCAAATTAGATATTTACTTCTAGGTCTCCATTTTTCTGTTCTCTGTTGCATGCTAATGCAGAGTTGCATCTAAGGAAATACCAGATTTCCCTCAGTTTTTTAGATCCATATGTGTTGGAAATTTGATTCATGGAGATGAACATGGCAGTTGGGGGATCGTGCTATTATCAAAAGAGATCTTTTCAGCACCAGTAATGCTGAAAGAACCCACTGCTTGTTGGGATTTAATTGTCTATTTGAGGGATCAAGCTTTCACTGTTGGCAATTCTCTTTCTCTTTGGAGGGAAAGTACAGCCTTCCTAGTCTTTCCATTACCAAATCACTTTCCTGGGTGGCTGTGCCATGTCAGGAAGAGCTTGGGATGCCGTGAACCAGGATTCATTTTCAGCTTCTGGTTGTCCTGAGAAGACTTCCCTGGCAGAGTGCAGCCTGTGTGTCTGGGTGACACTTGCAGCCATCAGAAATGAGGGGATAACTCACAAGTGCCAAGCGATTCATCTGGTCCTTGTCTTACAAGGTGTTCCCAAAGGATGAGGTTCAAAATGCCACTTGGTAACCATTTTAAAGCTCCTAGTCATGGGGTGGGTTCTCGGTGCGAGCTCAGAACACTGTCTGTTCACCACCAGATGGGAAGCATTTCAGTATTTTAATTGATAAGGCTGTGTTCATGCACGTCCATGGACCATCAGTCCCGTGGCATTCCATGCTGGAGCCCCCCACACCCCTGTCATGCCTCATCTTTGAAAGCTCCAAACAGTGTTCACACCCCAGCAGGTGGTGGTAATGTAACCACAGCACAGGACTGGGGACCAAAACACAAAAACCCAGAGGCTACACAGTTTATGGGCTGGGGCCCAATTGCCCCATTTGGACGAGTTGGTAACACCAACACTTAGTGTGTAAACTGGAGGATTGTCCAAGACCATGGACCTCAGAATGACATGGGCTTAGAAGTCACCATGGACAGCAAGGGACAGTGTGAGGTCACTCACTGGCCAGGATTATGGTCCCTTATACTTGCAAAGTAGAGCTCACCCAGGATCCATCAGGCCAAGCGAGGGAGGAGGATTGGGGCCTTCTGGGGAATTTCTGCCCTAAACGGAATTGCATAAGGAAGGCAGGGGTGCTGAAAATCCTAGTTCACAGGGAGCAGTCATGTTTATGGAACAAAGCCCAGCAATAGCCTTAAAAGCTGCATCACAAATCTTTCCTCCTGGATACAGAACAAGCAGGAAAAGGAATTCATAGTCCTAGACAAGGATCGCAGAAGGATTCAAATCCAGGTCAGGGGTGAACACGGAGCCCTTAGAGGGGCCTCAAGAGCGAGGTCCTGCCTGCCTTTAGTCCATTTGCAAATGAGTTTTCTTGGGCCTTGTCTTCTCAACGTGTGCGTTTTTATCTTTTACATTGTTTTCCCCACTTAGAGCTGATGCAATTCCAGAGATTGAACTAGAAAACTACAAGTTCCTAAAATTTAGTCAAAAGAAATCTCAAAAAGAGAAGCAGAAAACGTTCCCTGTTCCTCCAGAATGCAGAAAGGCAGCTCCTGCCTGTGGCACGACTTTGTCCTGGGTAGTGCTGTTTTAAAGACACCCACATTTCAGTGGTTGTTGCTCTGCCTGTGAAAGTACCTTCAACCTTATAATCCCAAGAGAACGGGCGGGGGCCATGTCTGCTCCTGGAGGAGCTGAATGATACTGAAATGAACTGGTTTTCGGAATTAGGGGGACTTGGGAGTGTCCTCACTAACCAGGGAAGGGGCTGGCCCTTCTCCCTTCGCCCACATACAATAAGCTGACGATCCAGAAGAGTTCGTGCTTCAAGGAGAAATATGAGATTCAGTGTCTCACTTACATGCCTACAGAAAGCGACAGAAGCACACCACAACTCCCAGGCTCTAAAGGGAACAGGACTTTAATATAATATTCAAATATGGTGTTTATAGTTTACAACAAATAACTACTGTCCCTCCCCAATGTGTGAATAGGTGCTGGAGTAGAAACATCAGGGAGCTGGGGTGGGGTCGTCCCCTCTCTCTTGGGTTTCAGGGGACCTCAGAGATCAGCTTACAATGCTCCCCATCCTTTCAGGTGGAATGAGTTGGCCCAGTGCATTGAAAGCCTCCCAGCTGTGTCCCCGCTGCTGAGGATGGGGCTGTGATCTGACACTGGTACAGGGCTCCGTGTTGGGGCCTGCGGACTGAGTAGAAGAGTCGGGTTATCCTGGGGGGCCTCCCTCAGAATCATGGCCCCCACCCTGTCCCCACTACACTGAGTGCTCCAGACTCTGTGCTCAGTGCTGTCAGCCACCAATACCCCATTTGTCCCTGCCACGCAAGAGATCATTTAGTATCACCTATTTCACAGAGGAGGAAATGGAGTCTCAGGAAGCTGAAGAGAGTCACTCCAATCACAGGACTGCTCAGTAGTGGAGCTGGGATCCCAGTGCCAGCTGTCCGACTCCCCAAGGGCACGTTTAGCCCGAAGCTTTACTGAACCCCTAGGAGTCAGTCACCACGGCCCAGACACTCACTCATCCCTGACCTTGATGATGGGGGGTTCTTCTTATCCTTGAGTATTCTGCTTTCCAACTAGGTCTGGGGGTCCAGCTGGCAGGACAGGCTGTAGTTCCAGGACAGAGAGGCACCTGTGAGCCTACCAGGAGACACACCTCAGGTGTCGCCCCACTGCCTGCCCAGCAGCTGGAGTCTAGGTGTCCCAGAGGTCGCCATGCAATAAGGCCTGGGGCTGAGTGGGGGGCCACGGAGACGGGCCCTCTGGACTGGTCAACAGGGAGAGTCCATGCCTGCCCTCACCCAACTCCTGCCCGGCCTTACCTATCATTCTCGTTGAGCAGCTCCATGTCCTGGAACCAGACCCCAAATCGCTCCTCGAGCTCTAGGTTGCAATTCTTTGCAGCCACCTGGAGAAGGATCTCCCTCATGAGTGGGTATTCCTGGGACCAGAGGGAAGGAGAGGACGCAGATAGGGCCTGGGTTGGGGATGCTTCATGGACCTTATGGGTGGTGAGGAGGGGGCCAGGGACGAGTCCTGAGAACGCTCCTTCCCTCCAGTTCCATCCAGGCTGTACCTGTTCACAGAATGGGAATAATCAGGCCCTTCTCCAGGAAGTTTTCCTTGATGCCATACTCCCCTCAACCCACCCGCCAATTGGTTGGGTCTCCCACTTCTCTGTTATCAAACTCTTCCACTAAATGTAAGATACAGGGGGTGGAGCCAGGGACTGTTCTGCCCTGAGGGTCTCTGATTTCCTCCTCCTTCCCCTCCCCTGCAGGTGGTGCAGCAGCTGTTCACTTCAGTCCTCTTCTCAGGTTAATCTCATTCCCCTGGAAGGCAGACAGTCAGAGTCCATCAGACAGAGCCCCCTAGCCTGACTAACCCCTTATGCCCACCCCTTCTCAAGTTGCACTACTGCCAGGTCACCAGTGGGAGCCAGGCATGCACAGAAATCAGGACTTGGACCTAAGCCGGGCACTGGGCTCCAGAAAAGCAGGACATGAGGGAGAGGCTGAGGGACCTGGCAGCACAACCCTCTCTGATGACAGACATGGAGGGTGAGGCCTCAGGCAGACGGGACTGCTTAGCCACTTATGTGACTTGGAGGGGTCCGAATTATCTCTCCCTCCATGGGCAGCGTGGGAGGGAGAGGCTGAGTCCAGCTCAGATAAAACCTCATGCAGCTGTGCCGTCAGGCAGTTCTGAGCTTCCCCAGCCTGAGGAACCGGAATGGTTGTCTCAGGTGGAACCTCTGTTCATTCATCCCTAAGATGGGCCTGATGCCCCAGCTCCCAGGGGTGGCTGAGAGACTCTTATGACAGGAGATGTGCCAAGTGTTGAGAGCTCAGAGCTCAGTTCGAGGGCTCCGCATCACAAGGCTCAGGATCCTGGTCCTCCCTACCTGGTCCTCAGGTTCACCCACCTCGAGATTATCACCTATCAGCAGGTGCAGCATCAGCAGGTGACCAAGGAAAGTGCCAAGATATGGGATGGCACTCTGTGACATCGGTGTGTGAGTGGGATGAGTCCTTGCTCTCAAGTCGACCCCCTGCAGACACTCCCCTGAAAAGTCCTCATCCTCAGCCTCCTGGCCCACCCCAGGGTTCCCACGGGGAGCAGCCTAAGACCCTTAGCAGCCTCCCCTCAACTCCTCCTCCCTTCACAGCCCAAGAACACCACACTCCTCCTCCTCAGCTCCCAGGGCCAGCTTCTGGCAAATCACAGGGTGTGCGGCCCTGGCCCTCCCCACAACAAACCCATCCTGCACCAGCTCTTCCAGGCCCTCCTCCTGGTCACTTCTACTGGGGGATTCACGCATTGTGGCACCAAGAGGAAGGGGCCTCCTCTCTTGATTTGAGGGCCTCCAGCTGGGAGGGCAGAGCCCCTCCCCAACAGGCACACTCACCTGCTGCTGCTGCTGCTGCTTCTCCTGCACTCTCTGGAGGCTGATCTGTGGGGCTGCAGACACCACTGGCTGCAGGATGGCCCCTGCTGCCAGGGTCGAGGAGAGTGTCAGTAAGGCCATAGTCCCCTCACCCCATTTCACTCCAGCACCACTGGCCTCTGACTCTGGACATCTGACTCCAGGCAACTGGTACAAATAGCACTCCATCCTCCAAGGTGTTGTGATTCTAGAACAAGCCAAGCTCCAACTCTTACTTCGGGTGTGAGCTTGAGCTTTGGGCCAGGCATGCCCGAGCCTGTTTCCTCATCTGGAATGTGTGACAACTCCAACTACCTCACAGGTTCTCCTGAGGACTCAGTGTCACATGACACTGTTCTCGCCCTCACCTTTCCAAGTGGAGCAGGCAGAAAGCTCCCACAGTCCTTTCTTCTCTCTTACCTCATCACCACCCTGTGAGGCCTGCAACTGAGGCTCAACTGCTGGAGGACTGGCCCCCAAGTTCACTCTCAGCCTTCAGGGTTCAGTTTGGAATGAGCGCCTGAGTTTCTTTCTGTCTGTTGGCCTAGGCAATCTCGTGCTTCTCTCCTCTCTAGGCGTCCACACTGGGCAGCCCAAAAACACTGGTATTTGATTCCTCAGTTACAGGGATTCAGCAGAGTGAGAGAGAGAGAGAGAGAGAGAGATGGAACATGAAAGAGGGAGTAAGAGGAAGTGAGAGACTTATTTAGTTAAAATTTAGACAATACATCCCATCACTTTTGCTGTTATTATGTTAAGAAGCCAGTTACTAACTACTTAGTGGTTCCACTGGGATGGGTATACCATGGGTGGGGTTTACGAGGTACCACTGTGGAGATTGCCCATCTCATAGGCCAAGACGAGGCACTTGGGTCGCATTCTCCATTAAACAGGAAACAGTTGAATGGTTTTATGCCACAGGATGGCAGTATCTAAATTTCCATTAGTTTCAACACCCTCATGATGCTGACCTGAAAATGAGGCCAAGTTGGAAGCGATTGTTCCAATATCACATTGCTAGAACCCAGGCCTGTTTTGAGTGGTGTTCCCTGCTACGTGTCAACCCTTCTTGTTGTTCTTCCATCTCTAAGTTTGTGCCTTAGGTACATGTGACACCAGCCCACAGGGGTAATAGATATTATGTCATATACACCGAGTGACATCCCTAGGATGTAGATTCTAGCCTGATCCCCATGGTGCAGGTTTAGAGACTGGGGAGGACCTGAGAGGTACAGGGACTTTGTCAGGATGAAGAACTGGTAAGAAAAAGGAGGTTTGAATTCATCTCTGTCTCCTCAAAGCTAGGACCCGACTTAGGTTTCCAGGGAGCTGTGGCTAGGGCTGTGTAGGCTCCTTGTGTACAGTTCAAGAGATGACATGGGGGAGGAGGGTTAGCAGCCAGGGCACAGGGGGCAGCTCTGGACAAGTCTGATTAAGGGAAGGGGCCCAGGTAAAGGAATCTTGAAAAATGACCTCACTTCCTTGGTCATAGACCTCAACAGATCTTAGAACTCTGGTAACCAGGCACCCACAACCCCCCATCCAGCTCACATGACTGGAGACAGTAAACAGGCAAAAATATTTTGTTGTTGTATCCCAACTTTTGGAGGATCTAGGCTAAAAAAAACCCGAAAGAGAAACTTTTTGGTAGTTGCCAACGTTGGCTCAGCCCTCATCCCCGACGCCTCTGGGCGTCTGGCAGGAGGCAGTGAATGGTAACACGGGACAGCCCAGGAAAGGCTAGTGCATGGCAGGACACAACTGTTATCCCACTTTATCAGCCCCACACCCCTTACCCTTCATCATGTGTGTGTGTGTCTGTGCATGTTTGTGTGGAGGGGAGAAGGCAGGGTATGAGGGACAGGCCATTCCTGGGCAGAAGCTGGTTACTATGTGTCGGAAGCATGATGGGCCTGTTATGTTCATAACCCAGGTCATGTCTGGCAGCATGAGAAGGTGAGCTCCTCTACTCTTACGTTACTGAGCCATAGAGGTTTCATCACGTTTCCTGCCTGACCACAGTTCTTTGCAGGGATGTCCCTCTGTGCCTGAACTGAGGAGCAGACTTTCTCTTGGAGGTTGACCCCAGTGGCAGTGTGCAGGCAGCCCCTGATTACTTCTGGCCCAGGTCCAGAACAGTCTTTGCAGAATTCCAGTCAGATGGTCATTGAGGAGCTGCCCAATGGTTTCAATTTCACCAACTCGCTAGGCAAGGGGAAGGTGCCTGAGGCCACAAATACAATCCAGTGCTGCTCTGAGATGAGAGCAGGAGCAGAGGGTCTCCACACTCAGGACCTTGAGATGACCAGCTTGGACCAGAACTAGGGCATGACCAGACTGGGGCTGTCCATTTTTCAAGCTAAAGGGGATGTACACGCAGGTATCCTTGCCTGGTTCGGAACTGAGCTGCCATGATCCTCTTACCCTTGCCCGGTGTGAGCTTCTGGAGGCCACTGAGGCAGAGGCAGAGGGTAACTGGGACTGCAGGCTGGATATTCCTGGAAGGGAAGTGGGATCTTTCCTGTGTTTATAAGGACACATGGAAAGTCAGCTATGTGGGTGAATCTTAATCTTTATCCCACTTTAGCGCCAGCTGCAGAGCTCCAGCCAGTGGCAGAAACAGAGCAGTGGGCAGTGGTGGAGGTAGAGCTGGCTACAGCTCCGTTGACACCAACCGTTCTAGCATTGGAGCCAGCGTCCCCTCCACCAGCAGTGTTGGAGCTGGAGCAAGGACCAACATCGGCTCCAGCAGGAGTGGGAGCTGCTGAGCTGGAGTCACCTGGACCATCATTTCTAGTGGGAAGTCCGTCTCCACTTGCGGCTGTTAAGGAGCGTGAGAAGAAACCCAACGTCACGGCCTTCTCTCCTAAGCAGATGGTAGAGTGGTTGACCGTGATGGATGCGGTGAGCAGCTGGGCTCTCAGGGCAGGGTGGAGCAGGTCTTCCCTCTGCCATCGTTGCCCCAGACCTGATCCAAACTCCCATGATCTGGGCCCAAATCCCAGCTCCACCCCTTACCAACCATATGACCTGGGCAACTTCCGGAACCCCAAAGCCTTTGCTGTCCACCTGCAGACCGCAGAGGTGGACACTAACAGGACCTGCTCCACAGAGTGACTGTGCTGGCTCCATGAGGTAGAAGAGATGGAAAGCTGGGCAGGGCCTGGCCCATCAGTGGTGGAGGGGAACTCACTGTGTGCAGCCAGGTCCACGGTGGCCCAGCCTTCTCCTCAGGAGGCTCAACAGCCTCAGGACTTGACACCTGATGTGTGCTTCACTACAAGGGAGACAGACAAGGCCAGTGGTTGTAGCTGCCATGGGGAAATGTGCATCAGAATGGGGAGTGGGACCAAAGCAGAGATCAGGGTGGGGGAAAATGCCCCCTTGGCATGAGCAGAGTTGAGCCACCGTCTGAAGCTTGGAGTTAGCCAGGACGGGCTGGGTGCAAATGCCCCTCTCTCTTCCTTGCCGGGATTGGGTCCCTGGTCATCCTGTGCTGGGTGACCTCGGCGGACAGAGAAGAAAACCCAGGGACTCTCACAAGGCTCAGGCCGCATCCTGAGCTTCCTGAGCTCCAGCTCTAAACTGTGACACCTGTATCGGACTTTAGGGGCTGTGGACACAGAGATGACATGTGGCAGGGCTGGATGACACTCCTCATGTTCCCCAGGAGCTCTTCTGGAGGGTGGTGCGTTCTCAGTGCCTGGGATCCACCTGCCACAAGAAGATCAAGCCTGACAGTGAGCTCTAGACACCCACCATCCAGGCCACCATCGACCAGTTTAGAATGGTGGCCATCCTGGTCATCACCACCTGCCTCGTGGACCCGAGCATGACAGCCCAGGACAGGGCGAGGGTGGTAGAGCATTGGGTCCAGGTGGCCCAGATGTGCCATGGGAGGCCCAGTGGAGTCCCTCTCTGGAGACTTGGGAACTGCCTCTGCACCTTTATCAGCTCCCAGCATTGAAGTGTGTGGTCTAAGCTCCTGCAAGTCCCTAGGCCCTTCCTGCCAGGGGCACACTGACCTTGACTCCAGGTCCCAGTGGGAGGATGTTCACTTCCTACCTGGCTAATTCCCATGGGTTGAGCTAAACTCTTCCTCCTTGTGAGTGTTACTCTCTGGGTCCTAAATGTCCTTCTGGGGCTCCCTGAGCATCTGTCTCTTCCAGGAGGGGAGATTTAAATAGAAGAGGACTGAAGCTAGAGCAAGCAGGGCTCCAGTGCCCAACCTCACACCTCATTCTCTTCCCTTCCCCAGGAGTGCGAGATCTGGAAGAACTTCTCCTCGCTCCGCACTGTCATCTCTGTTCTGCAGAAAACCTCCACAAGCCACCTAAAGAACACATGGGGGGAAGTTTCCCTGTAGGTAGGCCTCTCTCCATAGGAGGACCAGGATGGATGGGGGATCTCCTGTATGTCTGCCATTGGCGCTTCAGTCAGCCGGGAACTCCTGGGAGGCAGCAAATGCTAGGGACAGGGCCTGGGCGTCAGCAGTTGGTCTCTAATTCTCCTGGTGTCCTTAGTGAACCAGTTCTGCTTCAGGACTCGGTTTCCCTAAATGTCAGCTACTGGGTTGAGCCACATTGGAGATTTTGAAGTGTTTATAGCAACAGAACTCTATGGCCAGTTGAAACTCATAGTGGTCAAAACAGAGCTGCTCTGTAGAGCTGAGGAGTGGAGACCCCATTGACCGACAGGAGAGTCCCCTCCCAGTCCCATGAGACGTTAGCGCTCTGAGGAGCCCAGTGAGAACACTCCTCCAGGCAGGTTGAATCTCTTGGGTTGTCAAAGAAAAGGGATTTACACTCAGACCCCTCACATTATCCCTAAATTTATCCTTCCCTCTTTCCTCTCCCCTCGGGTAAAGCTCTGAAAAACTTAAGGAGCTCTATAGCCAAGATGAGTCCTTGAGCAGAGAACTGATGACCAAGATAGAGTGGAGGCTGTGGGTCTGGAAAGAGAGGAGTTGCGAGAGGGGCAGGGGGACTGGGCAGGCTGTGGGTTTGATAGTTTCTCACTTGAATTTTCTCTGAAACATTCCCATCTGTCTTGTCCAGATTAACAAGCAGAGGGATCTGTTCAGCCCATGGGCAGCAGGGTGCCATTTTTGGGCAGGGGTACCTGGTTATGGGACACGGTGGTGTTGGCTGGGCTGTTCCAGGAGGATTTGCAGAGCTGGTGCCATCAGCAGGTCTCTGACTTCCGTGCACGTCCGTGCTGCTGGATGTAGCTTCCTCCAGGCTGTTGCGGTGGGTTTAGCCCTCAGCCTTAACCTGTCTTGAAGAAGCCAGGCCACTGCTGCTCCTTCTGTGTTCACCATGTCTGCGAAGATGTGACTATCATCCTTCTTATCATCCTTCTTTTCCTCTTACCCTACAAAAACCAATCATGAAAGTGGGTCAAATGATAAAGGAAGCCTGCCTTATTAGGAGAATTATCCTGGCTGTTTTGTACTTCCACCCTCCCTCGATCCCCTGGGGATAGATCTGACCTGTGTCCCGGGATGTCATCAGGCAGATTTGCATCAAGAACAGAAAGCTCAAGGTCAAAATTCAAGGCTGCTCCAGATCATTTCTCCCCCTCCATCCTGTTAACACTCCCTCCTTGTGTGAGTGTGATTCTATTCTTTTCTAGTCCTTGTCACTCTCAACAGCACAAGTCCTGGCACTCCCACTCAGGACAGTAAGTCCCCAGTCCTTTACTAAATCCCAATTCTTACCATTTCTGTGTTTTCTGTCTACTCATTTGCTTAATACATTGACCACTTGGTGTTCATACAGGTTAAATCAATAGTGATATTATCAACCACCCCCTGCTAACTAGTTACTTTCACATCCCAGATGTACACATAATCCAATTGGTTATGTTCAAAAGTAAATAATTCAGAAAACATATTCACCCACCACAAATTCCTGATCTCTAATATTTTTATTCAAACATTCATACAGTAAATACCTGTCCCTCAAGATCAGAATTAATGCCAGATCACCAATCCTCACCTTAATTTTCTCCTATACGTATCTAATCCTGGATTCCATGGACTATGATCACAATAATTTCCTTGAAAAATAAAAAAATCCTTACCACTCATTTATGTTGTAAACCTCCAAACCCAGAAGATCCTGATTATCTGCCAAGTTGCAACTACTGCTGGTCTTATAACAAGCTGAAGAAAAAGCACGAAACATGATATTTTGGTACCAGTGTAACACAAAACCATCTGCATCAACTGGGAAGCATCCATAATGTCTGGAAATTCTGTTGTCCTTTTTTTCTGTTGGCTCAATAACAAAAAGACAAATCAATTTATAAAATGGGCAAGAGACCACAATAGACTTCTTCCAATGAAGACATACAAGTGGCTAATAAGTGTATCAAAAGGTGTTTGGCATTGCTAATCATCAGGGAATACAAGTCAAAACCACAATGAGCTATCACTTCACACCTGTTAAGATGGCGATTATCAGAAAAACTAAAGATGACGAATATTGGTGAAGATGTGAATAAAAGGAACTCTTGTGGGAATGTAAACTAGTACAGCCATTATGAAAAACATTATGGATGTTCCTCCAAAAAAGAAAACTAGCACATGATCCAGCAATCCCACTTCTGGTATATACCCACAGGAATTGAAATCAGGGTCTCAAAAAGATACCTGTACTCTAATGTTCATTGCAGCAAATTCACAATAGCCAAGATATGGAAGTAACCTAAACATGACTGATGGATGAATGGATAAATAAATGGAATATTCTTCAACCTTGAAAAAACAAGGAATTCCTGCCATTTTTGACAACATGAGGAACCTAGAAGATATTATGCTAAGTGAAATAAGGCAGACAGAGAAAGACAAATACTTATATGTGGAATCTAAAATTGTGAAATTCATACAAGCTGAGGTTAGAATGGTGGTTGGCAGGGGCTTGGGAGATGGAGAAATGGGGAGCTGATTGTCCAAGGATACAAAGTTTCACTTATCAAGATAAATAAGTTCTGGAGATGTAGGATATGGCGTAGTGCCTTCAGCTAACAAAACTCTATTGCATACGTCACATTTGCTACTAGAGTAGATACTAAGAGTTCTTACCACAGAATGATAGTAATAAAGGAGGTGAGAGAAAACTTTGGAAGGTGATGGATACGTTTGTGGCATTGATGGTGGTGACAGTCTCAAGGTTGTATACTTATGTCCAAATTCCTCAAGTTGTATATAGAGAAGTATGACACTATCGTTGATTCTTCTGCACCTTGAAATATGCCATGTCATCATCACAAGAGAAAAACATTTGTAACTATGTATGGGGACGGATGTTAACTGGACTTATTATGGTGATCATTTCAATATATACTCAAACATTGAATCATTATGTTGTACCCCTGAAAATGACATAATGTTGTATGTCAATTTTACCTCAATGAAAAAAAAACCACAACAAACAAAACCATTTGAATATTGTAAATGAGTTCAGTGAATCCCTGAAAGTGCCCCATTCCCATATGCGAGTTACAGGAAGCAGAGAGGATGAAGTCAATGGAAGAAAGTTGTACAAAACACTATTCAAATTAAAATCATTTAAGTTGCTATCAGCTCCTTGTGGCAAAGTTCTGTGAGCACTGATCTTCTTTCACATTTTTCCTGGAAAAGCATGCTTTCAGATCCAACCCATAACAGTTTCATCATTTCCTCTAATAAGACAATTTCAACTTAATAAATAAAACCAAAAGCATCCCTTATGTATGAAGAAAGTTAGTGAACTTTACAGAGAAAAGAGCATATTTGCACAATCTCAATAAAGGAAACAGAAGAACTGAATGATGATCAAGTCTCATTCAAGCTTATTTTTAAAAGTTAGTAAGACCAGGTTATCTTTTCAAGGATTGTGTGTAGAGCTGTGAGCCTTGGAAGATAGAAATAGTGGCCTCCTCTGGAGCAAAGGGTAGGCTTGCTTACTGCCCAGTATAATAAAAATAACACCCCCCCAGGGCAAAGGTTAGCAGACATCCTGCCCGTTATCAAAAATTTGAATTCCTTAGGCTCTGAGATCTTGCAACCCTCTGCATGTCACCTGGCCCACTGTGTATCACCCAGTAGGAAGTTGGATTTAGTGAACCAGTGCAAATGCTGATACTCTGGCCACTGCTATTGCTATGTCATTAAGTCCTTTGTCTCTGACCCATAGGTCTCGTGTCTTTTGCCAGCATCTGTAAAACCATTCTAGGCTAACTTATTAGTTTGCAGGAAAGGTAAAATATCAGACCTTTCACAGTTCACGACAAGCCCTTAAAGTATCTAGTAGTCTTAGGAACAGAGAGTTATCCAGAACAATATGCATATATGGTCTTCATAGAAGACTTCATGCAACCAAAACTTTAATAAAACTCTCTGATCTCTTTTATTTCTACCCCAATTAGAAGAAGTGGCACCAAGCTGTTACAGACCTAGGGTTTGTGTAAGACACCTGGAGACCTAGTAAACAGCAACTTCCCGTGGGCAGCAAAGACAGATGGGCATATTTCCAAAATAGACCCATATGCCTCCCTATCATCCAAAAGACAGTATGTTATCTTAATTTATGATGATGTGAGTCATTAAAATCTTGTGATGGGTCAAAGATACACTTCTACAAGGAGTCAGGCACGTAGCAGTTGTAAGCAGATTAACACACTTGGTGAATATCAAACTCTCAACTAAACGTACTGTTCTAATCAATTATAAGGTACAACAAATTTAATTAGGTCAATTAAATGATATTTGATGGTATTCTTGATTATCACTCTCTAATAATGAACAGGAAACTCACGTAGATGAATATAATTGGTCTTACTTTAAAATATGGTAATCAGGACTGTTTGAGATAAACTGGAGATAAAGAAGGGGAGAAATAGATAAAAGTTAGCTGCTCTGAAGCCACTGTCAAGACCCCTGGATCTACATGTAACCCAGGAGATCGAGGCAGACGGCTTTGTGCCTAGATCCCCCTGTACTGTGGTTCTCAGGGATGTCACGGGGCTGAAGCAGCTTCCTGAATCGTGTTTACATGTCCATGTGTACACTACCCTTGACCATGGTGATGAACCACCATTCAATCATCTCTTACACCCTTCTAATTAACAATTAGATTTCAAAATCATTGTATCATTACATGATCATTTATTCCTCAAACCTTTGGGATGCCGAGCTAAAAGAAAATTAAATCTCAATGGATTCTTTTTTTTGAAGGACCAAGATGTTCTTTCACTCTTGGAATCCGGATTAGAAGATAAATCCATCAAATCAATGGAAACAACTTAAGAAATGGACAGAGGGATACTTCATTCATATATACACAGTTTACACTGTGGCAAAAATAGAGTTATATTTTTAAAAATTAGAATTTTTTGAAATTTTATAGATATTAATGACTGTGTTCTGCTTATACTCCCGTTGGTTTACCAAACCATACTCACTCTTTAATGGGTATTTCTAACATTGAGGGCTAATAACAGCAGCTTTTTTAAATTCTTATTTTTCCCAGGTCAAAGACCAAGGGCAGAGGTCATCAAGAAGTCAAGTCTAATCTACCTACAGATGTGGCAGGATTAACTATGGATGTTCAAGCCAGACATTGCCAGCAGAACCACATCTCTTTTCCCATAGGTGAGTTTTTACTAGTAATCACAGAGACTTAAGGATATCAAAGGAAATTCTTTATTAAGAACAAAAGATATAGATTCTTATGTTGAGTTCACTACTTTGAATGTTTTAACCAAATCACATATATCAATTGGACCATGTTCAATTCTATGATCTTTAGAAGACGCAGCCTACAGCTGAAGACAAATAGACACAACACCAATATCTTACCCTCTCTGAAGCCCAACTGAGAGCCCCTGGAGTCAGAAGTTTTAAAGACAAGAAAAAGTCATCCTTCATCTAAGGAGAGAAAGTAGAGGCTATTCAAAGATTCAACTCACATTGTTAACATGACTTGTTAGAATGTGATGGAGCAAGCATAATACCTTCCAAGTTTCATGATTTTTCTCCAGAATACTGAGATGGATGACCTTGAAGTCCAGCTTCCACATAAATGTCGTTATTCAGTGATAAAATTAATTTCCCTATAAAATAATTCCCATAAAATTGTTAAAAATATATCATAGTCTCTGACTAAAAGGAAACAAAGCATATTGATCAGCTGAAAGCAGTGTAATAAATTCCATACAAGGATCTTATAGCAGCATTATGTATAATAGTGAAACTGGATGTAAGCCTTTGCTATCAAAGAAGATATAAACAGATCATGGTATACCTATTCTTTGGAATACCTCCAAAACTTCTAAAAAGGTAAGTTAGAGTGATGTGCACTGATAAAGAGAGAGGTCTATGATATACGGTTTGGGAAACAGCAAATTGCAAAACGATGTAGTTATGTAATTTATGTTTTAAAAAACTTTGTGTATTTATAAATTCATAAGAAATTTCCAGAAGAATAAGCTGCAACCTCTTAACAATACTTCCTTCTGAGTAGGAGAGTGAGTTTGCAGGGAAGGGGATGAAAGGGGAATGTTTCACTTTACTCTACATAGATCAGTGCAATTTGACTTTTTTACAGTGTGTATTTGTTTCATAATTAGAAAAATGAGTGATGTGACCATTTGGTGCAGGGTAACAGTATTATGTTCACCAGTCTCTGTACTCTATGTTACTGCACAGCATGGATTGTAGGAGAAATCCCAGAAGAGCTGTGAAGACAAAGAAAACATGACACCTGCAAAAAGTCAGTAGAGTATTTCTACATAACAAACCTTCCAGATGAGTGGCAGTCAGTATCTTCCACTGCTCCAACTCTCTCCATGAACCTAGTACCTGCCCAGAGTAAGTCGGAGGACCATGCCCCGCTAGTGCAATCCCTGCCTGGAGACTGTTTGTGCAGGGTAACTGCCATCAAGCAGACAATGGACTCAGGATGGGGCGTGTGCCTTTGGGGAGACTGGCAGAGAGGCGTAAAGTGGAACACCAGCTAAGTGCGCACACCTGAGAGGCGGAGCTCCAGGTGGAGACACAAAATGTACCACGAAACTGTGTGATGTGAAGGAAGCTACTCCATATCTCTGAGCTTCAGTTTCCCCCCCTGTAAAATGGGGATCACAGGACTACTTCACAGAGCTGTTGGGGAAGATACATAAAAGTTCCTGTGACAGCCAGTGTCCACAATATTAACAAAGTCATATCCAACTTCAAAATAATCGATGAAAAGACTAATGGCAATGAGACCAAAGACGGGATGCTCAACTTCCTAAGCAGCCCCAGCAGCATGAGAATGAGAGAGGCTCCTAGTAAGCAGGGTTCTTCACAGCTCCACTGGAGACGATGAACACGGGCTACACCAGGATAAGTCACTGTTGTACAGTGACTCGTGTAGTGAGGGTGGGTCCCTAAAGACACTGTGAAATCCAGTTACACACAGTGGCTCCTAGGAAACAACTACAAAGCAATCAACTCAGCAGATAGGAATGAGAAGGGGGCGAGCATAGGAGGGTCAGAGCCACAAAATCTGACGGAAGACATTGAACCACGAGCACTCAGCTCTTTCAGCAGCTGCTGTGGTTGCACCAGGAGATCAAATATCTGAGACAGACATTGTGGGGACTGTTGGGAGCACAGTGGTCACTGAAGCCACACCCCAACAGCAGTTGCATCAGAGCACACAGAACCCGAGACTTTCCTCTCCATTAATCGTTGTTTTAAGATTATGAATATCCTCATGTTACAATGTCTCCTTCCAACCCTTGTGGATGAGTGTCATCAGAACCCCCTGAAGAGGTCACAGGCCAGAGTAGGACGGAACACTGGGGGCTGGGGGAGTGGTGCTGCACCTGAACAAACGGACTATCACCCGGGTCTATTGAACACGAGAGAAGAACTCGAGGATGTGGTCTAAGGAGAATTCTCCGTCTTGCCACATTCAGAGACACTGCAGAGTTTCTCGTCCGTTCTTTACAAAAATGTTAAAGAATTTGAGTCATTAATTCATAAAGAGGCAAATTCTTCACATAGTGACAGGGTCCAGTTTCCATGACCAGCTTTTTCAGTTGTTTTGATAATATCCCACATTCAGGAATCAGAAATGTAGCCTATTGGGGTGTGTAATATAAACAAGGACCTTTTTTCATGTAGATCAACACCCAGGTTTTTAGGGAGGACATGAATCATGAAAGCTGCTAACCATTCCTTCACAGGTTTCAATAAGACTTTTAAGTTAATTTACCAATCTCAGGAAAAGATAACTTGGCAATTCAAGTTTTGTGTTTCTGCATTCAAGCGTACAGTACAGCCAAGAGAATGAAGACAAAAAAATTAACATAAGGTCTTGCTTGCATTTCATCTTTTGCAAATAATCAAGATAGTTTATGCTCTGTTCCTTTCACTACTCTAATCAATTTTTAAAGAATACGGTACATTTGACTATCCCTGGGCATGTTTATCCTGGCACCTTGCCAGTATACAAAGCAGAGATGTTAAAGCTGACGGGTTTCAAATGCTGCCCAGGTGCTGTCTACCACGAATATGCCTCTCCCAAAGCCGGACCGCCGGTCTCTTCCTGAAGGATCAGAGTCATCACTCATGTTCCTGAGAGACTGGCCACTCAGGCCTGAGCTGAGATTAGGTGATCAATCTAAAGGGAAAATGATTTAGCTATTCTCATCTTAAGGATGCTATTTTGGAGGCCTCTGCACTGGAATGGGTTCGTTAAAACGGCCTACTAGATGCTTGCCTGGGAATTGTGTTGTTCCCCTCTGCTCTTAGCAGATCCTGGGGAAACCAATGATTAACACCAAGGATGCCTCATCTTCCACATCTGTGAAAAAGGCAAGCAACATCCAATGTTACCACCCTGCAAACTCTTAAGTTGTGCTTGCAAGAGGGGCCACAAGGGCGAATGTCTCTCAAAAGTTGATGAAATGATGGCACTTTGGCTGGAGAAGGCAGAGGGCAGCAGGCAAACTGGAGAGTTTCTGGGATGTCAAGCCACTTCTCATAAGCACTTTAGAGAAGCACCTCGCCTTGGACTAGGTAGGAGGCTCTGGAAAGACCCACAGGCATGCAGGTGGGAGGAGGAATCAAGCAACGGAGGGAGATGGTGTGGAAGAGGCGCGAGTCCAGCTTCAATTTTGGATAAAAGCAGTTGCACATTGCAGGCCCACGGCTGCCCATGCAGCTTCCACACCCTCCTAAGTCCCTGGTCCCTCTCATCCAGTCACATCCCTCCTGGACTCAGTCCAGTTGGAGCGGGTGCATGGCCAGAGTCCTGATTCAATGGGGGTTTGGCCCTGGGCCAAGCTCACATCGCCCTGTTCCTCCCCCCAGGGCTAGGCACGGCCCTGTGTCCAGAGCATCCTGAGAGTTCTAGTCCTGCAGCCCTACGGGCTGCCAGCTGGGAGCGGTTAAGTGAGAAAAGCTCCCAGCATGCACAGCTCGTGGTCCCAACTTGTGCCTTGTCTCTCAGGCCCTGGACCCCACGCCTCTGATTGTCCATCCAACCCTCTTCTCTATACCAAGCGAATACCCTATGCCCTGCCCACCTCCCAGAGTATGTGCAGTGTGGTTGGGCTGCATCCCTTGTGGCCGGTACTCAGGTAGGGGTGGGGTTCACGAGCATGGCTATTGCTGAGGTGGCTTGCAGCCCTTGTGGAAGCTCCCTGGCCAGTATTTGAAATGTAAATTCAATATCTAAAATGGAAATACCAGGTGCCTGGGATCCTGGAATTTGCCTTTTCAAGGACACCTGTCCTACCATACCCCTATCCCTCCAGGCTGCCATGATCCTCCCTCTGGACCCATGGTCAGGGTCGCGGCAGAGATCCTCCCTTTGGATCCAATCTGCCTGAAGGGCCCATACCTTGGTCAGGAGTCTTAGAGGAATGCCCTGAGCCATGTCATAAAAAGGAGAAAACATCACATTGGATAGCCTCAATTCCTGCATTATACAGACAGGAAACTCAGGTGCACTGGTAAGTGACCGCTAAGCCACTTCAGGGGACCACACACATGTCCCTTCTCCCACGCTGCACACAGGCTGGTTCACTGGACTTCCTTATCCCAGTGAGAACCTCTTGGCCTCGTTAACATAGGCAACAACACCGAAACTTCCGTTTGGTCCTTCCCACAATATTAGACAAGTTTGTGCAGCAAGGTAATATGCAATTTCTGCTCTACTATAGGGCTGGCTCCTTGGGAACTGGTTTTAATATCCCTGTTTAAAGATACCCTCAGAATCACAAAATAATTTGTTGCTGTGGGGGGTTATGGTGATAATTCTCTGAAGTCGTTTTTCCATTTAGCTTTTCTGATTGACTTCAAATACTACAACACCACACGCTTCTGAGACTGGTGGATGCACAGCTCCACATCTTTGCAGGGAGGAGGCACAACAGCAGAATATCTGTGGCCTGACTTTCTGGAGCATCGGCATTACTACAAGATTTGGGAGAAGATAATTTAGGTCATTTCCAAGGTAAGGAATGAAAGACTTAACACTAAGATGAGGTGGGAAAGTCATATGCCATTAATAATTGTCAGTAATATGTGCCTGAAATGTCAGACTTTCTCTGAGAAAGATCTCTGAGACCCTATTTCCCATTGTTTTAAATAGGAAAAATTAGAAGGCATAGCAAAGCTATCAAAAAACCCTACCAATATCCTAAGTAACACTATGGCACCTAGACATAAGTTACGAACATCATGTGCTCCTCATTTTGTTCCTCATTCAACCCAGTCCCACAGGTCTTCAGTGCATGGGGTGAACACGGCACTGTGCTAGGTGTCGAGGCCTTGGTGAGAATCTTGGTGGGGGTTGACCTTGTTAGAGAAAAATGGCATCATAAAAACTCAAATCCATGCCACTTACAAAACTGAGGCAAAAATGGAAAGACCCAGGAGCCACGCAAGGATGAGGGCATTACTAGATACTTGGGAGTATTAAAATCCATCTAATGGTGTCATGAGTGAATGTGTTCCACTTTAAAACAAAACACTGTTGTTACTCTGAGATATTGAGTTAGGATCTTTGTGCATATATGCAGGATTTAAAATGTTTATTGATGTATAACATGCGTACAGAAATATATGGAGAAGTCATCCACGTAAATATCAAAGAATTATTACAAAATGAAAACACTTCTGTGACCAAGAACTAGCACCAGCTTTACTCAGGCCCCGACAATCCCTTTCTCCCTATTTCCTCCCCAAAGGTAACTGATATCTTACCAGCAAACACTGTATATCGAGTTTGTCTTCTTATACAAGTGTTTTTTTACAGAACAATTTAAACAATATACAAAATAAGCAAAATAGCATAGTAGGCCCGTCACCCAGCTTCAACAACTACTAATCATCTGCTATTTTTGTTTCATCCACACTCCATCCCATTCCCACCTCACTTTATTATTCTTTTAAGCCTTTGTGCGTGTGTGGTGAGTAAGATGTATGCACACTGAAAGGCACAAATCTCAACCGTACAGTTTTGGCAAATAAACATGCCCATATATCTTTCATCCCTTTAAGAATAGGATAGTTCAATCACCCCCAGAAAACTCATTCCTGTTCCTTCCCAGGCAATTTTTTCCTTCCTCCGATGCAACCCCTATTCTGGTTTTTTCAGCATAGGATCATCTTGGATGAAATCATCCCATGTGTGTTTTTTTCTGTCCAGCTTGCCCCCATCAGCACTAGGTTGATGAGTCTCTCTCAGCATGTGTGTGTCAGCATTTGCTCCTTGGCACGGCTGAGGACGTTCTGCTCTGTGGATGCCCCAAAGTGAGCTCATCTTCCTCCTGGGGACGTGCAGCTCATCTCTTGTGAACAGTCTTGTACAAACGTTTTTTGGTATACTGTTTAATTCCTTTATTAGCATTTAAGTGACACACCTTTGCATTTTTACTGGTTGGTCCAGATTACAATATGCAGCTTTAAGATATCACAGCCTACCTAGACTTAACAGTTCACCAGTTGAATCAATGTAAAATATGGAAGACTTGCTACAGAACAGTTCCATCTACCTCTGTCTGTCCTTTGTGCTATTGTTGTCATAAATTTTACATCTACCCATGTTATAAATCCCACAATACAGTGTTATAATTTTTGCTTTAAATAGTCATAGGTATAAGAGAAATAAGTTAAGTGTTTGGAAGGAAATGCTTTGAGACTCTGCAATTGTACTGTTTCTTCTTTAAGTTTCCCCCACAGTTTTTGCATTCACCAGTCAATCTTTCCAACGGTAATTATTACTGTAGCGTTCTAGTGGTGATTTTCAATTTCATGCTATCTAGCGCATTTATTATTTGGAATTCTGTGAGGAAGATTCCCCACCCTCCCTCTCCCTTCGTTCTTCCTTTCTTTCTCTCTTTCTCTCATTCTTCTTTTTCCCTTTTTCTCTTTCTTCCTTCCCCTCCTTTCTTATTTAATCTTTTTTATATCAGTATAGCCTCGTGGATATTTATTTTATTCGCTGTGTAATAATCCAATGCTACCATTATTTGTTTTGTTGCTCACATTTTTCCAGCTTGAGTCATTGGGAAGTCTTTCAGCTTGATTCATTTTGACACGTCCCATCATTTTCTGTGTTTTTTTTTTAAAGCAATTTCCTACTTTCTGGCACTACAAGATGATCCAGGCTCATTTTGTATTTTCTATCTCCAGCACTAGAATTAGCCATTTCTCCAAGAAAACCTGGTTCCTTTTATTGGAGAATGATATTTAGAAAACAAGTTCTGGAAGCTTGGTGTGCTCATTAATATTAGAGTGTCACTGCTTCTAGTCCCTCTCAGCAGAGCTTGTAAATATATGTATGAATATAAACTCAAGTACATGCATCTGTCTATCGATCTATCAATCTATCTATCAATTTTGATAGATTTATTAAAAGAGACATGGATTCATATTGATACTTCCAACTCCAATCCAGCACCACAGGGTTTATTCTAGCATTCTCCTTTTGTTTATTTGTAACTTCTTTCACCAACAGTGAGAAACTTAACTCCAGTTAGCTACAACATGTTTACTGTGTCAACTAGTTTCAGAATTGCTAATCCATACCCTTATGAAAAACAAATTTACTACCTAGAGTACAGTGTTGGTGTCCAGTACTTTAGTTTTACAGTATCCCGTCAAAACACTGTCTTCCGAAGTAACTTAGGTCAGGACATATCATCCCCACTCCTTCTTTATGGTTATGTCACATGCTTGTAATACAGTGAGATTCATTTGTCACTGCATTCTATCTGGATTCCCCAGCATCTTGATTGATTTTTAAAATTTGCAGAGTAAAATTCACTCTTTGTTGTGTACAGTTCTATGGGTTTTGACTTTATGGTCATGCAACCATGTCCACAGTACCATACAGAGCTGTGTTTTTCACCCCCAAAGTTCTCTCATGCTATCCCTTTCTTTTCAACCCCTTCCCCTACTCTATCCTTTGACAACCACTGATCATTTTCCATCCCTGTAATTCTGCCTTTTCTAGAAAGTCATATAAATGGAATCATATTCTATACAGCCTTTTGAATCTGGCTTCCTTCACTTAGAGAAATGCAGCCAAGATTCATCCAAGTTCTTGTGTGAATCAAGAGTTTATCCTGGGGCCGGCCCGTGGCCTAGTGGTTGAGTGCGTGTTCTCCCCTACTGGCGGCCCAGGTTCGGATCCATGGCGCACACTGACACATCTCTTCTCAGACCATGCTGAGGTCGTGTTCCACATACATCAACTAGAAGGGTGTGCAAATATGACATACAACTATCTACTGGGGCTTTGGGGGGAAAAAGGAGGAGGATTGGCAATGGATGTTAGCTCAGTGTTTATGTTCCTCACAAAAAAAAAAAGAGTTTATCCTTTTTATTGCCAAGTAATATTATAATGTACCAATGCAACACAGTTTCTTTCTCCATTCACCTGATGAAGGACATTTACTTTATTTCCAGCTTTTGGCAATTATGAATAAAATGGCTATAAAAATTCCCACAAAGATTTTTGTTTAAACATTAGCTTTCAAATTTCTTCAGTAAATACCTAGGAGTGGGATATCTGAGTCATATAATAAGTGTATCTTTAGCTTTATAGGAACCTGCTCAACCAGTTCTAATTGCTCCTAGTCCTCACCAGCACGTGGTATTTGCAATTTTATTTTTTATTTCAGCCACTTAATAGGCGTGCAGTATCTCATTGTGGCTTCTACTTCCTTTTTGAAAGTGAGTTCTGCTAAATATAGAATTTTGTGTTGACTTTTGTGTTTACTTTCTGCACTTGAATGATGTCATTTTCTTGTCGAGTTCTCTCTTTTGTTTTTGATAGTATATCATCCATCATTCACATTATTTCTCCCTGTACGTAATGTCTTCCACTGTATGTGTGTAGTTCCCTGACTGCTTTCAAGATTTTCTTTTTATCTTTGGATTTTAGTAGCTTGACTATCGTGTACCTAAGTATGACTTTCTTTTATATTTTATTTTGTGGGTTTGCTGACTTTCTGGGATCTAAAATTTTAGATTTTCTACCAAGTTTTGGAAGTTTTATGCTATTACTTATTGATTTGACTTTCTGCCTCATTTAATTTTTCTGTCTCTCTCCTCTCTGCTTGGGACTCAATCATCTCACAGGTCATAAGGATCTCTTCATTTTTCTTCAAAATTTCTGAATTCATTTCTTCAGACTAGATAATTTCTATTGCTGTATCTTCATGTTTTTTCTACTATTTCTAATCTACCGGTAAACTCAAAAGTTTTTTTTTTTATTTCATCTTCCTATTTGGTTCTTTTGTGTAATTTCCACTTCTCTGCTGAGTTCCCACATCTGTTAATTCATTATGGGAATATTTTTCTTTACCACCATGATCATCTTTATAATAACTGCTTTCGTATTCTTGACTGCTAATTGCAACACATTGGGGAGAGTTTCTACTGCCTGCTTTGGGTCACATATGGATTACATTTTCCTTTTTCTTCAAATCCCATACTTCTTTTAAATTGTGTACTGGAAATCATGAAAGATAGGTATAGAGGCTCCGGATTCTATTGTATTCCTTGGAAGAGTTTTGTTATTTTTCTAGCAGGGAATCAACTTGGCTAGACTGAAATTCCAATCCTATCTCATTTACAGTGGGCATAGCTGAAATCCTAGTTCAGTTCTTTCATCTTCCAACTGCTGTTTTTACACTAGGCCTTCTGGGGCCTACCCTGCATGTGTGTTGTTCAAAGATCTGCCAATTTGGTGTGTGTGGGGGAGAAAGTTACATATATATTTTGCGATTTTCCTCTTTGTGGCTCCCTCCCTTCCAGAATTTCTCCCCTAACTTTCCAGCTACTCTTCCAGCCCAAAAATACATCCTCTAACATTACAAGTAAGACTGTAGTTTTTCCCTTTCTAGGCCATGTACTGATTTTGGAATGCTTTGAGGCAAAAGACTCAAGCTTGCAAATATCTCCTGGTGCAAGTCCCATCATTTAAGAGAAGATTCCCTCTCAGTTCTGCTTGCTTTTGGAAGTGATTTATAGATACACACAAATACACATTTATTATATATCTATTACATATAGCCACACGAGTCTGTATAAATATATATAATATTTTGTGCAGATTTTATCATTGCTATCTGTGAGAGTGTTAGTTCAACAGGCTACTCCACCATTACTAGAAACCAGACCTCGGTTTTGTTTCTTTCTTGGATTTTATATAAATGGAATTATAAAATATATAGCCTTTTGAATATAACTTCTTTTATGCAGCATTATGGTTGTGATATTCATCCATGCTACTACATGTAGCTAGTGTTTTTTCATTTGTTGAAAATAATTAATTTTTTAATGGTCATAAAATATGCATAACATAAAATTTTAACCATTTTTAAGTGTACAGTACAGTGACATTCAATACATTCACATAATTGTGTAGCAATAACCTTCAACCATCCACAGAACCATTTTCACCTTGCACTGAAACTTTGTGCCCATTAAGAAACAACTCCCTGTTATCCCTCCCTCTTGCCCCTGGGAACCACCATTCTCCTTTCTATTCCTATAAATTTGACTACTCTAAGTACCTTATATGAGTGAAATCATACAGTATTTTTCCTTTTGTGACTGGCTTTATTTCACTTAGCATAAATTCCTCAAGGTTCATCCATGTCATAGCATGTGTCAGAATTCCTTCCTTTTTAAGGGTGAAGAGTATTCTACTATGTGTATACACCACATTTTTTTGTCAGTTCGTCCATTGATGGACACCTGGCTTTATTCCAGCTTCTGGCTATTTTGAATAATGCTGTTAAGAACACTGGTGTACATATATGTCTTTATACCTCTGTGTTCAGTTCTTTTGCGTGTATACCCATAAATGGTGTTCTCAGATTCACTTTTTCACATGTAGGAGGGTTCCCCACACCTCCAACAAGCAATTCTTGGAATGCCAGCTGGTCGCCAGATAATTCAACTCAATTTGATGCTGACAACCCAGAGACACATCAGATTCCACAGGTTGATGGCTCCGTCCTATAAGTCTGCACACCCACCCAACCTCACCTCAACTTCAGGTGCCAGTTACAAGCCCAGGCTGTTACCGATACTTCTGACTTGTTGGCTAAAAACCAGAGGTTCCCACAACCTTCTCCTTGGGTTTTATTAATTTGCTAGAGTGGCTCACAAAACTCAGAGAAACATTTACTAGATCACCAGTTTATTATAAAAAGATATAATTCAAGAACAGCCTGTTGGAAGTGGTGCATAGGGAAAAGTATGGAGATGGTACACAGAGCTTTCATGCCATCTCCAGGTGCACCACTCTCCAAGCAGTCTTTGTCATTGCCAACCTGAAGCTCTCTGAACTGCCTTCTCTTGGGATTTTTATAGAGGCTCTCTCACAGGCATGATCAATTATGAACTTAGTTTCCACCCCCTCTCCTCTCTCTGGAGGATAAAGCATAGGGCTAAAAATTCCAAGCTTCTAATCAGGGCTTTGTCTTTCTGGTGACCAGCCCCCATTCAGGAGACATCTAGGAGCCCAGCCAGAGGCATCTGTTTGCCTCAATAGAACAAAAGATTCTCCTAGTGTTCTTATCACTGGGGAAATTACAAAGTTTTTAGGAGCTTTGTGCCAAGAACTGGACACAGAGGCTGATAAATATATTTTTATTAGTTCAGAACCCATAAGTGGAATTTCTAGATCATGTAGTAATTCTATTTTTAATTTTTGAAGGAACTGCCATACTGTTTTCCACAGTTTTATATTCTCACACTCCTAGCACAAGGGTTCCAATTTCTCAACATCCTTGCCAACACTTGTTATGTTCTGATTTTGTGATAGTAACTATCCTAATGGGTGTGAAAAGGTATCTCATTGTTGTTTTATTTCACATTTTCCTGATACTTAGTGATGTTGAGCATCTTTTCATGTGTTTCCTGTTCATTTTATATTCTTTGGAGAAATGTCTATTCAAGTATTTTGTGAATTTTTAAATTGAGTTGTTTTTTTATTGTTGAGTTGTAAAAGTTCTTTATTTATTCTAGATTTAATCCCTTATCAGATTTGTGATTTGCAAATATTTTCAACCATTCCATGGTTTGCCTTTTTACACTGTTGATAGTATCTTGTGATACAGAAAACTTTTTCATTTTGATGAAGTCCAATTTTTTATGTTTTTGTTACTTATGTCTTTGGTGTCATATTAAAGAAATCATTGTTACAATGGCATTTGGACCCAATGACACACAGATTTTACCATGTGTTTTCTTCTAAGGATTTTATAGCTTCAACTTTAACATTTATATCTTTGATCCCTTTTGAGTTAATTTTTGTATATAGTGTAAAGCAAGGGTCCAACCTCATTCTTTTGCACGTGGGTATCCAGTTTTCCCAACAACATTTGTTGAAAAACTGATCTTTTCTCCTTCAAATGGTCATTGTACTTTTGTCAAAAATCATTGGACCATATACGCAAAGTTTTATTTCTGGGGTATCTGTGCTATTTCATTAGTATAGTGTGTGTATTTATGCCAATACCACATTGTTTTGATTACTTTATAGTAAGTTTTGAAATCAGGACGTGTGAGTTCTCTAACTTTGTTCTTCTTTTTCTAGATTGTTTTGGCTATTCAGTGTCCTTTGAGAGTCCATATGAATTTTAGGATAGATTTTTCTAATTTTGCAAAACCATCACTGGAATTTTTACCTCTCTGAGTAAGTTGATTCTTAAGTATTTTACTCTTTTTGATGCTATTGTCAATAAAAATGTAAAGTTTTTAAATTTCTTTTTCAGATTACTTATTATTAATGCATAGAAGAACAACTAGTTTTCTCATGTTGATTTTTGTCCCACTACTCTGCAGAATTTTCTATTTCTAACAAATTTTTGTTGGAATTTTTAGGGGTTTTAACATATAAGATACTATTTGTAAACAAATATAATATTACTTCTTACTTTCCAATTTGGATGTTATTTCTTTCTTTTTCTTGTCTACTTGCCTTGGCTAGAACTTCTAATACCATGTTGAATAGAAGTGGTGAAAATGGGCCTTCTTGCCTTGTTCCTGATCTTAGAGACAAAGCTTTCATTCCTTCACCTTTGAATATGATGTTCTCTGTGCATTTCTATATATGGCTTTTATTATGTTGAAGTAGTTTCCTTTTACTCTGAGGGGTTTTTTAGTGTTTGTAGCATGAAAGCATGTTTAGTTTTGTCAAACGCCTTTTCTGCATCCATTGAGATGATCATGTGTTTTTTTCCTTCATTCTGTTAATGTGGTTAATTACATTGATTCATTTTCATATATTGAAACGTCCTTGTATTCCAGGAATAAATCCCACTTAAAAATGCAGTATAATCCTTTTAATATGCTGATTAATTTAGTTTATTACTATTTTATGGAGTATTTTTATATCAATATTCATCAAAGATATTGTCCTATAGTTTTCTTTTCTCTGAGTGTCTTTGGCTTTGATATCAGGGGAGTGTTAATCCCATAGGATGACTTTAGAGGTATTCTCTCCTCTTCAACTTTTTTAAAGAGTTTGAAAAGAATTGGTGTTAGTTAATTAAAAAAAAAGTCTTTGGCCCAGGAATAAATTCAGCATAAATTAAATACTAATAAATATTTTTTAAAAATATGAAAAAAATTTCTTACTAAAAAAAATTAAAAATTAAGCAAGTACATCACTTATCACTTTATTTCTAAAAAGTTTTTAACCTACTAGTAAGCATGAACAAATTGTTAGAATTAAAATGACTGAAGTGTTAATTTTCTTCATTGCAAATTTTCTGACAGAAGTATATGACGCCGTCATGTATGACATCTTTTATGAAAAAATGATCATTTTTTATAGTATTTGAGAATATTATGAATTTTCCCAGTGGCCTTTGACAAAATAATGATATGCAAAGTTATCTTTTCAAGATGTATGTCTCATCATCATCCTTACCAAATTAACAAACTCACATGCTAATTAATCAACTCTTTTTCGTATGATTCAGGTTCTCCACCATCAACTTCCCTAAGCATCAGGAAATTCTACAACTTCTGCAAGATTAACAATTTTACCTTATATTGTATTCATCTCATGTGGTTTAAAACATCCAAAAATCATTGATAAACTGACCCTGCCCAGACTAAAGCATTGTGAATTATAAAAGATGGTCTCTGTTAAGTGAGGAGGGATTTCAGGTTGAACTTAATTTTATAAGTGGTCAATTTATTACAGTGTATTGTTCTGTTATGTATTTCACTTCTTTCTAAAAAAAAATGATAGTTGAGGACACTTAGAGAAAAATTTGTGAAAATAAGGAACTGTTACACACTGTAAGCTTCAAATGTTTTCAAGCATAAGATACAATAAGAACTAAAACTACAAAATGGCAGAGGAAATAGAGATAAGAGGATGAAATTTCAAAACTGCATCTATAATAATATCTCAATGGCTAACGTTGTGGTTCCAGGAATGTGGTGAAGTCAAAGAATTCGTAAAGATGATAATAAACACACAACAAAGAAAAAAGATTGAAATTTTCATAGAGAGAATTTTTACAGTGATATGACAGATAGAGAACAGGGAAGAGAAGTTGGAGTGAGAGACTATCTGCTTCTTAAATTATTTACACTGTTGAGAACAAAACACCACTTTTCTGAAATCTTTATTCCCATCTATGACCCTATCTTTACCTGCAAAATCTCAGCATTGAATCAAGGTCACAATCCAGCTTTTCCATCCCTGGGGAACAGAGCAATTTATCTCATGTGAAACCTCAACTGCTCAGGCTGTGAAACAAGGCCGGCCACCCATTCTCACAGAGGAGCCAACTGGAGGTAGGAGTTTTGGTTTTGAATTCAGCTAAACATCTTCAAAGAATTGTATCTGGCCTTCCTTATCGAGGGCTATCAGTGAAGTGCTGGCTGGCTTTCAGAGAAGAGAAATTCACAGTCAGTGGAGATATTTTCTGTTGAGCTCTCTAGAGAAGGCTGTGAGGCTTGTCAGTAAGAGTTGATTTCTATGCGGGTTATATTTTTTATTTTATTCAGAGATTTATAAACAAATTTACATGGTAAGTATTATTATCAACAAAATACGTCGTCTATTCTCTGGTCATTTAAGCAAAATTTTCCTCTCAGGGTCCACACACGGACAAAGCCCAGATTTAATCTCCAAGAGTCAGCCAGGCATTCTGTGGTCCATGAGAAGCCCTCAAGTTTGCAGCCTTTTCCCTTGTATGCTGTACTGGTGTTTAATCTTCCATCTCTTCCGGGTACAACTAGACAGATGTCTATCAAATCATCAAGGGACTTGACATTCGAGAAATGTACTTTTCATTATCTTTAGACTTCTACACTTTTCAAAAAGACTCACAGCATTTCCAGTAATTGTGCAGGAGTTTACCCAACACTAAGGTTCTCACTATTAAAAGTTAAAACAAATAAATTTTGAAAAGGAAAAAGTGATCTTTGTAATTTTGTACAGAATCTATATAATGGGTGCATCCTTATAAATGGAGGTGATGGTGCTCAGGGCAAGCTAACCCAGGAGGCACCACTCTGGTATGCAGATTATTTCGAGCTGAAGACAATAAGGACTCAGAGAACTCAGGAAGAATATTTGAGTTTCCCCTCCCAAACTGCCTAAAGAATTTAAAACAAAAGATCTGTTTCAGGAAGGAGTTATTATCATGATGGCTGTAATGATAATGTAGGATAGAGGTTACAACAGGAAAGGCACCAAGCCCCTTTTATCAAAAACTCTATCTCTCCCTGACCACATTATCTATAGATGACCCTGAGAAGAGTTGTCAGGCAAACATTTGCATTTCTATCACCATGTGAGTTGTCTTCTTGCCCTCTGAGGTCCCAGACAACTACCCATCCCTAAAACCTTCCTCGTCTTTAGCTACAATACTTAAGGGGGCAGCTTAGACAGAGGGATGAGTTGCTCATTTCTGAGTTTCTCCCATGTATACATGTTATTAAACTTGTTTTTATTTTCTCCTGCTAACCTGTCTTGTTAATTAGTTGGCCAGCCATAAGAACCTTAAGGAAAGGGCAGAGGCAGATTCTCTCTCTCCCCCAAACAGTTTTTGTGCCCAAGGTGGGGTTACACTGGCTGGCAAGTTGCGTTCTCTGGCTGGAAGAACTGCCTTCTCCATGGATTACTGCAGATGATGAGATACGGGAATGCCTGACGAAAGCCGGCAAAATGTAAGACTTCTTACCACGTCAGCCTCCCAGAATCTCTACCTGTGGAGTCCGGTGGAAGGAAGTGGTGAGAATTTTTTTCTCTTTCTAAATTTAGATTGGCAGGAAAAAATATTTGGGAAACTAGTTTCTTGTGCTTTTAGTAATGCTGCTAAATTTGGTAGAGTACTCTTGGTTTTAATCTTGATCCCTTTTTCTCCCAGAGATAGTCTCTGTTATTTTCTTTTGTCTTTGTCTTTTGTATCATGTGTCATAAGAAGGAAATACCATAAGGTAGGACGCAGGCATAGGCCCTATAAGCCTACTGTCCGGGCCGGCCCCCCAGACTGGTGAGTTTGCGGGTCTCACCAGACTGACGTCTATTAAGACAAACTTTGCTGTGGGTTAATATGCACATGAAGTGAAGGCCATTGCCAAGAGCATCTTTGAAGCCAAAACGGCCGCAAATTTGGTGGTCACGGGTCGAGCAGTTAAGAGCCATTAGGGCGTTCGCCACTTTCAGGAGACTCCTGTGACAGGATAAGTTGGGTCACGGAACAGAGTAGATGACACAGGTCCCCCGGCAACTGCAAGAAAATGTCCATGCAACGACGAGGTATTCTGTAAAACACACAGTCCCCAACCCCGTGGCACCTCCCCCCTTTGGTATTATTCTGGCTCAAACAGACCTAAGGCGTGGCTAAAGCTGTCATTGTGCACATAAGAAAAAAACCGGATGAGGGTTTTCCTTCTGTCTTGTTCTGTGTCCTGAGACAACTTGGCTTTGTACCAAGTGAAAATACTCTTCTTGGTCTCCACCATACAGAATGTGCATTTACCAGGGTGCTCTTTGGTGGCCAGTCGAGTAGACTGGGTTCTGAACTGTCTCTTTGTCTGGCTGTGCCAAGCTCTCAGGGGAGTTTGTCATAAAGGGCCCAGTCCATAAGGGCTTTTGTCGTCTTAACCTTCGTTGCTTGTTAGAGCTGGAAAAATCCCATTCCATTATCACCTGCCCAGTGTCACGGATTAGCGGGTCTGTGACTGGAGGCGTCCCACACTATTGTGGGAGACCGGAGACACCGTTTACACTACACCATCCTTACCGCCTGTGCAATGAAGGTCTTACTTTATCTGAATATCTTTGGGAATGAATTCTGTGTATCATGGGGGCTATATCATCTAAGCCCTCACCAGGGATGCCTCTTGCATCCATGGTAAAGATTTATTCTAAGTAGGAAAGTTACCTCCAGGTCTTTCCTTAAAAATTCTTATTGGATTGAGTCACTATTGGAATAAACATACAAATGAAGATCCTACTCGTCAATGGCCAGACAACAGATTCTTTGAATTGGGAAAACTTCTAATTTTGGGGAAAAAATATGTTTTGAGAGCTCTCACACAATTGTTTAATTGGTACCTAAAAAAAGGGCCAGAAAAACGAAGGGGAAAATTTAAATAGCCTTATGACTTTGACTCAAGTTACAATTGAATTGAGAACATGTAAAAGTGTAAGTGTTGATAAGATTATAAAGGTTGGAATGTTTGAGCTAATTTTATACAAAGAGGTTACATCAACTTTGCCTGAGTATATTTTAAAATGCCTGACTGGGAAGTCTTCCCTTGTCCAAAATCAGAAGACCAAGACCTATTGATAAAAATCTTAATGATAACTATGTTTAAAAGTATAAGAGGTGATGAAATTTACATGAACATTTGTACAAAAAACTGATGTTATTTCTATTACAGAACTGGTTAACAAAAATAGTAATTTAAATGATGGCTAATTTTATTTAATGTCTTATGAAGTCTTATAGACTATCTAAGTAATTATTGGGAACAAGTAACTAAATAGTTGTGAAAAAGATGAATGTTGGGTGAACTTTAAACAATAATTATTTGTTATGGTGGTTACAGCTTCCAAACTCTTTTTGGTGACATAAAACTTTAGAGTTTTGCTAAATTTTGTGATAAAAATTCACTGAGTATCATCATTTCCAAATAAGATAAGATATTAGACATTGATTGCTAAACTTAAGTTTGTCTACTTTTGGCTTTTCCTTACAGGAAAACTAAAAGGTGTTTTGGGTCTATTGGTAAACATGTGTTTTATTAAAAGATTGTACTATAAAGTAACATATTTCTAGAAGTTATGAAGTGTTTATAAATTTTCCAAGCCACAAGGTCTTAATGTAAAAGAAAGTTTATAATTGTTTACTTTGTTTTTACTTACAAATTGGGGTTTCTAAGAGTTAAAATTTCTAATTAGTATATGTGATTGAAGCTATTAAATATTAATAAAATTATGTCTGTGTACAAGGAAAGTAAGATGTATAAAGAAGGAACAAAGACTGGAGATATTTTATTTGATTGATTAAGAAAGATAAATTTCTCTTCAAGTACTAGGAGGGAAAAGAAAGACATGGGACAAATTCTGAATGTAAAAAGAAAGTTATAGTTTTGTGGAAGAGGAATTCTGGAAAAGGAGTTTTTGTATTGTCAAGTGGGCTAAGATTGAAATGAATTTAATTAAGTAAATGAGTTTTAATATCAGAAGGAAGCTGGTACAAAATTATAATTTGGTTTTCTTTCTCTTAAAAGGATAATTTTCTTGAACTTGATAAAGAAGTTATAAAACATTTTTCTGTACTTTTGGGTAAGTCTACCTAAAAGACAGAAAAAAAAAACTTTTAAAATCATTTCCTGTGTTCAAAAGACTGAGGTCTCTCTATTAAGGTTTTTGGACTGTCAATGCTCACTTTGCTTTAAAGTTTTCTATTTTTGACAAGCTCCCCAATATTCATATCTTAAATAAAGTCTTTTTTTTTTACTTTTTTCTTTGAGAATTTTCAAAGGGCCCTGGAACTTCTCAAAGAAATTTGTTCTCTTCCTACAAAGGGAAAGATACTAAATTTATTAGGCTTATTCAGTATGTTAAATTACATGGAAAGCATTGTCAGACAAGTGATGATAAGTGTGCTTAGGTGCTATTATGTGGGCAAATGTTATTGACATAGGTGTTTTAAAATTGTTTAACATTACTGAAATTGTGATCTGTCCTGATTATCAGTCATAATTCTGGTTATTATTATTTTAAAGTGTTGTATGTAACAAAATTAACCAAATTTCTCTGTCAATTGCCATTTTGAGGTCTTGTTGTTTACAGACATTTATTTGCTCTAATGCTTTTGTAAAATGTTTCAACTTCAGAAAAATTCATGGAAAGTACTCTGACATTTACACAGGAGTACAGGTTTCTGACAAAATTTCTGATCATAAAACTGAACTTGGTAAGAAATTACAGAAATCTGATGGAAAGACTGATAACTTCATGAAGCTGTTAACAAAAAGATGGGGTTCAAGAATGTATTACACAGGACTGAATGAACTGATAAGGATAATTATAATTTTTATGATTTTTCATTTGAACTATTGCTGAATTTTTAGTGTTTTGTTTTTTTAGATTTAAGGAAAACTTTTTCTCTTTTCTCCTAAGCTAGTTATGACTTATAACAATTTTGTAAATGATATTTTTGTAAGTAAAATTTAAATATTTATCTTTCTCTATCTGATCCCTGGAATTTGGAAATCTTAGTGAGTATTGTTGTTTTCATGGCAATATAGTTATTTGCATAAGTTCAATAAGAATCTGTTTTCCTTATAACAGGACACAATTGGAAACACTGGTTATATTACCAAGGCTGTGACCGGAACATCATATTTGCGATATAACCATACAGCTTTTGAGGAATGAAGATTGGACTTTATGGAATAAAGCCATGTGGAAATATTGGCCTAGTACCTTATGTTCCAAGCAGCACTTACCAGGATAAGTAAAGAATGTCAGGTATCTGGCAAGCACAAGGAACCTGTGAATATTTAGGGGGAACCTCGGAAGAGAGGAATTCACCCAAATCTGTAGGTATTACAGGCAAAGTCTGATAACAAAATCCTTGGCTTGGCTTTCCTGGCCTGGAGAGGCCTTTAAAGTTCAATCTGAGATTCCTTATAAAAAGTTCCAGCAAAGCAGATTTAAAAGAGCCTATGTGATCAATTGCTAGTCTTGCTGTACTTATGTAAATAATTGGGCCAACTCTATTGGAACTAGAATTATTTTGCAAACTACTTAGTTTTAATTTGTCTATCTTTGATAAAAATGAGGGTGATTTTAGAAAGAAAAATTATATTTCAGTAAAAACTATAGTGTACATTTGCGGATATTAAATCCTAGTTTTGTTAATTGTCTTTTAAGGTTTTTGTTTTATGTTGTTGGCTTGACTGGATCCTGATTTCTTCTAGTCTGCTAAAATATCTGACTACAGATGTCCAAACCAACGTTTTTGATTTTTTCCATCATTTTCATTTGGAATCACTGAAAACTGAACCTGCCCTTTTTCCTGAAGCCTTATAAACTGAAGCTGATGGACTTGATATAAATTTAAGAGATTACCTGATGACATCATCAGAGACATTTTAAACTGCAAAAGCAGCTTTGATGCTGACATCTAAAAATCTTATCTGGTTGTCCTCTAATCTCAGAAACTGCTTTACAACTTGCTCCAAACATTAAACTTGCTTTTCTTTTGTTTACGTAGAAATGTTTCCACTAAATACTTGATTGCTTGCTTCCACAATATAGGTGTAACCTTGAGAGCCCACCTGCATCACCACTTTCTAAAATGTACTTAATTGAACTGATCTATTATCAGGACTGAGAAATGTGCTCAGTGAGATGAAACAATCTACCAACTCAGCTTCTGGACTATGAAACTTTTTTAAGTTTCAAAAAGACTGTGACACTTCTACGGAAGTTTCAGAGGACGGAACTGATGGTGCTCAGGACAAGTTACCGCAGGAGGCACCGCTCTGGTATGCAGATTATTTCGAGCTGAAGACAATAAGGACTCAGAGAACTCAGGAAGAATATTTGAGTTTCCCCTCCTCAACAGCCTAAAGAATTTAAAACAAAAGATCTGTTTCAGGAAGGAATTATTATCATGATGGCTGTAAAGATAATGTAGGATAGAGGTTACAACAGGAAAGGCACCAAGCCCCTTTTATCAAAAACTCTATCTCTCCCTGACCACATTATCTATAGATGACCCTAAGAAGAGTTGTCAGGCAAACATTTGCATTTCTATCTCCATGTGAGTTGTCTTCTTGCCCTCTGTGGTCCCAGACCACTACCCACCCCCAACACGTTCCTCACCTTTAACTGCAATACTTAAGCAGGCAGCTTAGACAGAGGTACGCGTTGCTCATTTCTGAGTTTCTCCAATGTATGTATGTTATTAAACTTGTTATTATTTTCTCCTGCTAACCTGGCTTGTTAATTACTTGGCCAGCCATAAGAACCTTAAGGGAAAAGGCGGAGGGAGATTCTCCCTCTTCCCCCAACAACAAGATTATCTGATTCCCAGAAAACGAAAACATTACTATAATATTAAGGCTACAACTGTCAAAAAGGAATCCAAGATACACTCAAGTCAAACTTTTGCTCAAAAGGTAATTGGCTCCTCTTTGAAACTTTATCATGTTTATTATGTAAGCATAATATAGAGCCTAGAATATAGAAAGTGCTTCTTGGTAAGTTAACATTGTGATCAATTATTTTGTAAATGTTAGTATGAGAGATGTAATTCATTTTCTAGTATATTCAGATTTTCAAGTTCTGCTAAACCTAAAGCCACATTTCTGACAAGTTGGGATACCTCTAGACATCTGAAAAATATGAATCCTAAACAGAAGCATATATATTCCCTATTCATCAAGTTCTAAATTCTAAAACATTCTAAGGTTTTGGAACAAATTAATGGCGTTCCAAATTTATAGTAAGGCTGCATGTACCACACAGGATCCTACAGGAAGAGATATCCAGATTTTAAATAGAGGAGATTATGCACAAAAATAAAGTACGTTTTCAAGTCTGAAAGGGGATTTCAAGAAAGAAGAGACTCTCAGAACATGTGGGAAGTGGTAAATAACTTACCAAGGGCTCTCTAAGGTAGAACACATTGTGGACTAAAGAGCTTCACACCAGAGAGCTAAAATGGCATCTCTGGAATCCTTACGATGAAACAGATGCTGAAGTACTATTTCCTCAAACTTAAAATGCACTTTGGGCCGGCCCCGTGGCTTATCAGTTAAGTGCACACGCTCCGCTACTTGCGGCCCGGGTTCGGATCCCAGGCGCGCACCGACGCACTGCTTCTCCGGCCATGCTGAGGCCACATCCCACATACAGCATCTAGAAGGATGTGCAACTATGACATACAACTATCTACTGGGGCTTTGGGGAAAATAAAAAGAGGAGAATTGGCAGTGGATGTTAGCTCAGAGCTGGTCTTCCACAGCAAAATGAGGGATATTAGCATGGATGTTAGCTCAGGGCTGATCTTGCTCACAAAAAAAAATAAAAATAAAATGGATCTTATCCTCCAAACAAACACCACCTCCCTGCCTTGCAGCTTACCTGAACATAGTGATGTGTTGGAATCTTTTTTCTAATTCGTTGGTTCTTTTATTTTTTTGAAGATTTTATTTATTTATTTTTCCCCCCAAAACCCCAGTAGATATTTGTGTGTCTTAGCTGCACATCCTTCTAGTTGCTGTATGTGGGACTTGGCCTCAGCATGGCCGGAGAAGCAGTGCCTTGGTGCCCGCCCAGGATCCGAACCTGATCCACCAGCAGCGGAACGTGCTCACTTAACCACCAAGCCACGGGGCTGGCCCCTAATTCATTGTTTCTTAAACTTGATGGACACCAGAAGCACCTGGGGGCCTTGTTGAAACCCTGATTGCCAGGCCTCACCCCAGACTTGCCAGTTCAGCAGGTCTGCAGCAGCACCTGACAATTGGCATTTCAGCTCAGTTCCCAGGTGATGCTGATGCTGCTGGTCCAAGGACACCACATTGAGAACCACAGCCTGATTTAGACCCTATATATGGTTACCAAATCCATTATTTTATCCTGTGGCTGTTAATTTTCCTTTATCACATCAGCGCCTTAACTCCGAATCTCCTCACCTAGCAATGGGAATACATCGAGAGTTTAACAGCTGGTTCTCCTTTCCAGATCAGTTCTCCCTTTTCCTCTCAATACTACATTCTCTTGTCAGGTAACTGTTCCTTAAACATCAGTGCATCATAGATCTGTCTTATTCAAAAACTCCTGACTCTTATGCTGAACACAAGACTTTTTAAATTCTCTACTTGGTTCATAAGGTCTTTAATAGCCTTACTTTAATAGTAAAATGCAGACACCCTGTTCCGTACCCTTCCTGCTATAAAGGAGTATGTGAGGATTACATAAGATACAGTCAGTTCTCTTTATGCACAGTGTGACATTCTATAAGGTCATTGTGTACACTAAATCGGTGAATATGACCCACTGCTCCTACGGGAAATACAGTGTTAGGTTCCTGCAAGCCTTAGTCGCATTTTCTTCAACTGATCAGTACATTACATTGTTCTTTGTGTGTTCTCTTTAAAGTCACCTTATTTAATATATATTGTTGATATGTTAACGTTGAACTCACACCCACAGCACTGTAACTCGTGTCTGATAGTAGCTTGTCGAACACACATACTTTATCTGTAAAGGCACGTCACAGCCTCTTGCCCTGGGGAACAACAAGCAGCATTGCATACACATGGGGGACATATTAAATGGCAAGGTCACCAACATAATGTACAAAAAGATAAGAAATGAGGCACTAAATAGACTTCAAGAAGGACACTTGTTTACAATGTGGGCTGAAACAAGAGGGCAGAGCAGCACCTTGTTCCCCCTCAGCTGGGAATGTGCACATCCAGTGAATCAAATTTCTCACCACTTTTTGCATATCTGCAAATGGACATGAAAGCCCTGAGAGTGATGATTTGGGGGCTGCCAGTACATTTTAGCTAGTGGACAAGTGTGCAAACACAGAATCCACAAATAATGAGGATCAACTATATTATAAAAGCATCTTTTCAAAACCAGAATATTGTTCATGTATAAGAGCAATAATGATAACATAACAGCTAACATTTAAGTGCCTACTATGTGCCAGGAGCTCTTCTAAGTACTTTACATAAGTTAATGCATGTAAATCTCACTAAAACCCTACGAGACAGGAGTTTTCAGTAGCCCCTTTTTATAGATGAGGAAACTAAGGTTCAGAGAGTAAATATTTCTGCAGGTTCTCCAGTTAAAAGTGGAATAACTGATATTGATGCCCAGACAATCTAGTCCAAAGCCCACTGCCTCAACCACTATGGTAGGAATGTGAGAGAATTTTCTACCACTCCCTAAAAAGCTCCTTCTGCTCCAGCCTGTGTGGTCTCACACATACTTATTCACTCATCAAACATTTTCTGAGTGCACTAAAGGTGTCAGGTACAGTGTTTAGATACTGGAGGGACAAATAGAATGTCGACACAAATAATCCATAACGAACCAATAAATAAAAATTGAGGTGAGTTTATTATGAGCCAAGCCTTGATGATCATATAGCCCAGGAGAGTCCTTTCACAAAGAAATGGAGCACTCCAAAGAAGTGGGGTGTACAGCATGTTTATATACCATCAAAGAGCATGTACCACATGTGATTGCAATGTCCCTTTTAAAATAGCTTAAACCTTGACCTGCTGGCACGTGGATTGATGGACACTGTGGGTATCAGGTCTGCTGTCTCCATGGGTGTGGCTGTTGTCTAAAGTTTGGTGGTCACGCAATGAGCGCAGCAATGAAATCCTAGCTATGGAGAAATGCTTATCCTTAAGGAAATTCTAATGTGGGGAAAGTTGCATTTACACCTTAAGGGCATTGCTTTTGTCTTTGGGACACGTTAATTGCTTAAAGTGGATATACAATGGATGAACAGAGGCTACAGGCCCCTTTTGGGGAAAAGAAAAAAAAAACAAGGTCAGGCCCAATTAGTTTTACACCAAATGGTTTCCTCATATACTCTAATGTATCCTGTTGCTTGCCATTTATTTATCAAGAAGAAGGATTGTCTCAGATTTACGGAGCTCACTGTCTATGAGACAAGAATAAAACAACAGTTATGGAAAAGGAAATAAGTACAGGGTCAAAGAGTGGGGACATCAAAATGGGTCTCTAGATGGAGACCTCTCAGGAAACGTCTCCAAGAGGAAGGAACATTTGATATGAGTTTAGATCAAGAAATAGGAATTAAGTTGATTAATAAAGGGGGTAGGAGTGCAGAAGA